>NC_041818.1:5347772-5663231 GCF_900964775.1 Scleropages formosus
ATGACTGGAAATTCCTTTTCTCCTCTGTTGTCAGCTGGTTTACTGTACTGTTAATTATTTATATGCATTATAATTAACGTTGTGTAGCACTCTAATGCTGTTCAGTGCTGTATCTGGTTTGATGACCACTCTACAAAAAAAAAAACCAAACTGAACATAAACATTACACATGTAGGAATTGTACATTACATAATAGGTCTTAGATTTTGAACCAATTCCAAACATTATTCATGTTAAAATAGTACTGATGCAAAGATGAGATATCTATATTTTGTTACTGCACTATTATTTTCACCTTCATTTCTAAATCTGTTGATTGCTTTTTCTTCTGTGCATCACCAGTATATTCACATTTTTTGCCTGCTAACTATTGTAAACTTTAAAAAGTAAAACAGGATCAAACAAAACATTCTGCAAATAAAACAATTTACATTTTGCAAATAAACTGCAATCACTGATAGGCACACTGACCGAGTCAATAATATGGTGCCATGTGGCAGTGCAGCCAGTCCATGTTATCATGCAGCAGATGGAGTAGTATGAATTGGACATTATCCATGCACTGGGACTCAAAAAAAAAAAAAAAAAAAGTTGACGGGATGACCGCCATAAATCTGGATCTTCGTAAGTTGCACGTGTCATAAGTCAAGGACTACATGTAAGTGAATGCTATGAAATGACATGCAGCCAGCGCTACCTAGCTGTACAGCAAAAGGCTTACTTCTTCATGACCATGTATCGCAGAGAGTTGCCCAGGGTGTGGTCCTCGTCATGTAGGACGAAAGTGACGCAGCCTTCATCTGTTCCTTCTGCTTGTACCTGTCGGGAGACATGACAGAGAAGCGTTGGAAAGCCACAGGTCAGATGTACCCCGAGCCACACAAAACACACACTTACACACCAGCAAACCGCAGAAACAAGTGAGTATATCACACTAAAACAAAACCGAACAGGTCATGGTGACATGACTGATGTGGCCATACAGCAATAAAAACCACATTGTTGCTTTACATTTTAGACATTGTGCAGACTTTTAAAAAAAAAAAAAAAAAAGGTGATGTGCAAAGTAAGTGAGCACCACTCCGCAAACCAATGAGGGTTGGAGGACATGTCAGCGGAGAGGATAAAAGGGGGATGGGTTGTGAATGCATGGGCTGCCACACACAATGAGAGCGAGAGCACTGGGAGAGCTCTCCCGGGACGGAGGTCATTTTTCAGGACGTAATAATCAGCGGCTCTGACGCCAACTGTGATAAATGGTCCCCGTGACACAGCAGGGTTTCTCCGGGGCGCGACCACAACAGACCACACAAAAGCAGAGCAGCCCAGCCAGCAACCCAGTCTCAGACATGAAGCAGGAACAGTAACACACCCTGCTCCTATCGCTGACAGGACAGCCTAATTTACAGAAAAACAAACAGGAGGCCAGAGGGGATGGGGGAGGGACCCGGTGGCAGGGCAAAGAAAAGATCGCCTCATACGTAAAATATATCTGGATGCAGGGGAAAACAAACATAACAGCATGGTGAAAAGGCAGTGCAGAGACCCAAATAAAGACAAAACTTGGGTCTATATCAGCAAACTTATTGAAAATAGAGATTTATGTAATTATAATGCAATATGAGAATATCAAATCTGACTGACATAAAAGAAAATTGTTAGGCATAAACCTGCAAGAAGCCTTTTTAATTTTTCTCCAATTATAAAACAGTCAGCCGAAAGTATCAAATTGGACACAAATGCACCAACGCAACAGAACACAGGTCAATGCTCCTTAGAGTACATATGATGATTGCATACTTTAGTTTAAAATATTGATAGAACAATTTACTTTCATTACCTGCAATGGGGGGGGGGGGGGGGGGGTGACTTCACGATCCACAATCCTTCCGATCAAACAAAAACCCTAAAGCCTCTCAAAAACAACATTAAAACAACTTAATGTTTGTTCCAGCACTTGCATACTGTAGCCTCAATGTGATTTTCAAAAAAAAAAAAAAAAAAAAAAAAAACCTATACTGCATTAACTCCAATTTAATGTGTTTTGAAATAACTCATTTACAACTGGATGTACGTAAATGTCGTATTTTCTAATGTGTTAGAAAGAAATCATTTCAGCGATTCAAGGAATTTAGATATGAAGCCTTATGTAAACAATACTGCATGTCAATAACCTCACGAGACACCAGTGTATTCAAAGGGTAGCCAGCATAGATCTCATTTATGAGCATCCATGTTTTAATAACCATCTCCTCAAGGACAGTAACTCAGAAACAGACCTAAATAAAAACATAAATAGGTATATTTTTCTACAGGTGAGTCATACTAGAAAAGGAAAACAAACTGCTAAACTCTGAATAATTCAAATTATTTATAAGCTCCATTTGAATGGAGTTAGGGGTCATGAGCTGCTCTGAATTGGGACTCACTGCTGAGCTCCCTCAGATGTCTACGGGGGGGGGGGGGCATAAATTTTTGTAAAGTACCACCCATCATAACAAGTTTGACGTTTGCATGTTTTCCCCATGTCTACGTGGGTTTCCTCCGGGTGCTCTGGTTTCCTCCCACACTCCAAAGACATGCTGTTCAGGTTCCCCCTGCCCCCCATAGTGTGTGAGTGACAGAGAGAGTGTGTGTGTGTGTTCCACTGATGTAGGGATGAGTGACCCAGTGTATGTGGAGAGTCTAGCAGTGTAAGTCACCGCGGTGAATAAGGTGTGTGGGCTCATAACACTACAGAGACAGTTCACTAGAAGTAGCTTTGGAGAAAAGCGTCTGTAAATAAACGTAACGTAAATGTAGTGAAGTACAGGCAGTTTGCCAGCGCAGATCCACTGCGTGCGACCCATGTACTGTACTGTAGTCCCGAAGGCGCAACTTACTCCGCAGCGCCCCCGCGCGCACGTGTGTGTCCTCACACGTGGACCATCACCGCACGGCGACACGAACCACAGACGTTTTACTAACTAAGCTAACACTTACACTGCAAAAAGAGTATTAAGTTTAGCTTAAATGCAGTGGTGGTATAGGAGCTATTTCTTTTTTTACTACCTACATGTATTTTTATTTGTTTTTGTCAAAGTGACTGACTTACCCAGCAGCTGTATGGGCAAATATTACTAGTAAGCATCTTAACATTGTGAGCAAGGAGGAACGTGCCAGATGACGTAAATGTAAGGCAAAACACTGACCGGGATTATGCGACGCAAAAAAAGACTGGAGAACCCAACACCGAGCGAATTTCGTCTAACCATTTTTACGTCCCTGTTATTTCTCCGTTTCTATTTTTCCACATATATTTAACGTAGTCCAAACATACCATTTCAAGTACAGGTTTCCTAGTCTCCTCCGTTCCTGCCATTTCTGCTCACATGGGGGTTTGTCTCTTCGTCGCAGGTTTATGACGCCATCCGCCAGCGAGTGTATTGACGTCAGTGTTTGCGCAAACTGCGTAAAGAGCTCGTGCTGCAGCGTGACCTGTTGCTCTGAGCTTCACAAGAATGTGATGTAAACTCGGCGTTTATAGATGTGTTTGCTTTATTCTCCTCCACTAAGCACCTGTTCTCTAAAGTTATATCCTTATGAAAAAATAGTTAAAAATATAAAGTACTAGTAAAAACAGCTCATTCGAATGCCTTTTCGTACCTTAGAATGAATTAGGTTTGTGTTATTTTATACGGAAACATATTCTTAATACTTATTAAAACATAAAACTGTAACGTAGGTCGGTGTCACTGCACAAATGGGTTTTGTTCACCTTTGCTTGAGATAGTCAACCTGAATTGCCCGAATAAAATATCCAGTGATGTACTTGGCTAAACTAAAGGTATAATTATACAATTGCTGAGCAATAAAATGGAAAGAAAATGTATTTTACTATTCAGTCAACATGATTTGGTAAAAAATTATGATGGTAGCGTGTTGCACAAAATTAGAATCTATGTTGCAGGAGTTTGACTTGATAATGGAACAATTAGCAGATTGGACGCATCCCATTTAAAATAGTTATAACAGTAAATATTGACTCCACCGTATGGCATGTGGGATCATTCCACATTCAATAAACACATTTGTTATTGACCACTACCCTGAAGTGATAGTCCTGTGCAGGATCGGTATAGTTTTGTAGTGTTAAATTGTCATGATTTGTATTTAAGAAATAGAAAAGTGAAAGTGTGAGAGCAGCCATGTTGCGCACCGAGGAGTTTGGCCACAGTTCCTTCAGCACTGTCGGCACCCTGTAAACTACATGTCCCATGATCCTCTGCTCAAACAGGCGGATGTGGCTGCGCGTGAGTGCTGAGTCGGAAACAGAGGAAAGAAAAAGCTTCTCAGAGTGATATAGTTGTTCGAGCGGATGAAATCAGTTTTGAATGTTTAAAAAACGTCGACCGGACAGCACAAGGTACGCTTACTTCACGCGATTTTATATTATTGTTGTTATTATTATTATTACTACTGCGAAGTGTCGTGACCGACGAGCTCGTCGCTGTGCACCCAGCTAGCGCGCTCTCCTCACATTCAGCACTGACTGTGACTGCTGTCAGGGGCAGCAGCCAGTCAGACTATTCAATAGTCTATTGTGGTCGTTTTATTTCAAATGTGGTCGCGCTGCTCCGACTTAACGGTAGGCTTTTCCCATATATCTCCACACCTTGCTAGTTAATAGTGTGTAAAGTCCTTATGGCCGTCACGACGACGTCAGTTAGGTCAGCCCCTGCCACCCTGGTTGCACAAGCGGGTATTTCCATCATTAGCAGCTAGCCGACTGTTAGCTGTTTAGCTCTGGGTCACACTGCCTGCCTCTGAGCTCTGCTCTCCCGTCACCTCTTGTGTGTGTAACCGACACATTTTTCTCTCATAGAAAGATTTACGCGTCCAAAATGTAACAGTAAGTGTGTCATTTCCCTTGTCTTTTGTGTGTGTCACACACACACACCAAAGACGGCGCGTGTTGGACACATCATGATCATGATAGAAGTGTGCGTGTGTCGGAACACGCTTAACCGCGTCTCGGTTTCCATTTATTTATCTGACGTTTCTTCCAAAATCACTGGCAATAAGATAGTAAAATTTTATTTATACAGTTCGGGTAGGGTTTTTTTTATTTATCAATTCAGATTAACTACCTTGTTTCCAGTCAAAATTTCACCACTTGCTTTTGTTTTTCCCAAAGAAAGCAAATACAAACAAAGCAAGAATTCAGTCTTGAGCTGTTCTTCTATCAGGACCATTAACATATTTTTTTTTTTTTTGTTACTCTCTATCCCTCCCCGCCCCCAGTTTTACCTCCAACTGAACTGCGGCCTGACCCTGTTGCTCAAACATCTTGCCCCCCTTCCTGCCCTCCCGTCCAATTTGTGGTGCAACTGACCAGCGGTTGGACTCCCGCTGTTGCCATGGCGATCCTGTTTGCAGTGGTGGCTCGTGGCACCACCATCCTGGCCAAGCACGCCTGGTGCGGCGGAAACTTCCTGGAGGTGACAGAGCAGATCTTGGCCAAGATCCCATCCGAGAACAACAAACTGACTTACTCCCATGGCAGGTGAGCTGCCCTCGGGATACCATCTGGAGCATGTTTCTCAGTTTTGTGGCTCGGAACACTGCAGCTTCTGACTTTAATGCCAGAAGTGCTGCATGAATTCACTTAAGTATAAATGTCATTAAACTGATACAGCATCAGTGTAAAACAAAATTAAAATATTTGACCTTTTTTTAGAAATGAAGTAGAAGGAACATTTTGTGTTTGGCTCATTTTACTTTACCACCACTAGTCAGTTGTAAATGGCACAAACATGATTTATCTATGTACTTTTCTGATTTTTTTTTTTATTTTTTATTTTTTTTAAAGTTGACAAAAGGGTCATAATACTTTTATTTCTTCTGTTTGTAGCTATCTCTTTCACTACATTTGTCACGACAGAATTATCTATCTGTGCATCACAGATGATGTGAGTATCAGCTGGCCACTTTACTGTTTTCTTTAAATACTCTTCCTGTTGCCATGTTAATGTTTGTAGACACAGAAATATGTATTTCACTTCAATTTCAGCTGCAAGTGATCTGTCTTAATTGTATTCTTCTCTTTTTCAAACTGTCGCTCACTTGCAGGACTTTGAGAGATCCAGGGCCTTCAGCTTCTTAAATGAGGTAAAGAAGCGCTTCCAAACAACGTATGGGTCACGGGCACAGACAGCGCTCCCGTATGCCATGAACAGCGAATTCTCCAGCACGCTAGCTGCTCAGATGGTGAGTAGATCAGATTTAAAATTCAGCTTGTAAGGCATACAGACATTGCTCTATGTAAATTCATAATATAAGTACAATGATTTGGGAAGCATTACAGGGTATTTACAATGTCAGGAGCAAGACTGTGTCTAATGGCTGCTACCATGGTGGGTGGTCACATGGACACCAATGACTGGTGCTGACTTTGGAGATTAAGGGGCTTATAGTGCTGCCTTATCCCCATGAAAAAGTAGGTGGGCACTAGGGCTCCTCGAAGTTGCGTGCAGGCCAGGCAGGTCTCATGATGTGAGCATGACGGTAGCGTATGCCTCAAGAAGTGTGGACCCATAGAACGACCTGCCTTTGCACTAATTTCTGTATGAAGGGCTTTCAGAAATTGCCCAGAAAGCTGCACTGTGGAAAACATTGAATTGTCAGTGTATTTATCAAGTGAGCAGAATTTTTCTGAGTCTAGTTACAAAGGACAAGGTGGTGGGATCATCTTAATTGTGTGGGAAACCTGGTTGTTGCAGTGTTTCAGAGCATTTAGAGTTGGATTTGGCCATGTACTTCACAGCATTTTGAGTGCTCTCTCATGATGCACTTCCTACCCTAACAGAAGCACCACTCAGATCTTCGGGGTTCCGACCGCGTTACTGAGACCCAAATGCAGGTGGATGACCTGAAGGGTATCATGGTTCGCAATATCGGTAAGAAGGCATTACCTTCCATCAAACATTTATTAAAATAAATTAAAACTAGTTATCTAAACCAGGCATTAGGGGTGTAAACATTTTCTGCACTGAAGTCTTCCTTGATTTTTCCAGAGGTTGCTTTGAGATCAAACAATAACTGCTGTGGTGACCGTGGTTTTGGTCCACGGCTCTCTTTCCGTTTTGTCTCCAATGGGCTTTCTATCCACAGACCTCGTGGCCCAGAGGGGAGAGAAACTGGAGCTGCTGATTGACAAGACTGAAAACCTGGTTGACTCTGTGAGTGACATAATGGTCTCATTGAATGCATCTTTCTCAAAAGGCCATGAGATTGTTTTGTGCAGATAAGGTTTAAATTTTTGTTTCTTTTCTTTCTAGTCTGTTACCTTCAAAACCACCAGCCGTAACCTTGCACGGGCCATATGCATGAAGAATCTGAAATTAACCATCATCATTGTGGTGGTGTCCATAGTGAGTACTTCCCTGCCTTGTTCTTGTCAGATACAGTGGTCACTCATATTACGATATTAACTTGTTCCAGAGCCACTGTCATATGGTGAAAATATGGTATTGTGACACCATTAATTCATTAAATACTGTCGATTTGTTATCAAACCCTAAATTTTATTTTTTAATCATGTAAGAAACTAACAGTTTCCGCTTCTAAAAATTTCTTTTGCAACCATAACATGAGGGGGGAAAAAAAACACAAAATATATACATAAAACAGAAACACACACACATTGGCTGAAGCCGCTTCTCCAGAGCGGGGTCACAGTGAGCCAGAGCCTAACCTGGCAACACAGGGCGCAAGGCTGGAGGGGGAGGGGACACACCCAGGACGGGACGCCAGTCCACCGCAAGGCACCCCAAGCAGGACTCGAACCCCCAGACACACTAGAGAGCAGGCACAGGCCAAACCTGCTGCGCCACCGCACCCCCTGCCAGCAGTAAACTATAATGCATATTTTTTTTTTACATTGGAAGGAGCTGCTGGCTGATATCGACTGTGGTGTGGTGAAGTGAGCGGAGAGGAGGTTATGCATAATAAACAAAAAATCAACCAACCATGACAGCAAATACCTACATTCTTTTTGTTACTTGAGCATCATTCCATCGACACCTCCTCTGCCACTTCCACAGGTTCTGAAGGACTATATCTAATTTACGTCATATGAATTTTTTTGTGTTGTGGCACTTGGTGAGAGCTTACTGTCCTTTTTTGAAGAGAAAACTGATTCTCATTGGTAGTGACTTTAAAGCAAGTGTAACTTAACATGTTGCTTTTGTGAATCCTTTAATATTGCTATCTGCGACCCTCTCTAGATCATCCTATACATCATCGTCTCTGCATCCTGTGGGGGTCTGAGCTGGCCTACTTGTGTGAAGAAATAAGAAGGGGACAAACGAGTTGCACCTTTCCCACCCATACACATCTTCCCCCACCGCTGTCCATCAGGAGGGTCCAGCCCTTTGTCTTACAGTCAGATGTGGCTTGAACTGGACCTTACTTAATCTTCTTTCTTCCATGCCACTTACCACCCTGCCTGTCTCCTGTGTAAACTACCCTGCCCCTGCGGTGGGTGGCCATTCTAAGATTACTAAACAGACCAGACAGGAGAACTTGGAAATGCATTGGTAACCATGCATATTCTGATGTGCTCAGCACTCTGTGTTACAGATTAGTATTATTCTTGGAATGATCAGTTTAAGTAAAAAATATACAGATTCAGATGTTTGCTCATTTTAATTTTGTAATGCAGTCTTGCTCCTGTAAATTCCCAAGCAGAGGGATGTATTTGGCGAAAGAACTGTATTGTGAGAATGAAACCAGCAGCTGGCACATGCAAATGGAGATCTGCATTGCTGCTTCGACTGAACATACTTCTGGAGGTTATTGGTCTTTAACTTGTGCGACAGCTGGCACCTGGCACCTTTCTTAAAAAGCTCCATCGTTCGCTTTAGGTTCCTTTTGATGACTTTGGAGCAGTATCCGGCATGTCATGTTGAGTTTGCACATTGTGAAGCATGATGGACTGACATAACAGCTGGGGTCCTGCAAGGGGCTTCCTCAGAGAGATTAAATATGTAACCCAAACTCATGCTGGTATTTACCTTAGTGGTGAACTGGTTTTTCCCAAGACACAGGTGTAAAAAGTAAACTGTTGTTTATGGACCCATGTCTTTAGCACAGTGTAGCCTGCAGCCGTGGCCTCTGTTTGTGCCCTTAAGAAAAGCAAGGCTTTTATAATGTTCCTTTCATTAAAGGTATGGCACTGTACAGACATTGATTCTTTTTTAATTACAGTGTTCACAAGAAAGAAAGGTATTTAAGGGGGGATTTTTACTGTATGTATAAATTGTGCATATATCATGCATATTGAAAACATGCATGTATATATGTTTGTGAATATTGTAAAGCACTACTTTAATGCAGAGAGGTTATTTTGCATCACCCTTTAGTTCTTGTTAGGAGAAGCATGGAGCACCAAATGGCCTAATCGTGGTAAATTTTCACACTGCTGTGTATTGCAGTTCTTAAGAGCCATTTTCGTAGACCATAGTACTGTCCAGTCAACACAGTTTGCCCTCATTTTATGCTGACCATGTGACTTTAAATTTTGGACCGTTGGCGTAATGAGTAGCAGTGGCGCAATGCTGAGTCTAAAAAAAAAAAATGGTCTGGATCAATGTCTGAATGTGTAAAGGTTTACTCCAGGTAGTAGATGAAGTCAGGAGCAGACTGTGTGTTATTGTCACAAGTTAATCTGGAGGCCGAATAGAAATTGTCACATGTTAAGTGAATCGGTAAATTCCCTGTCCGTGTGAATAATCACCATTAATGTTGCTTGTGGGAAGTCCAGTGATTTGCGCATAGGAGGACTTTCACCTGTTTTCTACCTTGACTGTAATTAATGAAAAAATAACTAGCAATCTTTTTTTTATGCCGCTCTTTGTACCATGTTTGCAGCTACCATAAATTGTTGCTTTTTTTGGTTTTGACAGGCGCTACATAACATGATGAAACACACTAGCATACTTAAAGGAAACGGGCAGTGTGAGATCAGATGTATGGAGGTTGTGAAAAATGAGGATACATGCAACCCGCAATTACAACTTCTGGTCGGTGTTATATGCTCTGTGTGATGTGGATACAAATCCTCAGACTGGTTTCCAAAATGCAGTTTCTCAGTGGGCTCAGGCTGAGTTCAGGTTATGTTGAGCCCTCCCATAGCCGTCCTTGTCAAAGCACCCCCAGACTCCGTCCCTGTAGATCCTTCTCTCATGGAGCGGGAAGGGCAAGGGAAACTCTGGGAAAGGGATAAAAGGATGCCTTTCTACTTTAAAACTGAGTTGCTCGGTTCATAATACTGCCAGGGCAGAACTCTCTCTACGTTTCAGGCCTTCAGGTCATGTTTAGTTCATTTGCATACCTTCCTGTGATGATGGGTTGTACTGACAGGTACTCTGCACTTGGGGCTCACGACACGGGATGGGATCATGACGGTGAGCTTTGGTTGCCACTGGGTGTGCCCATGGTAACAAGTCCTGTTGAATGTCAGATGTTTTTGTGGGTTGCTGTCAGGTGTTTTTGTGTATTTTGCACTTTTTAACTTGTGATCTTCCTGCCATCATGTCTCATGTTGTACATTTTAATTATTTTCTCCAAATTTGAAGGGAAAAAATAAATAAGATACTGTACACTTCTCTTGCATTGTATTGTTGCTGTTTTGTTTTTACCTGTGTGAGGAGCAGAACTTCAAGACTGGTTCAGTGGTGGTCGTAGGAGAAGGTAGCAAACATGGTTATATGTTTGAGTGGATTTCGGTTCATGTATTTTTAGAATTTGATCTACTTCTGCTTTTTGTGTTTTGCTTAATTCTAAAAATGTTCTAAAGGTGTTCTAAAAATATTATTACACGTGGTTAATTTTGCACAATAAAGAGAACTTACGAAAAATCAAGAATTTATTTCAGTTGGAAGGAAAGAGCAGTACAGCGCAGATGAGCAGAAGTTCAGAACATGACACTCTCTGCAGACAGAAGGAAACAAATAAACTGTCTTGAGACAGTCAAGACACAACAGGGAAGTAAAGCTGACAGTACCCTGGTGGAAAAAAGTCACTAATGACTAAAGCTTGGACCAACCAAGACCACAGCTGGTGTAGACATCAACAGCCGAATGTGGGTCTGTTTCTTCTGCTTTTTCTTCTGCTTCCTACTCTCTTTTACCCCTGTGTAGACTTTACTGTCTGTTCAAAGCAGAGCATATTTTAGTATCACTAGTGCCACTTAAGGTCTTACTAATGCTGCGTTGTTTCCAAGACTGATCTTAGTGAGTGAGGTAACTCAAATGGGACTCTAAACCACATGATTGTCACAGAACAGCATGCACTGTGTTCTTGTTCAACCCAGCGAAGGTCAGTCTGAGCCAAGCGTTGTCGTCGGTACGAGACCGCTGTTCAACACTGGGTTGTTTTCTTTCAGTCTGGGGGGGGAAACATTACGTGTGTGTGTGTGTGTTTTCATAGGAGTCAATGGATGACAAGTTAATGGCATCAAGTTTTTTGAATTAAGTTGCAAAAGTGTGGTGCATTAAGTTCTTAAGGATGTTGTATTAAACTGTTGTATTAAATATTTTTAACATTCACGACACGCTGATAAGAAAACAAATGTCCTACCTTGAATTCTGGGTCAGTTTTTCTGCAATTCCCTGGCCTCTCGTTTCCTTGGCCCGCTATTCTTCACAGCCCCTTGAAGACGAAGAAAAAAACAGCGTAGTGGAGATCACGCAGATGCGAGGGACATGGTAATCCATTCTCTGCAAACGTGTACGTTTTAAACGCGGTTTGCCAAGATCTGAAAGGTGTTGGGATATTACCGTAAGCCTCTAGGGTGGGCGTGCCCTCTGGGTCATGGGGGGTGTCAGGCTGTGGTGCGTCAGACTTCTTGTAGTAGTAATCCTGGTCTGAGGGCCCAAACCTCTGAAGAAGGTATTTATTTTAGACCTTGAGCACTTTCCAGTTTTACCGTGGTTTTATTTCAAGGATTCATCAACTGTGATGCTCATGCGTGCATATTTTTTGACTCTGTGGTGTGAAGTGGAGAAAAGCTATTCATCATCTTGCATTTCAAATTGACTGGATGTTAGCAGTTCCCATGTGGGGTTCGCCTCTTCAACTCAGATTCAGTTTCAATTGGCATCTGCTCTTATGTGGTTATTCAAATGAGCTGCTGAAAACCTCTAAGCATTCGTAAACTCGACGAATTCCGGACATCTTTGACAGAGCAGGTCCAACACCATATCTAAGGTATTCTTACATCCATCATCTCCGTTCTTCCATCTTCAAGGGGGTGTGAGCTCAGCAGGTTGGTGAACTTCTGGTGATGCCCCCATCGAAGATGGAAGCCGGTCTGTGGCTCTATGGCTTTGGTCTGAGGTGCGTGCCATAGTGAGAAGTGCTAGGCGACAGGTGGGTTGTGGGTTGCTGGGCACGGAGTCTCACCTTCTCAGGCCACATGAAGCTGATGAAGAGGATGGCAGGGAGGCCGATGGTGAAGACATACACGCCCCAGAGCCAGGGACGCCGCTCTGTGGCCAAGAGGAGCTGCATGAACAGCCCTGGCTGTGGGTACAAGTCAACGGTCACACGTAGTGGTTTTTTCTTGTCCGAGACCAAACTCAAGAACTCTGTGACGCGACACGTCACTTCAGGAGGAACAGGTACGTACTTTGGTAGCAGTTATTTTAAATAGTACATGGTATCTACGTGTGGTGTACTTCCTCGACTCGTTACAACCCCCACTTAGGACGACCATCTCCATCCCCTCAACCATATTTTATTATTTTTGAGTCCCTGCACAGCAGCACCAGCAGGTCACTCTACTGCAAGGCACCACATTTCTTATTGACTCACTGTATCTCTCAGCGACTGTTTTACTTACAGAAACACGGTTTTATTTAGAAAACATTTCCTTGTCCGATCCCAGAACAATCGCTAGCAAGCAAAACCTTGAGTGTTCTGGTGGTGCAGAAAAGTGAAAGAAAACGGATTTAAAAATGAAAGTGAAAGTAATCGTGCAGCATAAAAATATATCATTTTAATACTGTACATTTATATTACACGGCTAATGTGAAATTGGTGAAAAAAAGTTCTCATACAATCAGCAATCATGCATTTTAACTGTATATATCCATATGGTTCCTATAATACAGTAGAGGGGGATTTGCAAACCGAAGGACAAAGTGGCCTTATGGCACAGTCTTCGGAACAGAACCGCCTTAAGTGGAGGACCACCTGCATTCCTACCTGGACAAATAATTTTTACATATATCATTTTTTTATCTAAAGGATCCACGTTTGAATCGCACCTCCTGCTAATACCCTCAGTCAACCCTGAATTGACACAGTAAATATTAGCCAGCTATACAAATGGGTAAAAACATTGTAAGTAGATTAAGGTTTTTATTGTTTTATTTTTATTCTCTCCTTTTATTTTTTAACTTCTTTTCACTAATTGCTCTACTCTTTTTATTTTATTGCTCTTTTTATTTACGTTGTCTTTCATTTAATTCTGAACCCTTTGCAGACTTACACTACTCTGGAATTGCACTGTACAGGCCATGATGTCCACCTCCACTTATCTTTGCTCCTGTTTGTGAGTGCAATTTTATTTTTCCCGTTTTTTGGAATGCTGTACTATGTACACTGCATTTGTATGTTGCATTGTATTCTGGGAGTTGAAGAAATAGAATTTCATTATGTGTATACAAGTGAACTGAAGAGTTCAGCATTTTCCCTTTGAAGAAAAGTGACAGCTGTATAAATAACTCTAAATATAAACGTTAATCTTCAGTGAAGAAAAGCAAACAATAGCCAAAATGATCCTACATGGGGGGACAGAGGAAAGAGCTGTAGCCCTGCTGCCTAAAGGAGGTACAGCTGTGGTTAAAAGGAGTTGTAGCGTGTGCCGAGTGGCCCTTACAGTCTGTCTCTGCCCCCAGCTGTGGTCAGTCCAGCGCTGGGCCACTGTGGGGTCAGAACACAGCAGGATGTTGTCAAAGAGCACACCCCCTGTCAAGGACCACAGCTCGAACCCCACAGCCCCCACCGTGCTCATCTGGAAGGGCTCGAGGTCCTCAAAGTACTCTGGGTTGGGGATCATTCGGGGCTGCCACTCTCCCTCGATGGGGATTCAACAGAACACAAGGCAAAATAATAAATGGCAGAGAAAAGAACAGGAAGAGCATACAGTCCCTCCAGAGACACCCCTTCTTATCCCGTGATGCTTTAACACTGACCGAGCACCATCCATCTGAATGGTTACCTGGTAACGGGGGTTGTCAATCATTGGGGGCCTCCACTTCCCCTTATAGGCTGGGTTATGGATCATGGGTGGCAGCCAAGGGCCGCATCCGATCGCTTGAGAGCAAGCTGGATTGGGAACCCTGGGGGGCTCCCACTCGCCATCCATCTCCTCATTCCTGGAGAAAAGACCAAAAGGCCTCTGGTCTACTCATATTGACTGCTCACTCAAATAAATAAGCAAACTCAGGCCAGTTCCCATAACCAGCACCCTTTTTTCACCAGAGCGATTAAGGAACTAGACCTGTAAACAAAAGGTTCTGTTCTTAAAAAAAACTGTCTACCTTTGAAAAACATCAGGACTTGGAATAAATTTTGTCTGTAAATAATCAGCTATCAAAACAGGTGAAGCTGTAACATGTAAGGGAAAGAAAGTAAATGTAATATGGTGACTAGTGACAGCAGCCTGGCACACCAGTCGTCTGGCCGCTCTGCTTCTGGGTCCAAGATGAAAGGCTCAGCATCTTCCAGCCAGCCTGGTGGCTTCTGGGCGGTGTGGTCAGGGATGCGCTCAGGAGCTTTCTCATCCCTGGGAAAACAGCACACATGTCTGAACAGAAAGACAAGAAGGCAATGATCCTGTCACACCATGAGCCTCTACAGTATGACGCACAGAATGAGTGCTAGAGAACATCTCTACTGGCTTTGTAGGCTTCATCAGAACAGCTCTGGTGCAATGTGTGATGTGTATGTTGACCGTACCAATCTGAGGGTTTAGCAGCTGTGGGGTCAGGGATACGGCGTCTGTCATCCCAGTCTGTAGGCTTTGTGTCATCAGGGTCAGGGATCTCTCGAGGTGGATTCACAGGAGGGTCTACATCCTCCAGAAGGCTTCCCTTACTTATCAGAGACTGGTCAATGAGGATCTCATAGATGTTGTCAGGGTAGAGTCCTACAAGCAGGCATCGAGCATGTCAGAGCTTCATGGGATAGGCTGAAGAGCAATGAGGGTGAACCTATTGAATCCTCTAGAGACATGAGCTCCAACCCTTGGTTCAATCTTCCATTGAGTCCATCTCATGGACTTTAAACCAAACCAGATGAGAAAAATATCTGTTATGGTAATGACAATCCTTTGCATTTTTGTACACAATAGTATGAACCATGATGACCATGATGGAAAAGTTTTACTAGCATCATCTTACATTTAGACCCTTCTTAGACCATCTTAGACCCTTTAACGTCTTTCTAAATTGTTAATCGTTTTTACTTCCTTAAAATTTCCAACAAGGTCCTGTTACAACAATGAGAACCCATGATTTTGCAGGGATTACAGAGAAAATATTTTTAAGGTTTGAAAGGCAAAACATCAGCTCATCTTGTCTTCATCTTTACTCTTCACTTCTTGCTGAGGCATCGTGGAAGAATGAAACTCTTTTTAAATCTCATCTGTAACTATGAGAGGACATTCACAAATGTAACGACTAAGAAACGTGCCCAAATACCAAAGTTTCACTTAAAATAGTTTTTATAATAGTCGACAGATTTTTAACAGTATTTGTGCTTTTTTTTTCACATTCTTATATTTTAACTTTTTTGCAGCAACCCAAAATTCTCAAAAATTATATGCATTTGATTATACATCATTGAAAAAGGGATGCATTACAATAATAGTATTTTTAGTGAAAAATGTGATTATATGTTTTAAATTTAAATATTATTTTATATTTAAATATTTTTAAATTTATGTATTTTAAAAGTTTCTAAAATATGAAGGCTCATAATATAAATACTTTGTTCTAAATATTGTCAAAGACGGGTAGCTTACAGTTTAAGACTAAGTCATTAAATTTACCGTAGACATCAGTTATGACTGGCCCATGAGACTGACCCCATGAAGCGTTGGCACTTCTCGGAATCACGCACACTTCCTGTTCTCATGCTGTCCTCTCTCGAGATGTACGTTTCTTTGTGGACTCACTGAGCGTGTACAGATGAGCCTGGCGGTCACTGAAGTATTTGCTGAGGTCCTGATCTGACTGTCTGGCATGTTTCTCCTGGTACTGTCCGCTTAGTGGGTTCCTGCGCCGAAAGATGAAGTGCACCTTCATGCTGCTGCCGCACTTGTCCGGACCAAACATGATGGCGTACGGGGTGGAGCTGTTGAACTGACTCTAAGGTAGGACAAGACAGGAATCGTGATCAAGGATGTGTCAAGGATGGATCCACTTTTACACGCTGTGCATTGCAATGACCAGGTGAACTCGAGGTCATCGTATTTCCATATCTCACGGGATAGAATTAAAAACGACTATAAATTAAAACATTTGTTTCCACAAACCCCTATGCAGTTGCAGCTGATGAAGACATGTGTGGTACAACTCATCTTGCTATTGACCACCTACGCTCACAAACACCAGACATGATCTGTAAACACCGTGGAAGAGAGTTGAACTAAGGCGGCCGAACACTCATGTTCTCTTTGGATGTGCTTTACTTTCATCTATTGCCTCTGTCGCGCTCACCACACTTTGAGGAGAAGTTTTACAAAACAGGTAAGAGAAGAAAATGCCATTAAAAATGAAGAACCCTCAAAAATGCTCCTATTTAAGAAACTGTAACAAGACTGTTCGCAGCACAAGAACTCAGCGTATTGATATAACCTCAGAAAGCTAGAAGGAGTAAGTAAAGAGGATCCGAGGAAAAAAAAAATCAGCTCAGAGCTTTCAACCTGGAGTGGTTCTGTGGAAACATCTGAACGAATTGGTGTCCTGGCCTCCTTTTCTTTTCCAGTCGTAACACTTTCTTTCTTCTACAACATATCTAGCCAAATGAACCATGTGGGCATTAAGAAAAAAAATTGGGCCTAAATGAGTGGTATGAAAGGTTAGCTTGCAAAGCAAGGCGAGCTGCATGTAATTATCATTTTATTTATTTTTACAGAAAATTTGATAAAACTTAATAAATCAAAGTGTCTCTGTTTGCTTTACCTTTTCAGTAAAATACTGTCTATTCCATGTGTTCTTACAAGATGAGTGAAAGATAGGAACTGTTCACCTAGAGTTCTTTTTTCTCTCCAGCATATTAGAAATTGGAGCAGATTTAATGCACTAAAATTGTACCGGTTGGTACTTGTTTCAGCCATACTGTAGATCATATAATATATTTTACTGTATAACACATACACACACACACTTGCTGAAGCTGCCTGTCCCAAGCGGGGTTGCGGCAAGCTGGAACCTAACCCGGCAACACAGGGCATAAGGTTGGAGGGGGAGGGGACACACCCAGGATGGGATGCCAGTCCGTCACAGAGCACCTCACGCGGGACTCAAACCCCAGACCCACCGGAGAGCAGGACCCGGCCAAACCCGCTACGGCACCACGTTTCCATTATATTATATTATATTATATTATATTATAGTGGGTTGGACCGGGTCCCGCTCTCCTGTGGGTCTGGGGTTCGAGTCCCGCTTGGGGTTTCTTGTATGTATTATATTATAGTGCCTATACAGTATTTTATCCTATCTCTTTAGAAATATGTTATCATTATTATTATTTAAACGCAGTCACGGAGAAGACTAGTATCAGGATATGAAATTTTTATAAAAGAGTAATGCATCAGAGGAAAACTGGGACCGGGTTCAAATCACTGTGAATTTTAACCATGTACACAGTAATTGATCAGAGATGAGAGAAGAATCCATTGATCCTCAGCATTTAGGTGATGTTTTCTGGAGGCCATTTAAATGCACGACGTCCAACACGTGGGAGACTGAAACGACCTGCCGGTGCGTTCTCTAACACATCCTCGTACCGTAGTCCTGCTGACCGTACACTCACTTTCCATGTTACGAATGGTCTTGTGAAAACTTCAAAAATACGGTATTTTTCAGTTTCTTTACTGTTCATTGGCTTTTCTTGACTATTTTCTGCAGTGTTTTTTTCTAGCGTGGTGAACGCAACTCATGTTTACCTGCAGAGCCAACGGATGGCGAAGGACTTACCAGGCGAAGCTGGGGAGTGTGGGAGAGGAGTTTGATGTAGGCCCCCTCGCAGTCAGTCCCGCTCTGAAAGAACACTTCATACCTGTGCAGCAGCACAGTGCAGTCAGTGAGTGTTCAAACCACCCTCTGACCATAATAGCAAGTGCCAACAGCAGGGAGCCCCATGCCTGCTACCTTTCCTTACAGCGGGGGGGCGTACTCACTGCAGGATCAGCGGTTTGTCTCTGAAGTGGAAGATGGTGCCCAGCGGGGCTGCGATGGCATGGTGTCGACCCGGGGACTTCATGACCAGCCCCTTGTTTCCAGATGAAGCCTGGTTGCTGGGCTCTTCCAGAACCCACTGCCCTGTTCGAGCACACGGTCAAACACAAAGCGCTCATCGCATATAGAACGTTTCATCTCTTCTAACAGGATGCTGCAGAGAATGCCGTGGCACGAGTTGTGTTTGACTTGCCAGAATGTTTCCATGTATACCCCCTCCTTGTCTCCCTCCATTGCCTCCTCATAGCACGTTCAACACTCTGGTTACGGTCTACAAGACCGTCAAGGGATCTGATCACTCATTACACACCAGCAAGAGCACAGTGCTCCTCCGCCTTTGCCTGCATGGTGGTCTCACACACAAGAAGTCTAGAATCAAAAGCCTGAAGGTTTTCAATTCTGGCTCCAGTGTGGTGGAGTCATCTCCCTCTGTCCCTCAGAACTGCTGAATCCCTTTCAACATTCAAGAAGGGTCTCAAAACACATCTCTTCTCTAATGATCTCCTATCTGCTCTATAAACTTTCCCATTATCAACTCCATATGCAGCTATTTGTGTAATGTGCGCAGGCAAAAACAGTGGTATAGGACCAAATGAGTGTACTTCCGCAACCACATGTCTGTAGGTATCTTTCCATCTGTTGGTGAAATACACTTGAACTGCACGTCGCTTTGGAGAAGCGCATCTGCTGAACGAATACATGTAAATGTAACGCTGCAGTAATGAGAGAATGTTGCCCGAATGCGAAACCAATATTAATTTTGTTGAGAATTACAGTAACAATGGACAAACAGAGAGCAAATGGCGACTGGGAGTCTTGCTTGATGGAAAGAACCCCTCACCGTCATATTTAAGGGTCTTCCCGTCTTCTTCTTTCAGTGCCTTCGAAACGACCCATTTCCTACGACCAGGGCAGTAATGAGAAGAGAGGATGTAACTTACTGTAACCTGTCTGAATGCTTTATAAAGAACCATAAACATTTAATAGTTTCAATGACTGTTTCCACATATTCTGAGATTTAATTTTATCAGTGTTTACTTTGTTTTATGATAAGAAAGCAAAGGTTTTGCTTCTGCTGTCAAAAGGTCATTTCTTTTTTAAATTTCATCTTATGATCCGTGCTGCATACAGGCAGTCCCCGAGTTACGAACATCTGACTTATGTACAACCCGTAGTTACGAACCACTCCCCGTAAAGCCTATTATATTAAAAATTTGAGTTACATACAATGGTTCATAATAACGAACGGGCACTACTTTGTGACGTGCATCAAAACATTGCGTGTACCTTGATGAACGTGCGTGTCCTGGGCGCGTGAGCCCGAGATAGGACAAAGAATTTGTTCTTCTCAATCGGACCACGTTGCTGTTAACAGTGTCTTGTGTGTTACTGTATTTGCCTTTAATTTTTTTGTTTTTACCCTTGTAACCACGGCACCAAAGCGTAAATGCGATGCAAGTGATGGTGATGCATCAAAGAAAAGGAAAACGATCACCACTGAAACTAAAGTGGAAATAACAAAGCGATCGGAAAAAGGTGAAACGCCAACGAACATTGGAAAAGCGTTAGGCTACAGTCGGTCAAAGATCGGGACAATTTTAAAGGACAAAGCAAAAATCATTGAGCACGCAAGAGGCTCCGTCCCGATGAAATCTACAATTATTCAACTTACGTACAAATTCGACTTAAAGACAGACTTAAGAGCGGAACTCGTTCGTAATCCGGGGGTTGCCTGTATTTACATTACAGGTAATGATATTTATGCAATATTATAATACTTCTCTAGCGGGCCTGAATCAAAAGACTCTGCAAAATAAGCTTCTTCTGGCACTGGAGGAGGTTTGTAGACACCCTGGCACAGAAAGAGGTGAAGAGCGCTGATGAGAAGGAAACTGCATTAAAGTCATGTTGTAAATGTAATGAATGATAAGATTGTTGTGTTAAAGTACAACTGACCTGCACACCATGTGCTGCCATGATTAAGTAGATATATGCGCACAAAGGACATGACTGCGCCCGCATGATAGTCCAAAAGCGAAAGCTGACAGTCACATACACACACACACACACACACACACACACACACACACAGAGTAATGAATATACTAATTTTTCTGCCTTTTCACAAAATATCCTAAAACAAGTTTAAAATGCACACATTACTCCAGCATTATTAATTTAGCACTAAGAAAAATACTCTCAACCGTTGGATCAAAAAGTAAACGATACGACAGGCTTCATGTTGAAAACCAGAAGTAACCAACTCTTTGCAGCCTTTCAGAAACAGAAGAGCTGAACAAACACACGCACCATACCTGGACCGTGCTGTTTCGCAAGGGGAATACCTCCCGAAAGCCTTGGCACATTACTACTGGACTTTGATATTTGGGCGGGTGTTCAAGTGAAAAATGCTGTCTCACGAATTCCTCTTCTTTGGATGAATGATTACTGTACTGCCAGATTTTGTATGCAAATAAGGACATGTTTATGGCTTAAATATTTTTAAACATTTAAAAGTTACATTTAATTCTGACTGGTCATTCATACACTTGATAATACTTGCTATTGTCATTCATTTAAATGAAATTAAAAAGCACTTTAGATAATGTGCTTTTAATGTGATTCTCCAACTCAGTACATACCAGTATAGTAAATGCGAACAGTACACTGTGGAATTAATCACAATGACAACTACCACCAAGTGAAAAGTAAAATTCTTTATTGTGGCAAGAGTCAATCCATCCACCCCCAAACCTCTCCGAGGGTTATTTTTCCCCACACTGACAAGTGCACTAATAATATTTATGTACAATCTGGAAAAATCACTCAAAGTTGATATGAAAGCTCTTCTCCTGTTCCTTACGACGACTTTCACACAGTTTCGACACCTCCTCCACACGCCTCTGAAGAAGAACTGTTGAGAGAAAAACCATAAAACTTCTAGTCATACACCAGCAATGCATGCTTTTTAAAGTGGTTTGTAGATTTGTCAAGACAACCAACATTTATAATTTACCGGTATTTCCTGGGAGTTAATGTAAAATTAGAGAAAAATAACCCTTTAAATACAATACACAGATGGAGATGAAAACCAACCTGAGTTCTGATCTATCCACTGCAGCGAGTCCATGTGTGCATTCAGAATTTTGCAGATCTGCTGAAGCTGAGAGAAGAACATAGTCAGATCGGACCTGCTTAAATTTCTTCAGCATTATGTTGCTTTTTACTGTAATAGAAGTACATGCTGAGGTGCAAAAGCCTTATCTTCTCCATGTCTCCCTATTAACAACAAAATCATCATCCTTTTTTCACACCTTCCCCTTTATAACTTCAGCATCTACCCCCTACCCCTGCTTACAGGGTCGCTGGTGTCAGCAGGGCCGCTGGATGTGTTGAGGTGCTCAATGATCTCCTTCAGATCCTGGGACATTCTCTTGAGCTGAGCATCCACGTTCTCAGCCAACTTGTACCTGAACACAGATATGATCCAGTGGAGCAGCAGCACTGAGTTCATGTCACATACATCCACACAGCAGCGCAGTTCAAGCAAAGAGCTACAGACATATTAGTCATAAACCTGCTAGAGCATTCACCCAAGAAGAAGAACCCAAGGTACTGGTCAATGACTACCAACGAATTCTTCATGCACATAAGTGGAGAAGTAAAACAACGCACGTCCTCTCCCTCTCCTCATCTGCATTCTGCATGTAAATAGTGCCGCTCTGCTCCTTCACCGACTCCTCCAGAGGACCCAGCAGGTCTTCCAGTTCCTTCTGCTGTGACAGAATAAAATCCAGCTCCTGGTCCAGCCTGTGGAGCAGTTATAGCACAGCATTCTGAGAATCTCCCATCTTCATTGCTTTAACTTCCATACATCAGTTTATAATTCATTATTAATAACTGCTTGTCCAGTGCAGGGTCACAGTGGTCCAGGGCCTATCCCAGAAGCATAGAGTATGATGCTAAATACAGCAGGGACAGGATACCTTCCCATTGCAGCTCACACACACACAGTTTACAGTTACCAGTCCGCCTGATAGACCCATCTTTGACGGAAACCCACGCAAACATAGGGAGAAAATGTAAACTCCAGACAGACAGTAGAATTCAAACATCTCCAAGACCAGAGCCCTGGTGGTGTAAGGTGCCACTGTGCTTCTGCTAGAGTCCATTTTACCCAAAATGTTCAGCAGTTCCTACAGGACAAAGTATGTCCTACATGATATTCAAGAAGCACACTTTAAAAATACCTTCTCTGATCCAGTTTCACCTTCTCCATCTCTTTATGCAACGATGTAATCTAAAACCAAAGAGACATTTTTTTTAAGCATTTCTTAAAACTGACAGTACAAACTGAATAATTGAAAGCTATGATTTACATTTACAGTTTTCTTCATGCTGCCCATTGTTAGAACTCACTGCTATAACCTTAGACCCATTGTAACGTTGACCAGCTCACCTTCTCTCCATTCTCCACAAGCATGCGGTCCCAGGCATTGACCTGTGTGGCCTGCTGGAGGAAGTGCCTCTCCTGGTCCTCCAGCTCCAGACTCCACTTGTTGATGAGGGCCTCTAGCTGAGCATATGTCATCACTGGGGGGGCACTGGAGAGGAGAAAAGCAGAGTGTGATCATCTGCTCCACAGCTTAGAGATGGACAACGAGAGGAAGGCACAATGCGGCCACTCTAAGCGCATGGCCACACTAGTTAGTATGGCGAGTCTTAGGCCAAGCCCCACCTAGCTGCGGTGGCGGTAGTGGTGGACGTGGCAGTACCAGCAATCGGAGCCATGGTGCCCACAGGCTTCAGGCCAAGTGAGAAAGTTGTGGCAGCAGTGGTAGTAGCTGAAGCTGGAAGAGAAATGTACACGGCCCCACTGAGAGAAGTTCTATCCATCAGAGCATAACATTAGTCATAACTAAGACAACACAAAGAACCAACAAGTCCTTTTGCTGGTTGCCCAGATGAATGAAGGTCAAAAACAGCCAATGACAGACTTAATACTGCACTATTCTAGCCTTAAAATGAATGATAAATGCAAAAGTTGCTGCACTCAAGGGTCTCAGAGAACTTACAACAAAAACATGAAATGCTGATGGTGTCTAAGACATGTTCACAGGACAGATGGAAATTTTAGTCAGTACCTGTTGTGGTGGTGATGGTGGTGGTGGCTGCCCCCAGCGGTTTGAGCATCAATCCCACAGTGCCAGTGGCAGCTGAGGTGGTGGCAGCACTGCCAGCTGTGGATGTGGCCCCCACTGTCAACAGAGGAGAAGGAATAATGGCCGCTTATAAATTTGTAGACCGACTAAACTGAAAACTCCACTTGTGATGATGAAAACACTCGATACAAGCTACACACATAAAGTGTTTTGGATGCACTAACGCAGCCAAAATTTTAATTATCTGACTATAATACCATATGTACCATAGAGCAAGCCACCTTGAAATACATTACCCAGTAATTACAGTAACTTACAGTTAGCAGATACTTTGACTAATAGGTTCAATGATGGAAAGCAGATTTAATGGACTAAAGGCAGCAACTCTCTATTCAGTTGTAATACATCTCATTAAGAAAATAAAATTAAAAGTACTTTGTTATTTAAGTGTTTACACTCAAAAAAAATTTAAAAAAACATTTTCTGGGAACAAATTGTAAAAAAACAAATTTTAATGTGCTTCACAACTTCCCCATGATATTTAAAAAATAATTTAGGGTGATTTTTGGGACTACTTGGGATAGCACTGGAAGAAGTTTTCCCCATGAAAAACAACGACATAAGTAATTTCAGGAAGAAATTAGTACCGATTACCGGAGGAAAAATGTATTTGACTAAATGTGGATGCATGTCACTGCTACCAGTGCACACATGCATGTCTACAGGTCTGAAAAAGACACACATACAAGTGAACCCCGTAGAAACAGTTGATACTGCAGAAGGTGCAGGTGTAGTGAAGAGAGAAGAAGCGGTGGTTTGGCTGGCAGGGATGGTGGTGGAGGCCGGGCCTGGGGTCGAGGTCGGGGTTGGAGTTGGAGTTGGAGTAGCTAGGAGAGACCAAAAGGAAAAAGTTGTCAAGGGTAAAGTAGACATATTTACCCCAGTTCAGAAGGATGAGAAAGCATTTGAGTTTATCCAACAGAATGTCAATCAGCTTCGAAGTGGAAAAAACAAACATAAACTGACAAATACTGCAAAGTATCCCATTAAAATGTAACACATATGGCTAAAGATGCAAACATTCCACAGTCATTTAGGATCTCTTTTTTAAAGTACCTGAAGGTTTTATTCCAAAGGAAAAGCCAGAACCCTGGGTTGTGGTTGTCACTGCTGTTGTTGCTGGGACACAAGAGCTCAAAGTCAGGCCTATTCAAAAACAAAAGCGGCGCGTCAAAATTACTCAGAAAAAGCAGAAAAAAATGACTACATTTTTATTCCACATCAGAATCTATACCAAATAATTACAGCAATACTTGTGGAGCACATACACACATCACAAATACAGTACATATATAGAGTTTATTACCGTACAGTCTAATGCATTATAACATCTATTAAACATATTACAAGAATTCTAAACAGACAGGCAGACAGACAAAAGAAAATAGAATTGAGAAAGGGTACCAAAGTCCAAAGACATGCTGTTCAGGTCCCCCCACAGTGTGTGAGTGACACAGAGTGTGTGTTTCACTGATGTATGGATGAGTGACCCATTGTAAGTAGTGTATCTAGCAGTGTAAGTCACCTTGGTGAACAAGGTGTTTAGGCTGATAACACTACATAGAGTTCATTGGAAGTCGCTTTGGAGAAAAGTGTCTGCTAAGTGAAAAAATGTAAATATACCGATGGGATAATGCTGTGTTTATCAAAAAATAAGATGTGAAATGATGATTTTAAGTGTCCGCTACATCACCACCAATACAATGGGAGAGAAATTACCTGTAGGCTGGCTGCCCAGAGTGAAAGTGGCTGAAGGCTGACTTGCTGCAGCAGTTGTTGCGGCTGACGTGCTGCTCCCAAATGTGAACCCGCCGCCTGTCGCAGCTGTTGAAGCCGCGGTGACCTGAACCTTAGCACCTCCAAAACTGAACCCTCCTGAAGGCTGAGTGGCAGTTAGGCCTCCCAGGGAAAATCCTCCTGTTGAAACTTGTGGCTGAGCCACGCTGGTCTGAGTGGTGGGCCCCGATCCAAATGTGAAGCCTGACCCCGAGGAAGGAGCCGCCATAGAGGTAAGTGTCAGGCCAGTTGTAGCAGGCTTTGGAGTCGAGATGCTGGAAGATGACAGCGAGAGCAAGTTGTATAAATGAAAGTGCAAACATGCAATCAGCAGAGAAGATTACAAATTTTCACTTGTATGTAGACATAGCTATACTTGTAGTACACTCATCAGCATAACTGCCGCCCTGGGAATGACATACTTATAATCACATATATACGTGTGAACGTATGTTTTGTCTGCACTGTCTTGAGAGTTGCCTCAAATTTTACCTACTGTTAAATCCAGTTATGATAACTAAATATTTTTAGCTTTTGATCTCAGTGTAGAATTTGAGAGTCTAATGAGCCTCTCTCACCCAAAGCTGAAGCCTCCGCCCGTGGTGCTGGTTTGCGCCGGGGTGCTGAAGCTAAAGCCCCCCTGAGTGCTCTGGGTTCCCTGGACAGGCAAAGGGAAAAGACTGGAGGTCTGAGAACTGGATGCCGGGGTCGGAGCCGAGGTCTGGAATGAGAAGCCCCCTCCTCCTGGCTGAGCTGGTGTGCTGTTGGTTAGTCCAAAGCCAGAAGCAGGAGCAGCCCCGGCGGTGGTCTTAGGTGTACTGAAAGAAAATGCCGTCGTGGTCTGCCCAAAACTGAACCCGCTCATTTTGACACCTGCAGAGAACATAAGCAATATATTAACAGACCCTCATCCTTACTGGTACTCCATTTTCAAAGTTATGAAGTTAACACAGAAACAGACCTACAAAATCATTGACTCTCTCTAATGATACTGCTAAGGCTATTGGAGAGTCATGGTCATCAAGAGCCTATCAAGAAAGCAAAGGCTGCTGGGTGAGGCACACAACATCATGGCCAAGATGCCGGTTCATTGCAGGATAACCATACAGCCAAACACTCGCACACTAAGGGAAATTCAAAATCACCAGTACACTTGAGACACAGGTCTCTGGCATGTGGGAGGAAACCAGAGCACCTGGAGGAGCCAATAGGAAAACTGGGAGGTTATGCAAACTTCACATAGATAGAGGACAGACCCACTGTGTAGCTCAGGCATTGTGAGGCCCTACCTGCTGCACCACTCTGCCACCTTTAACAATGTCACATTATCCAAAACTTCCTGTGTAAGATTTATTATACATGATGAGCTACTTCCTGTATTAATTTATTTTGCCAAACACCTCATTTTCGAAGTCCCCCTTGTGCTTACATAATTTTGAATTTAACACAAACATATAAGTGATGAAGGTCTAATATGAAAGAGCAAATTCCTTAAGGTCGCTATTCAACAAATTTAACTCTCCTTACATCAATTATTTATTTTGTGAATGAATTTAATTTCCTCCAATCAATCGAATCATCAATCATCCATGATCATGCCTCAATCAAGTTTACGTAACACTTTTCTGGGGGATATACGACCTTCCTCTGCTTTTGCTACTACAAATATTATTTAATTTCTATCATATACGAATAGAATAGAAAAATATCAACTAATAGTAGTAAAACAGCAGAAACGCAAACCGCTAGCATTAGCGTTAGCTGCCCTGTCTTAAACCAACTGCGAATAAATAAATACACGTATCTGTGCAGCGCCGTAATACATCGGTTACGTAATCAAACCTATCCTTTCATACACAGACACCTGTCACGCGTTACCAGATTAAATAATTCTTTACCTTTTGTGGAAATAGTTCGACTAAACTCAGACGACTCACGCCGTCGTTTACAAAAGTGGCGGCAAGGATCTGCGTCATTACAGCGCGAGCGCCGCCGAAGGACCCCAAGAGGGCTGTCCGAGCACCGCCTGTTCAAAAACACCACCCGAGTAGAACGGTGTTCTGGGGAGCTGTACACTAATACGTCTGGAATATTTCTGTGTGTGTGTAACAGGGAGAGTGTCTATGCTGACTGGATACAGTACTGTATATTAAACAGGTGACAAGGTGTTGCAGCGGTTAGCGCTACCTCCTCACTGCTCCTGGGAAGTTAGAGTCTCCATTTTAAGCCCTGTTCAGTCTATGTGGGTTTTTTCGGAGTGCTCTGGTTTCCTCCCACAGTCCAGCGACACCCAGTTCACGCTGACCGCACACTGTACTTTGCCCACACTGTGTGATTGGTGCGTGTGCCAGATTCACGTGTTTTCTTGAGACGCACATGAACTTTCAAAGTTAACCATAGAAATGTAAAATATCCCTTAGAATTATTTAAAGAAACACTCAGCAGAAAGCAAGCTCATTATAGGATATTCTTTTTCTGACATTCCACTAAGGCTGAAGTGGTAATTCTGACCACTATACCTAAAATTCTAAAAATATATTTTCAACCAGTAGGCTGTTAATCAGAACCATTCTAGCCATTTGGTTCAGTGAACACATTTATTACACTTTTTCTTACACCTCTAGATCACAACCACTCATTTCCATGGTACTAATGTTCATGTTCAAATGGTGTAAGCATCAAAATTTGTTTTTCTTTTACAGTATAGTAACTAAGTAGAAATGAATGTAAAAAAAAATAAGCTGGTGCTTCACAGCTCCTGTGCAGTTCAGGTATAGATTTGACTGGGTTTGATCCCTGCCCAGGCTGAGTGGAGTTGGCAGTGATGCACCATTTACTGATTGCTTAGCTCTGGTTTCCTCCCACAGTCCAGTGATGTATGTTCCAGGTGACGCTATTGTATGTGAAAGTGTATGTTACATTGATCCGGCGCATAGCTGGATAAATGATTGTACAGCATTTAGAGTGGGGCGGGGTGTGGTGGCGCAGTGGGTTGAACCGGGTCCTGCTCTCTGGGGGGTCTGGGGATCGAGTCCTGCTTGGAGCGCCTTGCGTTGGACTGGCGTCCCTTCCTGGGTGTGTCCCCTCCCCCTCCAGCCCTTTGCCCTGTGTTGCCGGGTTAGGCTCTACCTCCCTGTGACCCTGTATGGGACCAGCAGTTTCAGATGATGTGTGTGTGTGTGTTTAGAGTCCAGTGTATACACCACTGTAAATGCTTGTTAATTATTTTCTGGTGCTTTGGAGAAAAGCATCTGGTAAACGAACAAACGTGAATGTATTGCAGTTTCTTGGTTTTCACTCCGAAGTGGGGGAAGAAGCTTCCTGTGTCCCTCAGAGCTGCTGAATCCCTTTAAACTCCTTCAAAAGAAAAGCCTCAAAACTCATCTCTTACAGAACTTCCTATGTCCTCCATGAACTTTCATCACGCCATCAGTCATATTCACCTCTGTATTTCCTATCAATTCTACATGCAGCTACCCATGCAATGTGTGCCAGCACAAATTATATCAGGACCTCTTTTTTTGTTGCATATGTTTTTACTCTAAGTTGTACATCTCTTTGAGAAAAGCATCTGCTCAATGCATAAATGTAAATGTAAGTGTAAACTGCATGTACTGCACGAATGTGTGTGTGCTCTGATGTAGTGGTACTGGTGTCCCATCCAGGTTGTACCTTGACTTGTGCACCGTATTTCCAGCATAGGCTCGAGACCACCATGACCCTAAAAAGGACAAGCATTTGCAAAAAATTGGGAAAAAAGGGAAAAAAACATATTTTGTCAATTAATGTGACAGTTGAGATTCTGTACTGAAAGAAAAAGAGCTGAAAATACTTGGATCTGAGTAATTCAGGGATGATCATTTTTGAGCTAACAGATTAACGTCTATTTGCGGAAATCCCACACAGGCACATCAGCATAGACAATGTGAGAAGAGAGGAGCAGAGGTTTGTTTGATCTGTCGTGTCTATTCTCATCTCGTCATCTCAGTGTGTCTCTTATTTGCAATTCAAACGCTCTTCTTTGAGGAGGGAGAGAGGGCAGCTGTGTCAGTTATGAATACACAGGGCATGTAGTGTGAAGTGTGGCCTCTCAGCATGAGCAAAAGAGCACATTTATGTGCTGTCCTGGCAAAGCGGTTCTATCACTTCCTTTTCCTATTTTAGCACCGAGGGACGAGAAATCCAGAGCAAGTGGCCAAACACAGGTAACTGCCATTAAAGGACCCAGGTTTGAATCACTGCTCATTCAGTCAAACCTATGAGCAAGGTACTTACGCTAAAATGTATGGAGTTTGCATGTTCTCCCTGAGTCTGTGTGGGTTTCCTCTGGGTGCTCTGGTTTCCTCCCACAGTCCAAAGACATGCTGTTCAGGTTCCCCCATAGTGTGTGAGTGACAGAGAGAGAGAGTGTGTTCCATTGATGTACGGATGAGTGACCCATTGCAAGTAGCGTATCAAGCAGTGTAAGTCACCATGGTGAATAAGGTGTGTAGGATGGTAACACTACATAGAATTTGTTGGAAGTCGCTTTGGAGAAAAGCATCTGCTAAATAAAGAATGTAAATATAAAATTTTACTGGCTCTATAAATTATTCCGTTAAGTGTAAGTATCTTACAAGGGGGTGCGGTGGCGCAGTGGGTTGGACCAGGTCCTGCTCTCCAGTGGGTCTGTGGTTTGAGTCCCGCTTGGGGTGCCTTGCAGCGGACTGGTGTCCTGTCCTGGGTGTGTCCCCTCCCCCTCCAGCCTTGCGCCCTGAGTTGCTGGGTTGGGCTCCGGTTCCCCACGACCCCGTATGGGGTAAGTGGTTCAGAAAATGTGTGTGTGTGTGTGTGTGTGTGTATAAGTATCTTACAATATCAGTATAGTGTATTTAATATTGTAAATCATCTTGGACAAGGATCCAACCTCTTCTGGACAAAGGCCACAGTCATTATTACGAAGGGGTTCAAGGGCCATGCATTTAAAAATCACACTAATTGGCACACTTTAGTCTACACTGAAAAAATATTTCTTATATATTATTTATGTATGGTATGTGTTCAAGTGTATGTATTATCATGTCATTCAATGGAATAGTATGTACAGTACAGTATATTTGAATAATTTTGGGGCTGGAGGTAGCGTACTGGTTAGAGCTGCCCACGTTGTGCTCAGAGCCCACCTCCTGCAATACCTTTTATAGGGGTACTTGCCCTAAACTGCTCCAGTAAAAACTTAACCCGCTGCATAAATTTACATTTATATTTACATATATTCATTTAGCAGACGCTTTTGTCCAAAGCGACGTACATCTCAGCAAAAGTACAGTTTATGCATACATTGAGAGGAGACATAGCTGCAGACATGTGACTCAAGCAAACCTAGTTTGTTGCCTACCACTTGCTGCACCGAGGTTCATCGTCCAAGTAGGTGCATAAAACACAGGATAGACAAATCCTGATACCCTCCTACCATTTTTTTTTTTAATAACAATATAAGATACACAAGCAAACAAAAACAATGCCGGAGTAGTGGCTGAATAAAGGCTTTATCTGGTGATGCTCATGAAGTTACGGTACGTGAACATTTACACCGTATATGAGCTGGAGAGATCTTGGGCGAAATGGGTCGGGAAAAGGTGAGTTTTCAGACACGTTCTTGCAGGCTGCACTAAAAGAGACAACAGCCCACACGTTGGGAACCCCTGTGCTAAATGAATAAATAAAAATGCGAACATATCCTTTGAGGATCGAGGAAATATTTGAGCGCACAAGACCTTCCCAGTACCGATGGTGCAGGAGGCCTCACAGCCAATATGGACACACTCATGAGAACCCTCATGACACAACATGTTTTGTTCATTTATTTCTATTGTAAGGACAGTGTATTAGTACATGTAGAAGTTTAGCTATAAACAAAACTTCATCGTAGAAAAATATCACATAACGATGGAACATTTCTCTACAAATATTGACAGGTGAAGTTGGTTACCTTTAAGCAGTGGAATTTAATTGACAGATATTTTTGGAAATTTTGGGACCCGCATGGAAGCGAACTGTTCAAGGATGTGATGAAGTTCGAATTTGAATTCGAATGTTGTCGAGCTTCGAACGTTTTTGGCAGATTCGTAATCCGTCGAATTTGATCAACGCTTTTTTGGCGGATATGAATTTGGCGTGGGAGAGAAAGCAGCCAAAGCAACGCAGCGCATTATAAGCTTTATTTTACACGTATAGGTGTTGCTGTCTGCAAGTCTAGGCACAATGTGAGAGAGACTGTGATAATTAATGATTGTACATTATTGGTGTGATATGTGATGATATGTGATGTGAATCATGATTATTAATGATTGTACTAGAGTACAGTATCGGGGGCGTGGTGGCGCAACAGGTTTGACCAGGGTCTGCTCGCGAGTGGGTCTGGGGTTCGAGTCCTGCTTGGGGTGCCTTGCGACGGACTGGCGCCCCGTTGTGGGTGTGTCCCCTCCCCCCCCCGACCTTGCGTCCTGTGTTGCCGGGTTAGGCTCTGGCTTGCCGCAACCCTGCTTGTGACAAGTGGTTTCAGACAGTGTGTGTGAGTGTGTGTGTGTGTGTGTGTGTGAGAGTATAGTACAGTACTACATAAATACTGCTATACATCTGTATATGCAAATCACTACTCAACGATTTGCACCTATACTGGCTGATTACAGCGAAATGCATTATGCCTACTTTGTACCACTTTGCACACCATGTATGTCATTGTGGTCTTTTGGGTAGCGTAAGACAATCTGTGCAAGTTCACATACTGTATATGCAGCTTGTTTTGAGTTTTAAGTGGAAATTCTCAAACTGATATAAGTGAATGCTTATATTCTTACTAATATTCAATCTGAGCATAAACCAATGTTTTTTGAATTGCTGAAAAAGAAAATGACTCCTGAGAGTACAGTTCAAACCAAATAAGTATTTCTCTTTTGGTATGTGCATGCGGATTAGTAAAAATGATACTTCCCATTTTAATTTTCATTAAAAACCACATTTGCAACAATTTATCATTTTTAATCTGCATTCGACGGATGATGATTTTGATCAGCTCCATCACATCCCTAGCACTGTTTTTTTCCCTTAACAGTGTGGTATGTGTGTGCACACGTGTCTGTGATCACACGTGAAAATCGTAAATATTGCCAGCGTCCTGTTGGGTGGGGAAAAGAGGCTGAGCTCAGAGCAGGGTGTAGTTCTCGCTGCGTGTGCCGTCTGCATCGCAGGCGCTCTCGTTACCGTCGGCATCAGACAGGAAGCCGCTCCCGGTGCAGCGCAAACAACGCTCCAGTGTAGTGAGCCGTTGCTTCAGCCTCTGCTGCGTGGCCGTGTATTCACCGAGCATCCGGGCAAAACGTGTCTGGAGAGTGTCCAGCGAGGCCTCCAGCCGCTCCACCTTTTCCTCCATCTCCTCTCCACCCAGCCCCGCTGCCACGTTCTCATCTAACAGCCCCTCCTTTAGCAGGATCTCACGCCCACGCTCCTCTAAAGCCTTCTTGGCATCAGGGTACTCCATCACTGCCTCCATGAGGTCATCCTTGGACAAGCAGAAGAGGTCAGAGTAGCCAATACTGCGGATGTTGGCGGTTCTTCGGTTGCCCATCTTGCTGCCCTGAATGTTGAGGATACTGATCTCCCCGAAGCAGCTACCCGCTGTCAGAATAGCGTACTGTGTGACTCCATCGTCCGCCACCACCGCCAGCCGACCTTCCTTTATGATGTACATCTCCTTACCGATGTCGCCCTTGCGGCAGATGTAGTCCCCCGGGCTAAACACTTGTGGTCTGAGTTTGAGGACCAGTTCTACCAGCAGACCTGCCTCACAGTCCTGGAAGATGCGGACCTTCTTCAGCGTGTCTAGGTGTACATTGATGGCAATCTCTGCCCGCAGCTTGTTGGGCAGGTTCTTCAGCACCTCCTGTTCGTCCATCGTCTTCTTGTTGGTCCACAGGTAGTCAAACCATTTGATGACACGTGCTTCTAGCTCCTTGCTGACCTTACGAAACTGCATGTATTGCTTGATGGCATCGATGCGGGCCTGGAACTCGGCCCTATTGGCATTCATATTAGAGATCATGGCGCCCACATTTCCCACAATGGTAGCAAAGATCAGAACACCAACTAGGAAGTCAAAGACCACAAAGAGATACTCCTCGTCCTTAACAGGTGCAGGCATCTCCCCAATGGTGGTGAGGGTAAGAGTGGACCAGTACAGGGAGTAAATGTACCCACGTGTCAAAGAACTGAACTCTGGGTCCGAGATGTTGGGGTACACCCAGGAATCGGAGCCAAAGCCCAGCGACTTAGATATGGCAAAGTAGATGCAGGCATTCCAATGGATGATCACAAGGATGTAGAGCACCAGGTTGCCAATGCGGAAGATGTTTGGGTAGCTGGTCCGTGTCTCGGTGCGGTCAAAGAATTCAAACAAACGGGAGAAACGAAGCAGCCGATTGAATCGCAGTTGAGGCATGTGGACCCCCATGGAGATGTAAGCTAAGTCTGTAGGAAGGATGGAAATCACGTCCAGTTTGAACTGCATTGTGCGGATATAGTGGTCACGCAGCTTCGACAGGTCCTTCACCAGCAAGCCCTGCTCCAGGAACCCTGTGTGAGACACAAGCAACACCAACACGCTCAATGTTAATTGGAGCAAGGCCCAAACCCAACTGTGTCATATCTACAAGGTGGAACTAAGCCTGCATGGAAACCATATGGTGCGTATGTTGTTGGTATGTCAACAATGTTGAAAGAACATTAGAATTAGATCCAAACTCATTTCCCAAAAATACCTGTTATATACGAGGGTAAGTCAAAAAGTATCTGCACTATATTTATGCCACACGAAACTGAGGAATCTGGAGTGGCTGGACCCAAGTGCAGGGTCGTTCATCTGGACTCAAGGGCTCAGGCAAGTCCTCGGTGTCCGGGACAGGCGAAGGTTCGGTCGATCAGCTCTCAGAGTTAGAGCGAGGATCCGTGGACGTGGTCGGGGTCGAAAACCAGAGGATGGAAACGGGGAACAAGGGTTGTGTGTCAACTGAACGTCGCGAAGGAGGGTGGTTGTCTCTGACAAGATTCCGCAAAGGTATGGGAGCTGAGGAGGGTCTTTTAAAGGGTGAGCGGTTATTCAGGTGTTTGACTGGAGTCAGGTGCTGTCGACTGAGGTGCGGGCATGGACGTGACAATTTATATGATTAAAACAAATAGAGAAAGAATACAGGTGGTCCCCAGTTTACGATGGTTTGATTTATGATTTTTTGGACTTTACGATGGTGAGCTGGCGATAGACATTCAGTAGAAACCGTACTTTGAATTTTGAATTTTAATTTTTTTCCCCCGGCAAGTGATATGCGGAGTGATACCCTCTCGCAATGCTGGGCAGCGGCAATGATCCACATCTCCCAGTCTCATACAGAGGTATGTATTAGGTGTATTAAATGCATTTTCGACTTACGATATTTTCGACTCTGATATTTTCGGCTTTTGATATTTTCAAGTCGGGGACCGCCTATGCAAAGTTTACTTGAAAATCATTTTTCAAAAAAGACTCTTAAATTGTTAACACACTTAATCCATTATTGGAAAACCTCCTTGTGCCTTCAGAGAAAAGGATTTTGGGAAATGCCTGCCACTACTGCAACCATTCTTGAACATTCCAATTCATTTATAGACACTGCGCTGAGACAAAAGCCGTTTGTATTCTGTGCTGAAAGTCGACAATGCATCTGTGCTCCCGATACACTTTCACCCCACAAAAAAGGATAAAGGGGCGCTGCTGTTCTTTGGTGCACATGCAAAGGGCAGTAACCATGTTCATAACAGTATAACAAGCCAACGATTAACTGCACCGGTTTTCACCTCTTTTGACCTCTGTAGAAAACAGTGTAAAAATTAAATAATTTAACTAAACAGTATTGCAGATACTTTTTGACCTAGGCTTATAGATGAAGATGTTATAAGAAAATAGCCCTGGTCCATAATTTGGGATGGCACAAAGACTCAGAACTTGCACTCCTTATGACCAGGGATGAATGACAGTTGTTGGATCAGAGTAACTCTGCCTCCCTACATGGGTCTAACTAACCGGTGCGCAGTCGGACGCAGGAATCCAGGATGTACACTGCGTCGGAAAGGTAGTCCAACACCAGCCAAAGGATGAAGTTGTGAGTCTGAAGCTCGTCGAAACAGGCCCTGAGAAACAAATCAAAGGAGAACCACTAGAAAAGGGGAGCCAGGGAGCTTGAAAAGCCTCGAAAAGCAAACCGGAAAGGAAGTGAACCCACAGTCGGAAAACTAGCGGAGTGCGTGATTGCTGCGTTGTCTGCGAGAGCATTTACTCGGACTGCTGCTGCGCTCTGATACCTGGCCACGAGGAGACACCAGTTATAAAACACAGCAGTGGCAATAAGGAACAGCCAGCGGTAGTAGATGTCGTCTGCAGGTGCCACGACAAACACGTCTCTCTTTTTCCTGTAGGGCAAAGGAGAACAGGAGGGACATTGTGATGCAAAGACAGACACCAGCGCTGGATCAAGAAGACTTGCTGAGATTGCCTAGTGGCTATAGAGATTATATTAACAGGTGTATCATCAAATATGCGCATAGTTCTTAAATTTGATGAGACATTCATCGGTTGAATGATTCATCAGTGAGGCACCGCAGATGGGCATACTTGTGTCGGACCGTTTCGGCACCAGTAGCATCAGCGCGGCTGTTGCTGATGCGGCTGGGCGCAGCGTGCAGCTCGGGCCCACGGAACCTCTCCAGGAAGGAGTCGGGTCGCTCCTCCTGCTCCAGCAGGCTCTTATGGGCCCACTCGCGCAGCGTGATCACCATGCTCACCAGGCTGGAGGAGCGAGAGGCGATACCAGAGTCGATCTCACAGAGGACGGACTTCAAGAAAGACAAGGCATGAGTGCTATGCCACGCTCTTGGGCACCCAGCACACAACTCACCGCGATAGTGCTCCCCTCCCACGGAAGGAGTTCTGCGAGTTACCGCCCCGGGCCTCGATGGTCGCCACCCTCTGCAGCTCTGAGCACGTGTCGTCGTACACAGAGTGCGTGCTGCAAAGGCACAGAGACGCCATCAGGGTGACCGCACAAGGCCTGTTGTCCTTCCACAGGACCCCTGGAGCCATGAGCCAGCCAAGTGCTCACCGACTCAGGGTGCTGTCAACTCGCTCGCACTCGTCCTCCATGGACGTTTTCACCGAGAGACGGTGCACCGACAGGTCCGAGCTCTCTACCCCGACTTGGCCAGTCATTTTGCTAGCACAGAGACACAAAGGAAGAAGCTGAACAGATGAAAGGACAGAATGGACAAAACCCAGCATACACTAAAGGTAAAATACAAAGGCATTGTAACATAACACCAGATACACTTGCAGATCTTGAGTATGTGTATAATGCAGAGAGGGTGACATTAAAAAACACGGATTAATATGCAAAAGAATAAATGAGCACCAAAAATTTATTAATTACCAATTACACACACACACACATTTTCTGAACCGCTTGTGCCATACGGGGTCGCGGGGAACCGGAGCCTAACCCGGCAACATAGGGCGTAAGGCCGGAGGGGGAGGGGACACACCCAGGACGGGACGCTAGTTCACCACAAGGCACCCCAAGCGGGACTCGAACCACAGACCCACCGGAGAGCAGGACCCGGTCCAACCCACTGCGCCACCGCGCCCCTAATTACCAATTGATTATTACCAATTAATTTTCCTTACTCCAAAAATAAAGAAGATAAATTAGTTTTTTATAGCCAGATGTACTAAGTCCTTCAGCAGGGTAACTGAGTTTTTAATGGAGGGAAGCAAAAGAGCACTCAGTTCATCAGTGGTACACTGCTAAGTGTTATTGGCATGGAAACCATGTTCAGAGTCTTACTGTTGATGCAGGGAAATGAGAGAGTGGCGAGAACAAAGCGCCAACCCACGTAAAGCCTATCAGCAGCTTCCATGACTGAGCGACTTGTCACTATGGAGACAATATTGGCATCCATGGCAACTCCAGGTGCGACAGCGATGACCGAGAAAGGTAGGGGATGAGAGGGCAACAGCAGAGGGAGGAAGGATGAGCTTGAAACCCTGCTTCTGCATTTGATCCTCATGCCGCCGTGTGGGGGGCGGCACAGCTGAGTCCTTGACCACGCAGCTCTGTACCTAGCGAGCTGAAAGTGGCACTACGGCAGAATGAAGAACATCTGCGCAAGGAAAAGTTGTGATGGATGGGCCCTTGGCTGCAGAAAAACCATCTTACGCTGAGGGATCGGCCGCTTCCCGAGTCCATTTTCCCTCTAATACATTCCTCTGTATGAGCGCAACATCACTGCAAAATATGCAATCAAAATCAGAACTTTTCAGCTCACTAAACGCTGAAGTATGCATCGGTCTCTGCGCTGTAATGTGCAGAAGACACCAGGTTACCGAAATGGATACCTGGGTCTTATGGTTGCTCGAGGCTATGAGAAGAGCTTGGCAATGGTGCCATTGTTTATGAGCGGTTGCGCTCGTGCTTCTCACCATGTTTATGCCTCGGAGAAGGATCACTTTGGAGCGTAAGACAGAAAGAGTGTCGACCGAGTGCTGGGACAAATCGAACGGAGCCTCACCTGCTATTCCTTCTCTTTATTGGCTGGAAGAGCCCAGGGCCACGGTGGGATGGGGCTCTGGGTTCTACGTCCCCACCACTGCTGCCATGGCAGTGGGTGCTTGAACCTGCAGGAGATGCCACCCCTCCGTTCGTTCGCTTTTCCACACCCTTTGCGGGTCTGCGTCCCGTTGGGTTCCTCTCGCTGCCACCTGTGGTTAGAGCCGGGGTTGGCTTCAGCGCCTCGGGAGAGCTGAGGTCCACTTGCCTCCGAAGGACACTGGGGCATCCTGTGGTCCTCACGGCGGAGAGGACCGAGCAGGGGGCGGGACATAGGGAGGGGAGATGGTTTAGAGACAACAGCATAGTTGATTAGCATAGAGCACTTCAGAACACGTGTAACGATCCCTCTTGCACTCTCTCTCTCTCTCCCCGAGTGCTGGAAGCGACCGAGTCGAACCCATCCCTCTCCTTCTCAGAATCCCTACCAATGGGGCCCCAGCTCGGAGGAAGGACAAAGCACATCGGTGGAGGAGAGGGACCCTCCAGACCCCTGCAGCCCCTAATTCCTCTCCAAGATGTCACAGAAGCGTCCCACATCTTCGCTTCCCCTTCGTCTGGAGGATCTCACCCTTCTTCATTGAAACGGTACCACTGTAAGCTTTCGTGTCTCTTCCTGCTTGAGTAACACTCCATTAATGATGGATGGCAGGATTGTCCTCTGGTCCCATTCCCATTTCAGCACGATCAAAATTAATTTCCCACAGCGAAAAGCCCCCCCCCCCACCCCTTAGTGGTGTCCCCATGAGGGTTGCATTCACAGCAAGGGTCTCAGCATGGCTCCCAAGGACCATGCAGGAACCCAGTCTTTAGAGGAGCAGATATAGTGGGCATAGTGAGCAGAGTGGCCACAATATAAGGCATCCCTGCTCTCTCACCAAAACCCTGATCGACAGATATGTAACAGAATGCAGAATTGATGGGAAAGGATAATAAAACATACAACGAGAACATGCAATCAAGTGTGAGTGAGCGCGCACACACACACACACACACACACACACACACACACACACACACACACACACACACACCAGGCAGGAAGCCAGGTCTTTGATGAGCTCATTTACATGGTTGGCCTCTGATGTGAGCTGGCAGCAGTGATGGATGGGGCTCAGGGACCGCCGTGTCATTATCTCCAGTGCTGATGAAGCGCCGTCGAGCACCTGGGCCTCCTTTCTCCACAGGGATCTTCGTCCCCAGTCATGGATGACACAGATGCACAATTCTGCACCACACAGAGACCCTGTTCTCGAACCCAGGATACAGAGGCCCCCTTATAAACTTCTGGACCATAGAAATCTGTCTCCTTTTGCTTGACCACAGGAAGCCCCCCTGTTCCCATGGAAACTGTCTCCTGTACTCCTGAACTTGAGACAATATGGTCCAGATGTAGGGATGCAACAGTGTACAGAAGCACCTGTCACTCATTGAGCAAAGATGGTTTGTATGCAGTTTCATATTGAGGCGTCTTTTGATTATCAGCTGTCGTTAATTTAGGGACAGAATCATCAGTCAAACAAATAAATGAAAATTTAGTTAAGGGCACTGCGTGTTTTATTTAAGATTTCACAGTGACGTACTCCTGAAGATATGTATGCCTCTGAAAATATTGAAATATTCATACCCCCAAGGAACCTTTGCAAACAACTTTCTCAGAGACAGAGTGTTTTATGACAAAATTAAAAAAATAGGGGGTATAAAGACAAAAAGAGAAAGAGATCATCGAGCACAGCGTTTTTCTTTTCATCATTTTTATTTACTTTCTGTAAAAAGCACGTTTTGAGAATACATGTATGCGAGGCACATACTAAAATGCGTTCTTAGCTAGGAAATGTACGAAAGCTTCTGCCAGGGGAGGAGGCACTTTGTAAGTTTTGGTTAACTGTGGTTGCATATCAAAAATAAGACTGTAAGCATCCTCTGGAATGGTGGCAAAGGCAGAAGAGCACTGCGGTGGAGCAATACTGCGATTGGTGAGCGACGCTCGCACTTCGCAAAGCTCTTCCCTTGACATCTGCTAAATGGTCTCGGATAAAAATAACCCCAATCCTCAGTTTCACACAACAAATGATATCTCTTTCTCGATATACCCTGAAGAATCAAATATGCAGATAAAAATACACAGGTGTCTCAGGCAAATATGAACCTATATGCAGAGTTGTCGTGTTGCGCAAGTTATGCATTTCAATGTGTACCTTCTACGTCTAAACCATCAGAACTCGAGTACAGACCTTAACTATTGTGTTTACTCCCTATCACCCCCCCCCCCCCGACCCCACCGCTCCCACCCTCCTCCGTGATTCCAGCCGAGCAAATTGAGATGCTTCTTAATGATGCTTCTTATTGATTCCTTTAACCAGAAGCCTTTTATCCAGCAATTGGCTTTTGGGCAAGATGTTGGTTCTGAGTGCGCCATTGGAGGATCCCCTCCCACGTTTACACTTTCTTCATTCCCCGGCCCATCAGACACGCAAAGACTGTCATCACCATCTTGGGCTTGACCTCTACGAGATCCTCAGGGAGGGCGTAGACGCGAGCGCCAATCTTCCTCGCCATGGAGACAGCATACCTGTACCAAGATGCAGGGAAGGAACACGGGTCAGCTGGGTACCATCGGTTTGCGATGGGATGCTCATTGGTCCCTGCAGGCTGCAGTGACCCTGGGAGGAAATGATGCAACAAGGAGGGACTCACTTGGCGTTATTGAGTTTGTCGTCGTCGGAAAGGGTGCCTGTCTTCACCAGTTCGTAGTTGACACTGCCAGGCTGAATGGCGTCAATCAGGTCAACAACTGGCAGACTGGTACTGATCTCTTTGTCCTGTGGGCCCCGAAGCAAATCTGATAAATTAACCTTCCAACGCTGCAAATCTGAAAGCTAAATGGGTCAGTCTCATGAACTTTAAACCAAACCAGGCGAGAAAACTAGCTGTTATAGTAACAAGAATCCTTTACATTTTTGCTCACAGTGGCGTCTAAATGACTGATCATTTTATTTTAAGTTCCTTAAGATTTCCAACAAGATCCCATTACAGTACTCATGGAGCTACAGCGAAAACAGTGGCATTTCTAAGGTATTCAAAACAAAAGATCACCTCATCTTGTCCTCATGTTTAACCTTAACGTCTTGATGAAGCATCATGGAAGAATCAAACTCTCTTTAAACCTTGTCTGTAACTATGACAGACACTTATAACAGTAACACTGATGTTTATGTCTAAAAATATGAAGGGTCATAAGATGAATACTTTGTTTTCAAAATTCTTTTGACTATTAGCTTGTTCAAAGACAAGAAGCTGAAGTCACCATAGATGTAATTTGTCATTTGTTCATGAGATTGACCCATATATCTGAAAAATACATGTCAAACATCATCCCTCAAAGAAGATCTGTGTTTCAGTCAGTCAGTCAGTTAATGTATTTCCATATTTTGGTGGCAGGCCTCATAGCACCCTGTTCTATATGCTTTATTCATATTATCATGCTAATTAGCATACAGCCCTATGCTTTTCTTGTAAAGTGCAGAGCATGGAAATTGCATACTGGTATGATCACATGCTGTTTATACAGGCACCCCTCTACTTATGTAAATTCGATTTACGTAAATCCAGATTTACGTTAAAAATTCCCACCATGGACATTATTTATGGATAGAGCTTTTATTTTACACAGAACGTCTGAAATACGTTAAGGGCAAGTCGGTGTAGCCAGACAAGGCAGGATGCTGCATCTTCCCATTTCCCACGTTCTGAGCCGTGAACGTATCTCCTCTCCTATGTGTAATGCTTTTTTTGCACTTTTTTTTACCCATTTCATTATTCACAATGCGTGGTGGTAAACGTGCACTTGAAAGAAAACAAGAACCGTCTTGCAAGCATACAGCATCAATTTGGAGATTAAATTGAAAACTTAGAAGTATGAAGGTGGACAAAGATTATCGTCTGTAGACGGTATCCAGGTTTAGCCGTGTCGACTATAAATACGATAGTGGAGGATTCTATCCGTATAAAGGAGCACGTGATGACGTTGAATGGTGGGGGAGGAGGGGGAATCCGACATATGTAACTATTGACTTGCGTAAGGGGTTGAAGAACGGTCTATTTGCGTTAAGTCGAGGGATGTCTGTGTATAACACTGGAAATTTAATGCAAAAATTCAATGCAAATAATACATTCAAAGCGAGAAACACAAACCCGTCACAACTAACCTTAAAGTTTGCTATTTTGGTTTTCTTGCCTGCTCCAGCTAAAGTCTTATTGACCCAGTTGACAATGATTTCATCATTTGCTTTTCCTCCCTCTCCCAGGTCTTCGAGTACGTTCAGTGTGTACCTGTGGATGTACCAAGCCCACGTCAAATGGCATATCCATTCTCTTCCGAATTATTCACAAATAAGTACCGGTTAATTTTCAGAAGGCTGATTTTTATTGTTAATAGAACTTATCCGTAAACCTCTATTCAAACTCTTGTACAGTATATTGATGCATTGGTGCTATTTAGGAACAGTTAAAGTAATAAGAGCTGAACACATCATTTGTACAATGGCAAATCTATGAAAGCTGAAATGAAGTCCTTGATTCTAGTTCCCCACACTCATCTCTCACTCTGATGCTTGAATAGCACGCACACACACACCCAGAAACCACCTGTCCCAAGCGGGGCCGCAGCAAACCGGAGCCTAACCCGGCAACATAGGGTGCAAGGCTGGAGGGGGACGGGACACACCCAGGATGGGATGCCAGTCCATCGGAGGGCACCCCAAGCGGGACTCAAACCCCAGACCCGACAGAGAGCAGGACCCAATTATAATTTATTTTATTATAATTTAACATATTCTCTTTACATGCAGTTCTTTATACTGTAAATGCGTTCAACACGAGGCTGTGTCCCACCTACTCATGAGCTGCCACACGAGAGCCAGGGTGAGAGTGGCATTGCCATCGTTGAGGTCCTGCCCGCCGATGCCCACCAGGGAGAACTTGGCCTGCTTCTTCCCCAACTCCACAGCATAGTTGCAGTTCTCCAGCTGTGTCGGCAGGGGGCAAGAGAGGGTGTGAGACAAGGCCACCGACAGCAGGGGGGGTGAGGTCACAAATCCACAGGGGCTCTCACTGTTCCCTTCGGTCAAGGGTTCGATCGCAATACCAACTAATATTTTCACTCCAAGTTGCAAACCTGACATCTCAATGTGTTATAATACAAATAATAGAAAATAACACGCATGTTTAATCTGCAGAACTGTTTGAATACACACATCATGACTTCACCTTTTTCATATTGGCACCAATTTTGGGGTAGGGTGGCTTATTGACTTTGTTCCAGTCCACCGGCACCTTGATCTTCTCGTACAGCTGCAAGATGACCAGCGCATCTTGCAGGTCACTGGGGTCAAAACAAAACAAAACAAAACAAAGTATAAATGCAAACCTGAGGCAATTAATAGAGTAAAAGCAGGATGTTTTAAGGGGGTGAGTGCTGGTATTTGCAAATTCAGAAAACCTCTTTAACTGTTAAATGTGCAACCTAGGCAATTTCTTTACTATTACAATTTTTCATGCCATAATTCACCCAGCACATTTAACAAAAAACAGATTTATTCAGACAAAGTCGATACCTGTTGTCAATCTGGGGTAAAAATTACATGTTAAAATCAGTAATTTCCATAAACATTATTTTTGCATAATACTTTTAGAGCCAGAAATACTACATGGGGATCTTAATTATAGTAGTTAATAAAAATAAAAATAAATGGTGCATCTATTAGTTGCAAAGTAACTAGTTGCTTTAAAACAGAGGCCAAAACTGCAGACTAAAATACACACATTGTCTGAAACTGCTTGTCCCCAGCAGGGTCATGGCAGACTGGAGCCTAAGTCAGCAACACAGGGCATAAGGCTGGAGGGGGAGGGGACACACCCAGGATGGGACGCCAGTCCATCACAAGGCACCCCAAGCAGGACTTGAACCCCAGACCTGCCAGAGAGCAGGACCTGGTCAAACCCGCTGCTTCACCAGCCTAAAATATAACTGCTTAATCAGTATTATTGTTCTGGTTTGATTTAGTTTTGGCAGGAGGCCAGGAGCAGAACAGCTGGGGCTCCTCCCAAGACTCAGACCACCACCTTCCAGGTTAGTTTGCATCCTTATCCACAATATGGCCTGTATTAGAAAGGTGTGAGACAGCGATACCCGTATAGGTGGTTCACATGTGGTTGTACACCCAGCGAGTTCATCCAGTTGCGGAAGGTTCTCTCCTCTCTCGTCTCACCTGGGGGGGGGGGCACAAAAAACATCAGGGAGTCACTAACCAGCCACTGTGGCAGCAGGTGGCGTACTTGTTAAGGGTTTCCACCTTTGCTCTCAAAGGTTGCAGGTTTGAATACCCAAATTGTTCTAATGCCCTTGAGCAAGGTACTGGCCATGAATTGCTCCAGTAAAAATGATCCTACTGTATCAATGGATAAATCAGGGTTAAGTAGGCTAACACTGTACAATCCATGCTTTGGAGAAAAGCATCAGCTAAATAAATAAGAAATGTGAATGCAAAGATACTGTAACTGGAGAGCCATCCTAAGGGCAACAGATTAAGGGCAGCAGCTGAAATTGTGAACATCTCAGCTGATGTATTAATATCATTACATTAATATTTTCCAAAGGAGCTCAACAGAGCAGCAGAAAACAACAGCAGGTCATGGTGGGCGGTGAGGTCAGACTGCAGCGGAGTTAAGGTGTTATACGATGAGCAGATGACTGTGAGCCACCTCAGCATTTTCTTACACTACTGCTTTCGGCTGCTGTTCTCCATCAAAAGGGTGTGTAATGTTTTCATGCTGCGTGATATTTCTTCATAAGCGCACAAATATGCTTAGAATAAATCATACGTCTCAGGCACATTTTCCCACTTAATGAAAACCACACACAATGGCATCGCTTCCATCCAGGATTGCCAGAACTTCTGACTGATACTCATACAACTGAAAGGTCCCTCTGCCAAAAACTTGTATTTATTTAACTATATATTTATCAAAGCTCTACTTTTGTTTTTATGAGGGGGAAAGAAATAATTCTAGCTTCTGGGCTTCTGTCTCTTCTGTTGTTCATTAAACTGTGGTTTTCATTAACTGTGTGATTAGTGAAGTTTTTGTTGCTAAAAATTAATCAAAAGGAGTGGTTAAGAATGCTGGCAAAAGCAAGACATTCTTCGATAATTAGGAAATAATAATTGTCTAAATAATTATTTTCATAATTACTATGTAATATTTCATGCTCTAAAGGGCAAATAAAATAGTGATTAGAGATACAAATAAATTTTCGGATTACTTCAGTCTCAACTTCGTAACGCGCACACCTCTATTTCTAAATAAATCTCTGCACTTCCGAATGATAAAATTATTATTATTTGTTAAATGTGCTGGAATTAAAACCAGATGCAGACAATTGCCAGTGTGACACATTGCAATGGGAAATGAACAGCCGAAGAGGTTCTCCAAATTTATCAGTAATAGTTCTCATCTCCCAAAAAACTTTCCTCTGCCATCAGCTATGGCACTATTACACCTGGTGGCAGAGTGTGAAGTAGGAGTGATGTAATCATAGTTAAACATATATTCATTCATTATAGCTTCCTTGACATTACAGCTTTTCATTAACAACCACAATTATTTAGTGAATAATTACAATTATTATATAACAACTCTATAATTATATATTTTATCATTTTGGATGAGTGACCCAGTGGAAGTAGTGTATTTAGCAGTGTAAGTCACCTTGGTGAATAAGGTGTGTGGGCTGATGACACTACATAGAGTTCACTGGGAGTCGCTTTGGAAAAAAGTGTCTGTTAAATAAATGAATGTAAATGTAAGTTTGAAATTAATCATCTGGCCATTGTTTACATTTTTGGCATGAGAACACCTGCAGTCGGAGGGGAAGTCACACACTACGCACTTCGGAAAGACGTACATGCCTGTGGTTGCGTGACTGTCATTCTTTGGAGGGGCGACATTCCTATTTGGAAGCAAACTACGACAAAACTGTGAAAATTATGGGTAAAATGCAAAAAGAATTCAAATATCTCAAATGATTTGGTTTAGTGAAATGACTCATTTCAATGCATCCCTTGTACTCCAGCTTCATAACCAGCGTCTACTGTCCGCAGTTTGGAATAAACACCAAACCAACAGCTGAATGAATGAAATAAAATAATCAACTGGTTACATCACTGTATCTATAGCTCACAAACACTTCGAATTAGTGAAAGAGTCCATCTGAGGGTCCAGCCCTCCTTCTGAAAGGATGTTAAGCACAGCAGGGGTCATCGCAGCTCCAAAGTGATCATCAACACAAGACGTATATTCTGATGTTCTTGGCGTAAACTCACCTAAGCAAGCAATTCCCCTCCAATTTATAAACTGTGAAGACAATGTTCGGCCGATTTAGAGTTGTTTTTTTTTTTTTTAATTTATTCACTCAATTTACGACCTTTTAAAAGCAATCATTTATATTACATCTCAGTCATGCACGATTACTGTATTAAAACAGACGTGCTTGGTTGTTTCTGAACATCTATTTTCATTTGCCCTGTTTAGCTCTTTGAAAAGTAGCAAAAATATTTATTACAAAATAAATGTGACTTGTTCATGTCATTTGCACTTAAAATATTTCCAGTGCACTTTCTCATTATCATTTGGCAGACATGCTTAGCTGTCTTTACACATTACTTTAGCTATCCTTGATTTTCTTAGTCATTCTTTTGTATTATTCATTTATAATACACACACACACACACACACACACACACACACACACACACACAGTCTGAAACCCTCTTGTCCTAACCCGGCAGCACAGGGCGAAGGGCTGGAGGGGGAGGGGACACACCCAGGATGGGATGCCAGTCCATTGCAAGGCACCCCAAGTGGGACTCAAACCCCAGACCTACCAGAGAGCAGGACCCAGTCCAACCCACTGCACCACCGTGCCTCCACAAATTCATTCATAATAATTCACTCACTCACTCACTATTTGTAGCTACTTGTCCTATCCCAGGAGTACCTGGCACTAGGCTCATCAGGGTTCACTTTGGATGGGACACCACTCCATCGCAGGGGCATCACACACACATTCACTGACATGTACATGCTATGAACAATTTAGTCACAGGTTCCCTGAAACACATCGTTGGACTGTAAAAAAGCTCAGGAAAGCCATGGTTCAATATCCAAGTACAAATTACATTTGCTTGTAACTCAGTATTCTCATGCAAGGAGCTTTTGTTATAGGGGGAAGCCTGTAACTTTTGTTTATATCAGCCACTGTGTCACTGGCACTGAACTACCCTGTGGCCAAGTAGCAAGGAGTTCCACAAACACACATTGGCTGAAGTCACCTGTCCTGAGCGGGGTCACAGTCTGTCACAAGGCACCCCAAGCAGGATTCGAACCCCAGACCCACTAGAGAGCGGGACCTGGCCAAGCCCCCTGCGCCACCGTGCCCCCACGTCCTCCCTGCCGTTCCAAAAGTTTCTTCAATAAATCTTGCAACTCTAAATTCTTGGTGAAAATTTCTGAGAGGCTTAAAAAACATCATCTCAGCAACCTAAATCTCAAGAGGAATCAAATAACGAACTCCAAGGGTGTATAAATGGATAAATAACTGTAGGTAGATAAACACTGTAAGTCGCTTTAGAGAAAAACATCAGCTAGATAAATAAATTTAATCTAAATGTAAGGGTTTCGGGGGATTTTCAACTGCAGAAGAACCATTTGAAGAGCATCAAACAATTCTATTCCAGTATGAAAGGAAAATCTGGAGCAGCCACTGGTCCCGACTGTTTCCTCTTTATCCGTGCTATACGATAAAGTGCAACGTGTGTTGTTTTTCTCCACAAAACAGCAACATATTTCCAAAAATATTCTGCGAGTCCCCTTTCTTGAAGGGTACATGGAGATGGTGCTCAGGGAGAAAAGGCAAAGTGAGGACCTCCAGTGGAACCAGGCTCCATGAGGAGTCTTGCAGAAAAAAACTCCTTTCGGGTCTCTAAAGAGAACGATGAGGGAATAGTCTTGACCACCCCGGTGCCTTCATGTGAGTGCAAGGAATCGAGGCTGGAACTTTGACTTGCTCTCCCAGACCCACCTTCCAGAAGCCCCCAGTCGATGTCCTGGTTCTCCGGCTTGGTCAGCGAGGGGTACTTGTTAAAAAGGTTGGCCACAAAGGCCAGGTTGAGCTTCGGGTTGCCGCTGACAACGTCGGCCGGGGTGACGAACTGCCGGCAGCCAAGGTGGTCCGCCTGCTCGAGCATGTATTCTGCTCGCTTCAGATCATCCTTCTCCTGATGGACCAAGAAGAAAAGAGCAATGTCAGTCCTGTCACGAGTCAGTCCAGTTACATCAACTCCATCACATCTGCTTGAATATAACATTCAGACAGCAAAGCTGTATCAGATTTCACCCTTACGAGACCCTTACATGTGTCTGTATCTATAGCTCTTAATCTGCTGGTGAAATGCACTTTCGTTTACTTTGAGCTGTACGTCACTTTGGGAAAAAGACTCTGCTCAATGAATAACTGTAAATTTGTATACGGTCCAGTAGCAGTTTAATAAAGTAACATGGCAAATAAACTCAGAACGCAATGAGCTTTTACCATACTTGGGAAAAGACTAGTAATAATTCACACAGATTGGTAGTTTATGTGTTTATATACAGTATGAGGCTTGGTAGATCAGCCCTTCAGCACACGTGGACTGCTGAATGACAGTTAAAACGGAGCAGGCACGATGCTGGGCATCCATGTCTTCAGCGCCCTCCAGCCAACACGTTCTGAAGCACCCTTTCAATAGTTTTCAAAACTGGCACTCGGGTGCCAGGGAACAGTGCAAACTGCGGCCTTGGAGTGGGGAGGGGGTTGGGGACACATCCAAACGCCGTTGTCTTCCATCACATCACGCCACTCTCCTCCATCAATCACTCCACTGTTCCTGGGGTATCCTCCGGGAGCCGCTCTACCCTGACCAAGGGAACCCTACAAGCTCCCTGCGTGGTCTCCGTCTTCTGAATAGACAGCTGTCAGAAATTCAGAATCTCGTGTTCTTGAGGTCTAGTATGAATCGAACCACTGGCGATACTGAAAGTACAAGTCAAGGCCAGACAACTATTAAACAGTAAGAGCTTGTACACTGTAATATACTGTATGCCCGTCCTCACTAAAGTGCCACTATCGTCACCGTATATACAGTCATTGTCCGGATAACAATCTGCGGTTCACAATAGTGCATTTGATCAACCATACTGTTTTTGGACCATGTTCACTAACGTTCGCCTTCGGGACCCTGGTCATAAGTACTTAGTAGTTAATGGTCATGTCTAGTACTGAACTTTTGTGACTTATCAATAATATTGGCCTCTGCCCAGGAGCTGAGTCATGAATATGCATTGCTTACAAGCATAGTGTGAACACACACACACACACTTGCTGAAGCTGCTTGTCCCAAAAGGGGTCGTGGCGAGCCGGAGCCTAACCCAACAACACAGGGCGTAAGGCTGGAGGGGGAGGGGACACACCCAGGACGGGACGCCACTCCATCGCAAGGCACCCCAAGCGGGACTCGAACCCCAGGCCCACCAGAGAGCAGGACCCAGCCAAGCCCGCTGCACCACTGCAACCCCTGAATAAATATCATTATTCATTAATTACTTCCAAATTAAGACTTAAAACATACCTTATAATGAATATTAAACTTCCAACAAAGGTTAGTGTTTCCCGATTTAGGTTTTTGCATTGTTGAAAAATGTTGCGTGTGGGTTTTCTCTGGGTGCTCCAGTCTCCTGCCACAGTCCAAAGACATGCAGTTTAGGTGAACTGGTGGTGCTAAATTGCCCTTAGTAGGTGAATGGGTGAGTGACTGTGTGTGTATATGGCTACCCTGTGGTGGACAGGCGTTCCGTCCAAGGAGTAATGTACAAATAGTGCCTTAAACACAAGAAAATATAAAACAGGAGCTTTCGACAGCAACCGCATCAACAGCCTGAGCTCCACAAGACACCAACTCCTGTTCTTTGTCAGTCCATTGAATACCATGGCTGCACCTGGTCCTCATCTCTTTAACAGACGTGCCCGATAATCCGGAGCGACGTTCCTGCATACCACAAGTATTTTAGGTTTTCACTTAATTTATTTTGCAACTCTGGTGCTAATTTTGAATGTGGAATGTGTTGCTTGATCAAATTTGTACTACAGTAGTAATATATTGTCAATTAACAAATGTTTAACTAAAACGGTACCAATTACAGGAGCTCAGAGAGTGGGGCATGGCAGGACGGTTAGCAGACAAGTGCGGTTACCAGCAGTGTCTCTAATGTTAACTGGGCAAAGACTGTAGAGACACCCCTCTACTTACGTAAATTTGACTTACGTAAATAAATTCTCGGCATGCACATTATTCACGGAATCTGAAATACGTTAAGCACAAGTCGGCGTAACCGGACTAGGCAGGAAGCTGCATCTTCCCAGTTCCCACGTGTTTTGAGCCCTGAATGCATCTCCTTTCATCGGTGTAGTGCTTTTACTGCATATTTTTACCCTTTTCATTATTCACAATGCCTGGTGGTAAACGTGCACTTGAAAGAAAACGAGAACCGTCTCGCAAGGGTGCAGCAATCGATTTGGAGATTAAATTGAAAATAATAGGAACTATGAAGATGGACAGAGATTACGGTCTATAGCACGGGAACCAGGTTTAGCCGTATCGACTACAAACGCAACAGTGAAGATCCTGCACGTATGAAGGAGCACGTGAAAGGAACAGCTAGCATGAAAACAACAATAATAACGAAGACACGTCAAGGTGCAAAAAATGAGATGGAAAAATTAATAATGTTATGTTGAATGATGGGGGGGGAATCTGACATACGTGACTTTTGACTTACGTAAGCGGTTGAAGAACGGCCTATTTGCGTTAGTCAAGGGGTGTCTGTATATATTATTCCTTTCTTTATGACAAAGATGATTGCAATTCTAGAAAACTTAGTTAACTCATTTGTGGCCATTAGTTTTCAAGAAAAGTATATAAGCTGATTGCCAGTAAATATACTAGAGTAACAGCTGACTTTGAGACAGAGCCGTTAACTCTGGGAGTTCACGAACTGCCACGTGTTTACGAGAACATGTGTGGTTAAATAAACATTCTGCATGATGGAGTGAACCGTGATGGGGGCGCACACACACAGGATGTCAACTAACCCCCAGCACGCGATCCCTCCCTTTTCCTCGTCCATCATCCATGAAAAACACCCAGGCACTACAGTTCCAGTGCTGATGGCAGCCCCACAACCAAATAGCAAGTCTAAGGGTAACAGTGTAGAAATGTACGCGCACAGGTCGGCGAATAAGAAGCAGACCCCGTTGACATGTTGTTTTGTGGGCGGCACCTTAAAAGACCACTTGTTGCTCCTCGTCATGGAAACAATTAGACTTCACGAACCAGATCTGCAACCACTTCCCATAACGGGTATAACTTCCACATTACCTGGGGCAGCAGGTGGCGTAGCGCATAGAGCCGATCTGAAGGCTGGTCTGAAAAGTTTGAAATCCCGGTTCTGCTCTACTACCCATTAGCAAGGTACTTATGGTAAAGAGTGCTCTTGTGAAAATTACTCGGCTGTGTAAATGGGTGAATTGCTTCGGTAAAAATGATCAGTGCAAGCAGCTTAACACTGAAAATCGATTTGGAGAAAAGCATCAGCTAAATGAATAAATACAATGTGCCAGAGTTTATTTTCACTTTTTTAAACGCTGATATTTTTTCCTTTCAATTTTATTCATGACCACCATGACCATATGTTTATATCTTACCTGGAAGCATAATGTCAATATTTTTGCTGTGGAAAGGGAATGCAATATAAGAGCCCAATAAAGAAGCGGTAGCATAGTGGTTAGAGCTGCTGTCTTTGCATGCAAAGGTTACAGGTTTGAATCTCACCTGAAGCTGCAGTACCCTTGAGTAAAATACTTACTGTAAATTACTCCATTAAAATTACCCAGCTGTATAAATGGATCAATAACTATAAGTTGCTTGGGAGAAAAGTGCCTATTAAATAAATGCAAATAGGAACACATAAATGGTGTGCTCTTAGAAGTTTCAAGTTTATTCTCATAGGTACAAGTATCATGAAATTTTTCTTGTGCTACATCTTTCATCAGTTCATTCACTGACGTGGAAATATGCGCATCCTCACGATGAGCTTAATGTGTACAAAATATAAATAAACATTGAAAAATGTGCTCTACCTTATCTGTTTAATAGCTATTAAAAACCCTATATTCCGCTACTCGGATGTTGGTTTATACTGTGCAATGTGACAAACTGAATGTACTCAACAATGACAGATCTGCATCCAGATCTACCTTCTGTTGATGTCATGAACTTCTTGTATTTTTCTCTGACATGTACATCGCTTTGCCAAAAAAGCATCTGCAAAATGAATAAACGTGCGTGTAAAAAATGAACGACCCTCCCCGGACATCATATGGAGCTGTTACACGCAAAGCATGGGGGCAGCTGGTAGTGTAGTGGTTAGAGCTGCTGCCTTTGGACCTGAAAGTTGTAGATTCAATCCCACCCTCTGGCTGTAATACCCTTGAACAGTGTACTTACCCTGAATTGCTCCAGTAAAAATGATTCAGATGTATAAAGGGGTCAATAATTGTAAAGTAGCTTAAAACTGTAAGTTGACTTACAGGCACAACTGGCAACATAGTGGTTAGAGCTACTGCCTTTGGATCCAAAGGTCATTGAGTCAATCCCTACCTGTGACTGTAGTACCCTTGAGCAACAGACACACATTTTCTGAACCACTTGTCCCATTCAGGGTTGTGGGGAACCAGAGCCTAACCTGGCAACACATGGCATAAGGCTGGAGGGGGAGGGGACACACCCAGGATGGGATGCCAGTCCATCACAAGGCACCCCAAGTGGGACTCGAACCCCAGACCCACCAGAGAGCAGGACCTGGTCCAACCCACTGTACCACTGCATCCCCCTGGATCCCTTAAGCAATATACTTACCCTAAATTACTCCAGTAAAACTACCCAGCTCTATAGATGGGTAAATATTAGTAACCTTAACACTGTAAGTCACTTTGGAGAAAAGTGTCAGCTAAATAAGAAAATGTAAGGTGGACAGTGGAAGAGGAACACAAGACAGTCCTCTTTCTCTGCAGTGATTAATGTTAGGTTGGTACACTAAGCTACTTAACCATTTATTCGATAGGGTCATTTTTACTGTATCACTGCAGGGTAAGTACCTTACATTGACATACCAGGCCCGTCATTCGCCATGAACTCGCAGCACAACTTACACTGAAGCCGGACATGTTGATGAACAGGCAAGGCTCGTTTTCTTTGGTGCCCTTGGGCGCTATCTGGTCGAGGAGGTGGAAGTAGGCCCTCGAGTCCTGGGGTCGGTGGGGGAGACAAAGAGGTCTTTTATTCACGCTTGATCCATGTGGGACTGCGAAGCAGGCGAAACAGATCATATGACAGGAGACACAGGAGATGTCGCGGCACTGGATGACAGTCACACAGGACAAATAGACGTATGTGGCCCAGGGAAAGGACTTGACAAGACGTGGGAAAGCACACTGGGGTAAAGGAAATGCAACAAAAAAAAAGAAATTTTAAAATCACACATAATGGTCATATCTGAACAGAAGCAGCGTTCTTTATGGTGCGAGAAATACCTTCACTGCGTTTGAGAAGTCTGACAGCTGCGGCACAGAGGAACACAGACAGAGCAGTGAGACGGGGCAGCGAGAGGCAGCAAAAGGCACAATCCGGAGCGGACTCAGAGGGTAAGAACAGTGTAAAGAGGGGTACGGGAAGTACGGGGCCCACTCTTAGCCCACAGTAATGTGTTCAAGCACATCAGTCACGGTTTATAGTAGCTAAACTGGCATCAGATGGTCTGTGGAGCCTGCAGTATTACCACACGGTAATTTTTAATAAGGGAAATTATGTTTAAGGTAAGAAAGATGGTCCCCCTCTATACAAATCACACAGAATGTGTTGCCTCTGCAGAAGGTAGCGTGTCGCCACATACAAACATTTAATATCGAGCGAAAAAAGGAAGGCAGAACTCCGATAAAAAGCCAGAGTCGGGTGTTTTTAAAGGTTTTCAACGGGCTGGAAGAGGGAATGAGGGCACAGGGTACGAATCCACACATCACAGAGCATTGATGAACTGATGGAATGGCGTTAAAAGGACACTCTCTTTAATGGAACATTTGATAATGAATAATAACTCATATTTTAATACTGGATGTTTTATTCATCAGCAGATCCCTTAAGAAAAAAAAAACAATGGCAGAAGGCAGCCCTTAACTTGTTCTATCAATGTTCTACCAAATGGAAAGTTCTCCGAAATTCTTTAAGGAGGCAGGGAGATCCCGGCTGCTGTGCTTCTCTGTGCCAGAGGGAGTATTTCTTCCTACCATGAGATCTATATTCATTAGATTAACCCCGTGCTCCATGCCAGCTATTCCCATTACGCTGCTCCCATAGCATCAGTCAGCCCTGACAGCAATGTATGGCGTTATAAATAGCTCCGGGCATAGCAGGTCCATTAGCCTGCAGTGTAGGAAGAGCTCTAGAATAAAAGGTCTGGGAGGAGAAATAAATCTATACCATCCTAGAGGATAAAAACTGCACGGAGGAGCCAGTTCCAAGAACAAAAAGTGTATTAAAATTATTGAAATATATACACTGTGTCTGTCACCTGCTAGTACATACTGAGCTGCATGATCAATTTTCGGAATCTCTGGATACCTCTTTGGATGCTCTTAAGCAGTGGTATATGATCACACCTGTGACCCATTGTTGTTCTGTTAATGACTTTAAGATATATATTAAATTAATTTTACATTTTTCATATATCTATATATACGTATAAAATGTAAAATAAAATATATGTACTGTGTGTATATACATATATGCATACATACATATACTGTATATGTGTGTGTGTGTATATATATATATATATATATATATATATAGAGTGAGAGATAGAGAGAGAGAGAGAGAGAGGATCAGAAAGTTTTTCCGTCAGTTACCTTGTTTGTTTAAACCATTTGTTCGAAAAAAGGTAAGGACATGTAAAATATGTGTGTCTGTGAAATAAAACTGTCTTTATTACATAACTTGGATGAAGACGGGGTCTCATTTCATGCAGCAATGCAGCGGTTCTCAAACTTTTCTCGCAACTATATACTTTTTCTCATAGATTTATATAACCTGAAATGACAAATACTGCATCTCCCCTGTTTTATCATAGGGCGGTTCAGCCATGTACTCGTTACACATGATGAATGGCGTTCTGGGAATGCCACCGAAAACTGTGCGATAAGGCCTTCCTGGCTAGACGGAATAACAAGAAAAACATGGAGCCAGATCACAAAAACAAGCCTGCGGGGGGTCTGTACTCCTCCTCCGTGTCTCCACGTTGCTCATGTTGAGGGGTTCATGGGGCTGCCGGGGAACGGTCCCATTCTTGGTGCGGACAGGAAACCCCACGCCTACCTTGATGTCCGAACTGAAGTTGTTGATCTTGCTCCAGCCAGCGTTCTCCAGGTGGAAGTTGACCCAGCGCAGGAGGAGCTCCTCTGGGGAGAGCTTCATCAAGTCCTCGAGGGTCTCGCCTTCCCGTAGCAATGCCGCCAGTGCTGGGGGGGGGGGGGACGCATCATCAGCCACTCACCTGTCTCCTGGATCTGTGAGTGATCCCTCACCTGTCTGCCCTCACACTCAGATGGTTTATCCACATCCCTTTCCATCCCACACAGGCACTCCTGCATTTAACTCCAGCCTAAGACCTCACTTCCTGCCCTTCATCTATTATTTGTCCTATATTCACTCATCACATGTCCCGCATTCATCATACATTTCATTTTTACTCATCCACGATGTAATCCGTCCTTCACTTGTCCTTCTCACTCACCAGTTATCTATCCTACCATTTATTCATCCTCTATCCTTTACGAAACAGCTATCGCAGCTCTCATTCATCATGTGTCCTGTCCCGTTGTTAAACGATTCAGCCTCAGTACATCACAGTGCCACAATTCATCAGGTCAATCCCTCACTCAGCCAGCATCAGGAAATAAATAATCGAGTAAAAGTGTCCTTTAAATCCCTTACATTCGTATTTATTTGTTGCAGATTTCCTCCAAAGCAACTCAAACCGATTTGCCCATTTATACAGCAAGGTAATTTTTACTGTATTAATTCAGGGTAAGTACCTCAATCAGTGGTATTACAGCAGGAATTGGGATTTGAACCCGAGTGTTTTGATTGTTTGATTTCAAGCAGCAGCGTTAAAATCCATTCCCGCTGCTCTGTGACTGCACAGTACGGCAGTGGGAGGACATGTGCCTGTTTGCATTCTCTGTGAGGTTGGATCATGCTGAAGGATGAACAAACAACCATTGCAGGCATCAAGGAAAAAAGCGCATCTCAAAATGTTACTAGAAAAATGTGTAAATAATCTGTCCACACATTAATTCCCCAAAAGAGGTCTTATGGTGTGTACTCGGACCAGGGAGCAGAACCAAGCTGCAGCAGGAGGATGTGACCAGAAGATTTACAGGAAATCTCAGAGGAAGGAAGCAGACCGTCTGGTGGGACGTGCTCCAATAAACCATTAGTAAAGCGGCCTTTCCCGAAAGGGACATCAGGAGGTGGAGTGGTTTGATTTGCACCCTTGCAATCAAAAGACCCACCTCTTCTGCTGTAGGACCCTCGACCAAGGTACTTACCCTGAACTCACACAGTTAAAATCACCCTGCTGTATAACAGGGTAAATCAGTGTAAGAGGCTTAGGGTGCAAACCTCAAACTGTAAGTCCCTTTGGAGAAAGGAGTCAGATAAATGGATAAATAACATAGGAGCAGAAGTGTCACACAGAGGTCCTCTCGGGTGCCTCAGGTGCTGTGCGGCATGGATGCTCACCTTCGTTCTTGCTCAGCTCAATGTCAGCAAACAGGCCGATCTTGATGATTTGCCAGAGCAGGCCGAGAACAAGGTGCGGTTTGCCCTCGCGCAGGTCCTGGGCTCCGATGTTGACCACGTGGCAGCCGATGGCAGAGGCCGAGTTCAGGGCTAAGTTCAGGTTCTCCTGCAGAGGGCAAGAGCCCGTCAGGTCTGCTGTGCGTGACTAATAACAATACAGAAAGGAACCATCGGCGCAGCTCCAGATGTGGCCGAAGCCTCCCCGAAGGAACCGACCTGAGTCGTGAACGGCGTTAGCTTCTTCTTGTTTATTGTCCTCTCGTCAATCGTGTCCTGTACCGACAGGTTTATCATTTTGCTGGAGGGAAAACACAAAATGTTGGATCACAAAAGTCCTATGAAGACACCTCAGTAACCATGGTGCCGGGAAAGCAGGTGGGCTGGTTCCTCACCAGAGCACGATGCCGTCGGCCACAGCCTTGAAGAGCGAATTGTTGTTGGGATTCATGGGCAGCACGTGCTTGCAGTCCAGGTCATTCTCCAGAGCTTTGTTGATCCAGTTCACAAAGGCGTACCTTTCCTCCTCTGCAGAGAAACAACAAGCAATGGCAGTTGTTACATTAATCAGAAGAAGCTCTTTATAACACTGTACACCACTAATGGTGGACCAGACGCAAGAAAACCTGAAACTCTTCAGCCGGGTTTTCCTCAACAGGGTCGATGAACAGTTAAATGAGCATATGTGGCCTGCCTGGTCGCTCCCTCGCTGTGGACCCCTGACCTGAGTAGGAATGCTGCGTGCCCTCGCTGGAGAGCTCCGACGTGCCCCCAATGGCCAGGATGCCCTCCTTCCTGTTGATGGCCTTCCGGAAACTCTTGGCGATGTCACTGCTCTTCAGCTCTTGGAAGATCTGCAGTGGGGACACACAAGAAGGAGAAGGTGCTTGGGCTGAGCACGGAGAACTGAAAGGCCTTCTGTGATCTTGGTCACGCCAACGTTCCCATAGGACTCCCTGGTTCCTATCTGGCCATGTGCTGGTCTATTCTTGGGAAAAACAGTCCTTTTCATCTGGAGGTCAACAGCTCAGCTGCTAAACTCATTCTTCCAACCCACGCCCTTCATTCCCAAACTTCACCTCCCTGACTGAATCACAAGCTTGTTGGCAGCACAGATGCTTAGGAGAGGTTGGGTAAAGATACAGAGCAGTCCATTTGGAAGTGGGCCTCCAACACACATGTCCTGTGGCCTTCTGACTGTCATTTTGTGGTTGTGTAGAAGTCTTGTGATGTAATCATCTCCTAGCTTGCATCACCAGGCTGTCGCAAGGCACCCCAAGCAGGACTCGAACCCCAGACCCACTGAAGAGCAGGACCCACTCAAACCCACTGCACCACCACATCCCCAATATTCATTCCTTCTTTTTAAACAAAGACCTAAAACACACTAAACATTAATAACGTTCCTTATTGTTTGCTCTGCATTGTATGTCATCACGGACGAACGAAGCTATTGCGCGTAATTTTAAAACGGTTCATCTTTTTGAGCTCATTTTGCAGATCTGGTGCTTATTTGTAATGTAAAACGTGTTACGTCAACATTTTTTCACGGATCAGAATGGACATGCCAAGAGAAGAGATGTGTCTGGTATCACAAAGTTGTCCATTAGAACTTATAACCTCTCCAAGCCATGACATGACAGCACCTTAAAGCAAAAGAAAAATCATACCCCAAAGCTCAAATATCTTTAAAACCATATTAAAAGGACACTATTTCAATAGATTTACTCTGCAGTAGGGGGTGCGGTGGCGCAGTGGGTTGGACCGCAGTCCTGCTGTCCGGTGGGTCTGGGGTTCGAGTCCCACTTGGGGTGCCTTGCGGCGGACTGGCGTCCCGTCCTGGGTGTGTCCCCTTCCCCCTCTGGCCTTATGCCCTGTGTTGCCGGGTAGGCTCTGGTTCCCCGTGACCCCGTAAGGGACAAGCGGTTCTGAAAAATGTGTGTGGGGGTGCGTTGGCGCAGTGGGTTGGACCACAGTCCTGCTCTCCGGTGGGTCTGGGGTTCGAGTCCCGCTTGGGGTGCCTTGTGACGGACTGGCGTCCCGTCCTGGGTGTGTCCCCTCCAGCCTTATGCCCTGAGTTGCCGGGTTAGGCTCCGGTTCCCCGTGACCCCGTATGGGACAAGCGGTTCTGAAAATGTGTGTGTACTCTGCAGTAACTACATATTTCCATTTCCAAACTGTTTAATTGAAATGGTACCAATCATAGGAGCTCATCGTATGGGGCGTGTCCCCCAGATACCGCTGGGGTTGTTGATCCTTAACAATGACATTAACCAGGTAATGACTGTATATTCTAACTGCTGCACAGCAGGTGTGTCACTGTGCTTTTGTATTTATTAATAAATGTATATCAATAAATGTGCTGCCTTATGTTCTTGTGCCATGTTGGGATGGCAGTTCATGTCAGGACACAGACATGGTTTTTTTCCATATGCATGTTAGGTTTATTGGCTGACCGCAAGCATTCTATGTCCCAGCGATAAAACTTTTATAAGATGAGAATGGATAAACCAGAAACGCAAACGGCACATAAAGCAAGCAGTTAGCTGTCCTGTCTCAGACCGTATGGTCACACCCTGCATTCGGACTCCAGAGCTGCCCCAAGCTGACCGCCAACCACACACAGCATTTACATCAAAATTTACCATTGCCTTTGAGAGAGAAAACACTTGATTTACAGTGTCAGTTCGCACACATACACAGACCAGCAGAAATACATTCAGAAATACACCAGTTGCAACGGTAAAATAATAAGAAATAACTGTGCACTACTGCATTTCGGATAAAATCATCAGTTGACAGGTAAACAATAAGTCATATTTGAAAGAACTGAAGGAATTTTATAGCACGGATCATCAAAACATACGCAGCCGATCTTTGAAAGAAATGCCTTGGTAAAATGAAATATTGCTTACTGAAAGGTATTGCACAGTCTCAATGAATTAAGACATTACGCAATCCCTAGGCCTGATTAATCGCCTATAGTAGAATTAAATACGTTTAATTGTCATATAGCGCCCCATCCTGAAGACAGCCTCAGAGTGCTTTCACAGACTACAGATTAAAACAAATGGCAAACTCACACGAAACAAATATTTGCAAGACACGTTACATATTAACGCAAGAATAACTACGGCAAAAAGGACAAAAACCAAAAGTTACATAAATACATACGGTCCCAGAGTTACGATGGTCGGACTTACGATTTTTCGACTTTACGATGGTGCGATACCGATACGGATTCAGTAGAAACCATACTTTGAATTCAGAATTTTGATTTTTTTTGTGATGCTGGCAGCTGGGCAGCAGCAGCAATCCCAGTCTGTCATGTGGTCGCTAGTGTATGCAACCAATACTCTACAGTGTTTTTTGTGAATATCCTCCCTGTATCTACATTGTTTTTTGCGTATCCGTGATGTCCCAGAAATACCCATCTGTGCCTCCTGCTACTGGTGGGAAAAAAGAAGAGAAGGGCATTTACTCTTGAGGAGAAACTAGTGTAGGCGGAAAGCCCGTAATGGCCTGTAACGGCCATCACATATGCTGTGCTGTGATGTTCGGTAGGTTAGGTGTATTAAATGCATTTTCGATTTACGATATTTTCGACTTACGATGGGTTCATTGGAAAGTAGCACCATTGTAAGTCAGGGATCGTTTGTACTATAAAGAAAAATAAATACAAGCACTGCAATGGACTGGCATCCCATCGAGGATGGACCCTACTTAGCCTTGTACTCATCTGCTTATGGGACAGGCACCAGACCACTGCGACCCTGACTTGGCCATGAGCTTAACGCTATTGACCGAGAGCGTGAATATTAGAAACAGAGTCTTCAACAATGTAATTTATGATAAAGAAGTTATGACAAAGTGGCCAGCCAACAACAGTAGAGAGGAAAACCAAAACGTCAAAGTGATTGATTGATTGATTGAATTTCACAGTGGTACTCCTGGCCTGGGGGTGCGCAGTGGCACAGTGGGTTGAACCGAGTCCTGCTCTCCAGTGGGTCTGGGGTTTGAGTCCCACTTGGGGTGCCTTGCGGCGGACTGGCGTCCTGTCCTGGGTGCGTCCCCTCCCCCTCCGGCCTTACGCCCTGTGTTGCCAGGTTAGGCTCTGGCTTCCCGTGACCCCGCATGGGACAGGCGGCTCAGATAGACTCCTGGCCTGGAGTCAGTGGGCTTCCCTACACAGACCAGTCAGTGTGGGAACACCTAAAACTGGTGGAGGGCGCTGTCAATGCCCAATCCGTGAACCCAGTGAACCTTGGCTAGTGCCAGCTGGACTGAGGTCATCGTAGGCTTGCTTACACCACAGCCATTCACAAGCCGGTCAGCTCAGCAGTGGGATTTGATGCGGCACGCTCATCTTTCCTCCCATTCATACATCATGACTAATGATTATATAAGGGCAGCAAATGCCAGATTCCTACAAGGTGGGGCTGTCCTGGATACCCTCATGATCTCCTGAAGGTGACTTTTTTTCTTTTTTGTAATGTGAAAGCGGAATATGTCCACAAGATCCTACTACAGTGCTGCCTTCCCTGAAACGGCCGTTCTCAGACGAACCACAAAGTGGAGAATGGGATTCGTGTAGCTTCTCTGACTCCTCAGGAAGTGACCGGTTTGCAGAAAGAATGTGTGGTTTGCCGTGGGTGTGTTTGTGTGTATGTGAGAGCGCACGCACACACGCAACTCACGCTCATGCCGGCACGAAGAGGCAACTCACAGACACAAACTCATCAAAGCTGATCTTGTTGTCCTTGTTGCGGTCACCCTGCACCATGAGCTTCTCGATGATCTCCCGGACTTTGTAGCCAGGCAATGGCAGGTTGGCCTCTTTGAACAGGTCGTGGAGCTCATGATCGGAGATGAAGCCATCGCCGCTCACATCTGCGGAGCACAAACGCGAGATCGAGTTTAACACGGTGGTAGTGTGGTCACCACCGAGGGATTATGGAGAACAAGCCGACCCTTAGGGGCAAACTACAGGTTCTGTTGCATCGCTGTGCAATCACAGCTGGGAGCTACATGAGGAGTGCTGATATACAAAATAAATAGCATGGAAAATCTCACTGCTAAAACATGAGATTGCAATGTCACGTTTACTGCGGTCTTTCACATGAGGGCTGTTATGTGTTCACGTTCAAATGCGGCTTCATCAAATCAGGCAGTGAGGAAGAGCTCAACAACGAGTGTGGTCAGGAGCATCATGCACACTCCCACATGCGGGGCTTCCGGAAACACGGCCAGAAGAATGGGCCTCCGGTCTGGGACACATGCATGGGTGGCACCGACAAAAAAGGTGGCTATGTGTGTGCTATGCAATGAGCTCTTGTAGAGTCTTATCTCTTGAAGCAAATATAAATATTGTAGGGAGTTATCAAACAGAGAGCAAAATTAACCCTCAGCATGAATGACCAGACTTCTCTGATCAAAAATCACACTGTGACCCATCTCTTGGCAGTACAGAACCAGTGAAGGAAAACTTTCTGCATGGAGAACACCTGTCGTGTGGGTTAAAGAGGAAGCCAATTTAATATTATTATTATTATTATTAGTAGTAGTAGTATTATTAATAGGAGTAGTAGTCGTAGTAGTAGCGTCACACATAGTTCATGTTTTTTTTTTCATTTTGATCTCGTTATGACTAGATGGGTGGGGTAACGTCACAATTAACCCAAAGTTGGTTTGTTTCATACTCACATTGTGTAAATCTGTCTTTAGACACCAATTTAGGAAATAATAAAGAAAACAAAAAGGGGCAGCTGATAAGGTAGCGCTTAGAGCCGCTGCTTTTCAATCCAAAGGTCGGTGATCTGTCCATCTGTCCATTGTCTACGCGGCAAACTGGAGCCTAACCCAGCAACACGGGTGCAAGGCCGAAATGGGAGGGGACACACCCAGGACAGGATGCCAGTGTATCGCAAGGCACCCCAAGCAGCACTCGAACCCCAGACCCACCACATAACGGGCAGCAGCTGAACAGCTTGGCGATTCAAATCTGAAATATTGCTAAACAGGGTACTTACCCTGAATTGCTCCAGTACATTTACCCAGCTGTATAGGTGGGTTAATAATTGTAGGTAGCTTAACATTGTAAATCGCTTTAAGGAACAGTGTCAGGTAAATGAGTAAATGCAAAAGGGGGCAGGGAGGCGTGCTGCTCGGGCGATGGAGGCCAGGCCAGCGCGACAAGAGACTGCAGAAAACACGTGCAGCTGTGCAACAGCAGGATGGTTGAGAGCTTACAGGACCACGTGGGGCAGGAAGGGCTCCTTTCAAAGCGGACGATCGGTTTCGCACGAGCCCGGAATAACTAAGTAGTTAAAGAGCAATCAGGGAGGACAGGTAGCGGGAGGGGTGTTTCGTCCTTCCCATGTCTGTAGTGTGTGAGGGGAGTGGCTGAGAGCTGGACGCAGCCCACCTGGTCACTCACCTACTTTCCTGAAGGCTTCCCGCAGCTCCTCCAGCTCGTCTTTCGAGATTTTTCCCGCCATCTATGCGGAGACAACCTGCAGCTGCTAGTCGAAGAGGGTCTCTGGTCCTGAAGAGCAAGGGGAGAGCATATTCATGTGACACACTCTAAGGGGAGCACGGATTATTAAACAATACGCCCGCCGGGTCCTCGGATTGCAAAGGTTCGAGTTAGGGATATTTCCTCATTTATTTCTGTATTTTGTTTGTTTTATATTCTGTTTTCCGCACTTGTCTATTTTCAAAAATATGTGGTGGAGTGAACCTCTCCTGGGGGGGGCACGGTGGTGCAGCAGGTTTGAATGGGGTCTGCTCTGTGGTGGGCCTGGGGTTGGAGTCGTGTGTGGGATGCCTTGCGATGGACTGGCGTCCCGTCCAGGGTGTGTCCCCACCCCCCCCCAGCCTTTTGTCCTGTGTTGCCGGGTTAGGCTCCGGTTTACCGCGACCCCACTTGAGACAAGAGGTTTCAGACAGTGTGTGTGTGAGGGAGTGAGAACCTCTCCTGCATTTCTGCATCCCCTCACTAGTTGACAGTAAAGACTCCCCAAATCAGAAGGCAGGAGCACCTTCATTCAGCTCTTTTCCATAGTGTTCACTGTTTTTGAATAATAAGATGACAGATGTGTCATGAACCAAATCAATCAAAAATCTGGATTAAATGTGAATTTGTGAGACATTGCATGTACTGCTATTTTAAATCATTGTACTTTTACTGTAGCTAGAAGTTAAAAATAGAAGTTATACAACATATTTTTTAGTTTTTATAGTTATACCAAGAAGAGGGGGCGCGGTGGTGCCGCGGCACTGCGGGTTTGACCGTTTCCTGCTCTCTGGCGGGTCTGGGGTTCAAGTCCTGCTTGAGGTGTCTCGTGATGCACTGGCGCCCCGTCCTGCGTGTGTCCCCTCCCCCTCCAGCCTTGCGCTCTGTGTTGGCGGGTTAGGCTCCCGTTCTCCGCAACCCCACTTGGGACAAGCAGTGTGTGTGTGAGTTATAGCAAGATTTTTACAGAAAATACCCAGCTATGTCTGTATTACTACACTTTTATTGGTTGCATATACACATATAATAAAGGGAACTAACTGAAAGTGGCCAGATGGTGATAAATACTGAACATATTACACACACCATCTGAAACCACTTGTCCCGAGTGCCGGAGTCTCACCCGGCAACACAGGGTGCAAGACTGGAGGGGGAGGGGACACATCCCAGATGTGGTGCCAGCCCCTCACAAGGCACCCCAAGCAGGACTCGAACCCCAGACCCCCCCAAAGAGCAGGACTTGGCCAAACCTGCTGCACCACCGTGCCCCCCGGCACATATTAATAAGTTCATATAAGGTAATAAAATAAAAGTCCAGCAACGGACTCCCATCCTGGCCATGGTCAACCCTGCCTCACACCCTGTGTTTCCAGGTAGGGTCCCTTGTTCTGTGTAGTGACCCTGTCATCAACTGATTGTTCTGTGCAATGAAACAAATAAAATCCTGCATTATTAAGCTTTCTTGACTTTGTGGATGGATTTACCAACAAAATGAGCGAGGAACAGACTTCCAGTCACAGAATGTCATAGGGTTAACCTGAGGACTTGGTTGCACTGTATTGCTCAGTGCATAACATGATACACCTAACCTTGAACTCTATAGCACAGAGGCCTATGACACAGTTAAATGCATTTGCATGTCAAGCAAATATTCCTACCTTAATTGCAAACATGAAAATGTTCAACAGATACTGCGATGCAGCCCATTTGGTGCTGAAAAATGACCTTTTCTCACGTACAGTTGGTCCCCTCAGCTCAAAGTCTACTGCCCCTAGAGAAGTGGGCATATTAAATTCAGAAAAATTGCCAAAAAAAAAATATCAGGTTTTCATACCCTCTGTGGTTTACAAGTTTCAGCGTGCAAAGTTGTGGTATTTACACTGGAATGCAGATAACAAGGCAATGGCATCCTTTCAATCTCTGACCTCAATCCCAAATCTCAGAATGCAGATAACCCTGGATTTGTGTATTCAGCCTTGGGTCATGGCCATGTTTCACTCTAAGTTGCCTGAGAATGTTGTTCTCTGGCACACGGCAACAGCTGAACAGCTTTCCCACAGCACTGCTGAGGACCTAAAACCAAAGGCAAAAGATCTCCAGGCCAATGGTCACATCCAAAGACACATAGGTCTACCTGCTAAAGGACATATTGAGAATCACAACTCCAAGAGGGATTCTTGTAGAAGTATTCGGTTATATCACACTTTAAAATGACACTACACAATCAATAGTACAGGTCTCTTCCCATGACCTACCCTGATTTACTGTATTTGTTTAGACCCTTGATCCCAAATCACCTTACCTACCCTACAGTTTGGAGTACTACAGCAGGGACCTTCCTCAAAAATGTTGAACTCTTAGCAATTATTAGGCAGTATAATATGAAGCAGGTGGTGTAGTGGTTAGAGTTTTTTTGGAGTAACAGGACCCAGGTTTGAATCCTTCCTCCAGCTGTAGTACCCTTCATCAAGGTATTTACCCCAAATTGGTCCGGTAAATACTATCCAGCTGTGTAAATGAGTAAATCAGCGTATGCAGCTTAACATTCTAAGTCACTCTGGGGGAAACTATTGCCTAAATGAATAAATATAATAATCATCATCATTATACATGTTGTCTCTGTTCCAGACTTACATTTACATTTATTCATTTAACAAACACTTTTCTCCAAAGCGACTTCCAATGAACTCTATGTAGTGTTAACAGCCTAAACACCTTGTTCACCAAGGTAACTTACACCGCTAGATACACTACTTACAATGAGTCACTCATCCATACATCAGTGTGTGTGTGTGTGTGTGTGTGTGTACGAGGGCTTTACCTTTCACAGTGATCAGTTACAGCCGTACTGTAACTAATCACTGTGAAAGGTAAAGCACTTGCCTGCCAAGTGTAATTCTCAATGACTGAGCTTGCTTTTCAATTCATTTGACCTTCAGACATCGAGAACTAGGCAATTATTGAAGGAGTCTATCATGACCAAATGCAGACTAGCCTCACAATAAAGAAGTTAATGTGTTTATTACCTGCGCTTTTTACCTCGGTCAGAGCATTCAAGCGGAACACAATGACTCTGCGGGAACGCTGTTTCTGAGGCACACAGAGCAGTGTAAACACGAGTGTTCACGGTAAAATGTTGACTGAGTAAATGTCATTGTCTGGCTCCACACACACACGCACGCACGCACACATGCCACATTACACGTCGCCGCGTAAGGCCTGATGTGAGCTGTCAGCCAGCATGTTGCCCATGTTTGACCCTTGACTGTCTGGTCTGCTCCCACTTGATGGATCAAGGCCATCGGGAAACACTCCTTCTAGTGCCACTAAAAACGTCCTCACAGGTTACACACAGCGCACCTGTCCCGAGCAATGAAAGTCCCTCCGAGCCTCCTGCCAAGAAACATGCATTAAATTTATTCATAAAGCTCACACTTTTCCTCTAATAATTATTAACTAGTGACCCCTTTATCCAAGGTCACTTACACTGTTACATTTAATCACTTAGCTGATGCTTTTCTCCAAAGCAACTTACAGTGTTCAGGTTACAATTATTTACCCATTTATACAGCTGGGTAACTTTTTTTACTGGAGCAATTTAGGGTAAGTACCCTGCTCAAGAGTACTACAGCCAGGGGTGGGGATCAAACTTGCGATCTTTGGGTCCAAAGACAGGAATTCTAACTGCTAGGGTACCAGCCGTCCCAGACACACTACAGTAAAATGCTGACAGTCCTTTATATATTTTTAGAGCAGAACAGGTAGACTAACCATTTCACCTGAAACATGTCTATGGCTGTGGAAGGAAACCCATGCCATTGGTCCCCCCTCACACACACACACACACAGGGGCAGGCACTCCACCACATCAGGGTGGAATTATGAAGGTCTTGCGGATGACGCTTGGTGCAGCCATGATGTGTTTCACATCATTTCAGAAACATAACCGTGTCCACATTTCCAAAGTCTGCGCAGTTAAACACAACCTTGACCAGGGAAATGAAAAGAACAGATGGACCTCTGCACTAAACACGCCGCTGACTATTCAGGCGTGTTGCTCAGCACACGGAGAAGCTGCACGTGTTTGCCAACAGCCCCGAAGACAAAGATCGGGTCACACCCAGGGCGGGGCAGCAGCGGCAGCGTTACACAGGTCCCCGGGGCACTGTTTGCTGGAGTGTGACAAACCTGACCCCACCCCTCACACTCAGGTTTGTGCTGAGCAGCCCTGTGGCTCCATCACACACAGCACCACCAAGGCGTTCCCTTACCACAACCACAGCACACACAAGGTCAGCCCAGCATCAACCACCGGTACACAGAGGGGTATATAAAGCTGCCATCTTTTTGTACACGAACTACATTCTATACACTTATTTGTTCGGCTCATTCTTTTCCCCACGACCACTTGCAATGGCATTTACTCCTTTTTCACAGTACACTATATAACTGGGTCATTTTTACTGCATCAGTTCACAGTAAGTACCTTGATCAAGGGTACTGCAGCAGGAGGTGGGATTTAAACTTGCAACCTCCAAGTTCAAAGGCAGCAGCTTTAACCGCTATGCCACCTGTAGCCCAGTTAAAAGAGATTAAAAGGGAATAAGAGGAGGCAAAGAAAGAGGAGCCTAGCAAAGGAGCGCAACCCATGCAGAAATAATTTTCAAAGTATTGTTCTATTGTTGGGGGCATGGTGGTGCAGTCCCAAGGCCTCATCCCAAGTGGGGTTGCGGCGAACCGGAGCCTAACCCGGCAACACAGGGTGCAAGGCTGGAGGGGGAGGAGGCACACCCAGGACAGGATGCCAGTCCATCGCAAGGCACCCAAAGCAGGAGTTAAACCCCAGACCCACCAGAGAGTGGAACCCGGCCAAGCATGCTGCACCACCGCCCCAAAGAGGTCCCCACCCTACTCAGCATGCACTGGGGACTTTGTGGTGAACAGAGTCCTGGGGAGTGCTCATCAGAGGACACGAGGACACAGAGGACTGGGTATCAGGTGTGGGACACATCCTACTGGAGCATGTCCAGGAGCTCCCAGTGAAGAGCGAAGGAGGTGAAGCGCTCCAGCAGATGAGCCCGGCCCCAGGGCCTGCTTTCACAGGTGAAAGAGGACTGACCTGCAGCGGGGGGCTCATCTGATGGCAACGGGGGCCACAATCACCGCACACCATTCACCACTCATCTGGAGCAGCAGCATTCCTGTCTACAGGCAGCAAGTCATAACACTTCCTTCCAAGGAGAGAGACTGGTGTGTGCTTGCATGTGTGTGTATGTGTGTGTGAAGGAGAAAGGGGGTGGGTTGTTGTTTTTCCCCCCTGCCATCATTCCCAGATGGGGCTAGGAATGCAGTCACGTCTGGAAAGCTCATCTGCAGAAGCACGCACACATTCCACTCTCCACCAAAACATGTGGGGGGGTGGATGAAATGTGCTCCACACCCGAGCCCACGGAAACACCCACTCCACCGAGCCTTCGGCTGCAGTCACCCCGCCGTGCCTGTCTGTGGGGGCTTTTAGAAGCACTGCAGTTTGGGACTTAGAGGTAAGTTCAAATCCCACATCCTACTGCTGTACCCTTGATCAAGGTCCTTACCTTGAATTAACCTAAGTATGACATCATAACTGGTCACATGCCCAACCCACAGTACATACAGTGTGCCTCCCTTTACATAATGTACGCTCACGCTGTTGAAGGCACCTAGCTTGTGCAAATTAAATGGGCGGTGGAACAGTGAGAAACACCGCTGTCTCACCGTGCCTGGGTAGTGCAGGAGGACATGGGTTTAACCCCCACTTAGTCTGTCTGGAGTCTGCATGTTTTCCCCGTGTCTGCGTGGGTTTCCTCCAGGTGCTCTGGTTTCCTCCCACAGTCCAAAGACAAGCTACTCAGGTTAACCCATAGTGTGTGAGTGACAGAGAGAGAGAGTGTGTGTGTGTTTCACTGATGTATGGATGAGTGACTCATTGTAAGTAGTGTATTTAGCAGTGTAAGTCACAATGGTGAATAAAGTGTGTGGGCTGATGAGACTACATAAAATTCATTGGAAGTTGCATTGGACAAAAGTGTCTGCTAAATAAATAACTGTAAATTGTTTATTACCTCACTTGATTTGAGAGTACTGTCTCATCTCTTTTTACTCATTATTTTTATTGCTTCTATTTAGGGTTAGTACCTTGCTCAAGGGGATAGCTGGTAATGCAGTGGTTAGAGCTGCTGCCTACCCAAAGGTTGCAGGTTCAAATCCCACCTCCAGCTGTAGTACCCTTGAGCAATGTACCCAGCTGTATAAATGGGTAAATAATTGCAAGAACTCCAACAGCATAAATCACTTTGGAGAAAAATGCAGGGTAAATGGATAAATATAATGGGTACGGGGGGGTGCTCTAACCTGAGTCTTTAAGGTGGAAGCTCTAAACTGCTACCCCAGTTACATTTATTGTACTCAACTTCAAGGAACAGAAGTCAAAATCATTGAAAGATGTTATGACGGTAAAAGTCAGGAACATAAAAGCAACTCGCAGGTAAAGTGTTCACAGAAAGGACACCCCCTTTCGTAATGACAATCTGTCGTTTCACCCTTCCATGTCCCTGCTGTTTACACAGCTGGACAGAGCTGGCGTCGCTTACACCGTGCTTCAAGTTGGAGGTTCACAAACCAAGTAGTTTTTCTGATGAGGTTATGGAAAGTGTACTCATCAGTTTTACATACTTGGCATAAAAATGTATTTTACATTTACATGTATTCATTTAACAGGCGCTGTTTTCCAAAGTGATGTACATTTCAGAGAAAATACAATGTGTTCATTACATTAGCAGGAAGAGAACGTTAGATGCAGACATCTGATTCTTACTTGCACTTAGTTTGTTTCTTTCACCATGTGAACCTGCATAAAACTTTATCCAACTTAGTATCCATGATTTCAAATCACCTTCCTAGTAATTTTTTTAAAGATATATATATAAATATTCATGTTACATTACATGAGTAGCTGTGTAAAGGTTTATCTGGGCAAGATCTTAAAGTTATGATGCATGAACATTTATACCTGACATGAATTTAGATTATGGGTGAAGTAGGTCTGGAAAAGGTGAGTTTTCAGACCCTTTTTAAAGGTGGACAGATATTCAGCAGTTCTGAGTGAGAGGGGAGGTCATTCCACCACAACGGAGCCAGAACCGAGAACCTCCGTGCTTTACCTATTTTAATGTCAATCTACATCTGAAGTTCTGTAGTCTGTAAATAATCTATAAATAATCTGTCAATACGTGGACGACTAAAGCGTTTCGTTTTCTTCTGGTTGAAAAACAGACATTTGATTTACATGAGAATTCAGAGGAATTCTGGAATGTGTCCACATGTATTAGACAGCGCTGCTTTGAAATACGATGTTGTAACCTTTCACAATTGGTCCTTGCTCTCTGTATGTGGACATATTTTCTGTTTCTCAGTGTCCTGTCTCTGTCTCTATGTTGCCGCAACTCACTGCTGCTCATAAAACCATTTTAAAAATTTGGAAAGTTAGGGTGGGGGCTGGTAGGACCAATGCCTACTTTATTAGTGGTGCTGAGTACTTTTCCATTAAAGAACGTAGCTTGAAAATGGGCTTGCATCTCAACGTCAAGAAAACGAAGCTGTTCACAAGTAGCAAACTGGAAAACTTCACACTTGATGGAGAAGAAACAGAGATAGTAGATAACTTCAATCTACTTGGATCAATAATCATGAAGAAGTGCCAAGCAGCTAGGAAATCCAATGACGAATTGCTCAGGGCAAAACTGTCATGAAGAGCTTGGATAAAATTCTCAAGTTGAGGGATGTGACTCTGTACAGCAAGTCCGACTAGTTCAAGCCATGGACTTCTCAGTCACGTCATACGAGAGTTGGGTAGTGAAGAAGATGGACAGGAGGAAAATAGATCCCTTTGAACTATGGTGCTGGTGAAGAATCCTGCATTTACCGTGGACGACCCAGAAAACAAATGCATGGGTATTGCAGCAGATCAAACCAAAGATGTCATTGGAAGCTCAGACAACACGGCTTCGACTCTCTTACTTCGGACACATCATGCGGAGAGAGCAGTCAATGGAAAAGAACATGACATCATGCTGGGCAAAGTGGAAGATCAACGTGGAAGAGGAGAAGGCTTGAAATTGGGGCATCCAATGCAGACGACTTGAAAGTGGGGCATCGACACAATCACCACAGCCACAGATGCCCCACTTTCAATTCTTAGCTGGTTGGTGGAAGACCGCACACTTTTCAGGACAACTATCCATGAAGTCACCATGAGTCGACATCGACTAGACGGCACCTAACAACAACTTTTCCATTTCAGCAACTCTAAAGAAAAGGTTACTCCTGTCCACCTCTATCCACTTTTGTCCACTGCTGTTTCCTGATTCAAAGCAGCAGCCCTGTGCTCCGCAAAACAGCAAGATTCATTTTTGAGGATGAACCTTCTGACACGCAACTTTGGACGTGCCTTCTTCGAGCAAGCTTCGTTAGGCTTTCAGTGAAGTCAAAGGTCGTCGGGAATGTGCGAGCTGCCCGAGGTCACACCGTGGACTTATCTGAGCCACTCTGTCGTCTCTCAGCTCCTTTCCCCATTTGCAGACACAGCACCGCTGTGGAGCACTGCCGCTCCTTGGTATGCTCTTGGGTATCCCACGCTCTACTGGGCCTTTACCGACACGGGGAACCTCAAAAGCCCTGAAATGAACTATAAAATAAACATTACGGAAAAATAACCATTCACTGTGAAAACAAAGTACATGTGGAAAGTGCCCAGCAAATATCAAATATGTGGAAAAAATTCAGACATGAACAGTGAAACCTAGCATATTACCATCGGAGAAATATGGCAGCCCACCATGCAGAGCAAGGTTCCTATGGGGTTTCTCGTCCTTCACACTTCTCCAGGGCAACAACACCAAAGGCCCCGAGGGAGACTCTCTGCTGTCATATCTCAAGCAATAGAGAGGGGAAAAAAATCTCCTCTGGGGGACCTGATTGAGCACCCTTTTTTAATTCTTTTAATTATTTACATTTATTCATTTAGTAGACGCTTTTCTCCAAAGCGACTTCCAATTATTTACCCATTTATACATCTGGGTAATTTTACTGGAGCAATTTAGGGTAAGGACTTTGCTCACGGGTACTACAGCTGTAGGTGGGATTCGAACCAGTATACTAACAGTACGCGACCAGCTATTTAACCTTTAGTATTTACTATTATTCACCTATTTTGTATTCTTCATTATATTATTTATTATGTCTTTTGTTGCATTGTCCTAATTTATCTTTTGCATTATGTTCTTTCAAACAAATATTCTATCTAATATTACTGTGGCACTGCATACTGGAGAAAGTTCTGGAAAGAAAGCATCTCAGTAACGTCGCAAAAATTCAACTAGCAAGGACAGGAGGCTGAAAGACCTTGGATGTTCTTCTTTTGGGTGCAAGTAGAGGAGTAAGTTTTGGTCTGTACTAAAAAAAAAATTAATACAGTACTGTGCAAAAGTCTTAGGCACTTAGATGTTTCACAAAAATATTTGTTTTAGACCATTATTTAATGTGGTCTGCATTAGTGTCAATGTGAAAGAGCATATTTTAGATTTCCAAGCATTCCTTTTGCAAAAAGTTACAGTATTACAGTAAGGGTTTTGTATGTCGTTAAAGAAAGAAAATATACACACACACAGAGTCTGAAACAGCTTATCCCAAGCAGGGTCGCAGTGAACCAGACCCTAACCCAGCAACACAGGGTGCAGGGCTGGAGGAGAAGGGCACACAATGAGTCATACTCATATAAAAACTGTATGGCAAACCTCGAGAAAATGGTAGCAGACTATCATAAAGTAAATTAATCCTCTTCATCCAAGCTATTAACATTTTTGGCTTTCTTCAAACTTGGTAGTTCATCATGCTTTAATTTTCACATTTCAGTTCTTTCTAAGCAGAAATTAATGAACTGATCATAACAAATCCATTTTTTTCATGACCATAAGCTACAGTTAGCTGATACTTTTCTCCAAAGGGACTTACAATGTTAAGGTTACAATTATTTACCCCTTTATACAGCTGGGTAATTTTACTAGAGTAAGTATGTTGCTCAAGGGTATTACAGCTAGAGGTAAGGCTCAAACCTGCAACCTTTGGGTCTAAAGGCAGTTGTTCTAACCACTACACTACCAGCTGCCCCTTCTTACTGTTACAATTATTCATTTAGCTGATGCCTTTCTCCAAAGCAACTTACAATTATTTACCCATTTATACAGCAGGGTAATTTTACCTGAGCAATTCAGGGTAAGTACTGTACCTTGCTCAAGGGTACAACAACTGAAGGAAGGATTTGAAGCTGCAACCTCTGAGCCCAGAACAGCTCTGTCCACTACACAACCAGGCTTGTGCTGGACAATTTTCTGAACTGCCAGCATAAAACAATGCCAAATAGTGTTAATGCTAAGAACTAAGGAGTGTGCCAAGGTTATTTACTCTGCTGCGGATTGATCTCTGCAATGTTGCACCAGGCTGGAAATATGTCCTTGTCTCGTTGTGTGACGAAGCACTCAGGGAATATGAATACAAGTAGAAAAATGTAAGATCACACCTTCACTCCAACAAACCAGAGCGTTAAACCTGAGCTCTGATCAGGGACTAGGGTAACGTAGCTTCAGGAACCTTTGTTTGATTTAAAAATTAGAGTATCACCCTAACCAGCTAGTCCAACAAAGTAGGAAAAGCCAAAATAAATATTAAAAATCACTGCATTGTACCGCAGCCTGTGTGTTGTTAGTACCATATCTGTGTATAGCTATATAGCTAAATATGCTCTGGGGCAAAATCTTTACCTTAATACATCTTAATCAATTAATCAAGCACTAATAGAACTGAAAAAAATAAAAGGGCCAGATGACCATTACTGTATATTTTGCATTGCCTTAGTATACCCAGTTCTGAAGATCATCGAGAATATTGGTGGTCTTCGTGGCTCGGGTTGATGGTTGAGGTGTTCGGTTGTTTGCCGAGATTGGCATTTAGGTTGCAAACATTTCATCACCAGTCAAGGTGACATCATCAGTGCATAAGTTGTGTGATTTGTGCTGAATGCTTCCTCCTGTATATGTAGTTTGATGGGTGGGATTGCCTGAAGCTTGGACATGATTGGTTGGTTTCATGTGACTTTGAGCATGAGCGGTTGTTTTGATTTCTGATCGGTCGGTTGCCGGTTTCAGACCGGAACTGGTTCGATACCGGTTAGGCCCTCGTTGGTCCTTGCATCATATTGGCTCGTAGATGGGGTCCAGATCAATATGTTTGTTTGTGGAGTTGACTGAAGAGTACCAGGCCTCAAGGGATGTCACCCCGGCTCGGCGAACAACCGAACACCTCATACCCAGTTCTATTGGCAATTAAAAGGCTGAATAAGCACTAAAGAAACAAAGGTCTAGCATGTTTCTCAAAGTGACACAAACACTCTTCTCTGACCATCCAAGTCCAAAACCAGTGTAATTTAAACCCACTGGGCAAATTCGTAATGCACCGCATCCCTAAATCTCTGGATTGATCCGTCCCTCAGCTGTTGTTCAGACAGTGCCAGTCACAATACCCTGTCCATTTGTCCCTTCTCCTTGCTTTTCTCCTCCACATACAGCCTTCCCATCTGATGAGATCATCTGCCCACCTCCTTGGGGGTCGTCCAGGTGGGCGTTTTCATTCCTTTGGGTACCACTCAAATAGGAGTGTAGTCTATCAGTGATTCTTTGCAACAAATCAGATATGTAAGATAACTGAATGAAAGTAAATATCCAGAAAAAGGCAGTGTAATATTTTAAAACTGTTACCTAATTTTTTTAATGTACATTAATTGATTCACTTGTCTACAGTGAGTTACTCATTTACATATGGTTGGGTAATTATAACTCTGCCAGTATAGGCTAAGTACCTGGGTCAAGGGTACTAAAGCAGGAGGTGAGACTGAAGTGGTAGGTAGCAGCTCTAACCACTACGCCACCTGCTGGGGAAGACTTCCTTTGAGCATGTGGATAATATGCTGTCATGCTGTGTGAGTTCCCGTCAAAGTAATCGCTGATATGGAAATGTATGTAATGTAATGAACTGTTCGAGGGAATGATTTCTGTGTCCTCAGCCGTGACACATTTCCGTCACTCCTGCAGGAAGCGGGTGATACTGCCCCAAGGCTAAATGTTTGGCCTCGTTCTTCCAACTGTGCTGTTGTGATTAAATCATTTTCAGATAAGAAACCTGATTCCTGTCCATTTGCTTAAATCTCACCATCTTGTTGACACTGGCACTCATTTGAATGAGTTCAACCTGACAGCAAATAGATGTGGAATCCAAATCCAAATCCACAGGCAGGAATCCGAAGGACGGAAGAGATTTACAAGAGATCAGCGGGGCTATTGGCTTCCATGCCTTGCAAATACAGTTCTTCAACCATTCTTATCAATTCATTTAAATGTATATTCAAGACCTGCCGCTGACCCCTAATTTATTTATTAATCTGATGCTTTTGACTAAGGGCATGTATGACATGCACCAAGATACTAAAATTATTTATCTATTTCATGGGAACAATTCCCGGCAAGTACCTCGAACGCAAATTAGAACGAGGCACACCCCGACTACAAGGTGACAGCTCTAACTATTACTCCACCGGCACTACAAATACAGGCACGCCTCGATTTAAGAACTCTCTTTCTCTGAAATTTTGGTATAACAACTCATGGCTTTTGATTACTGAACAAAAAATCAGTATATTAAAAAAAATTCATCCAAAGCATGTCCAAAAAAACATTTTTTTAAGTGAGTGAAGCATATGGGCAGTAATGTACTGTAGCTGATGCATCTGCATCCAGATTTTTCCATTTCTGATGTTAGGAAAGTGGCAGAGTTGCTTTAAGAAAGTGGAGCATTATGGGAAGTGTAGGAAATTCCACAGGTGTGTCTGTCAGCCATATCGGATATGTCATTTTGTTGAATGATTGTGGAAACAGCAGAACAATGAGCATGAAAAGTTTACCAGGTGGTTTTACGGTTCACACCCAGGCCAGGACGCCAGTCTGTCACAAGGCATCCCACACAGGACTCGAACCCCAGACCTGCGAGAGAGCGGGACTCAGCCAAGCCCACCATGCCACTGTGCCCCCCCCGGCTAATCAATGAATCACAATTATTATACTAGGGGAAGTCAAAAAGTATCTACAATAACATATGTAAATTTGCATTTGGCAGTTGGCAGTTATCCCAGCATCACTGGGTGCAAGGCAGGCAGACAGGGACCCCTGGACATGACACATCCATTGAAGGGTAGCTACACACACATACAGTCACACACACACCGTAGGCAGTTTAGCATCACCAGTTTACCTGAACTACTAGTATTTTGGACTAAGGGAGGAAACCACAGCTCCTGGAGAAAGCCCACACAGACACACGGAGAACATCCAAACTTCACACAAACTGAGCTGGATTCAGTTACACACGCTTACTGCTCTCGGGAAATTCCCACTTTTCTTTTTAATTGAACAATTATCTGCAGGATGAGCAAAAAACCAAGCAGGGATGCTGGGAGAACATCAGGTTTATTGCGAACAACTTTCTAAAACTGTGCAATGCTGCTAAAATGCACAACCATACCCAACAAAGCCATCAATGAAACTTTTCCTGCTAATTGCTCTGAAGTTTCCACAATCATTTAATTAAATAACACACTCCATATGGCCAACAGACAGACACACACACTTTCTGAACCACTTGTCCCATACGGGGAACCAGAGCCTAACCCGGCAACTCAGGGCGTAAGGCTGGAGGGGGAGGGAACACACCCAGGCCGGGACGCCACTCCGTCGCAAGGCACCCCAAGCGGGACTTGAACCCCAGACCTACCGGAGAGAAGGACCTGGTCCAACCCACTGCACCACTGTGCCCCCTAGCTGACAGACAACCCCGTGGAATTTCTTTTACTTCTCATAACTTCGTTAACATTCCTAATCACCAATAGATGGAGAGATCTGGATGCAGATGCTGCAACTACAGTACATTCCTGCAATTATGCTTCAAAAAAATTATTTTTTGGACAAACTTTGGATAAATTTTGTTATAATATTGCTATATTAATATAACATATGAATTATTATTGACAACAATTAATATAAAATTGTTATAATTTTTTCAATACATCAAAAATTGGGTATCAAAACCAAGAACTATCATGCCGAAATTTGAGATAAGGAGAGTTTGTAAATCGAGGCATGCTGGGAGTAAAGGCCTGGATGTTCAAGAGTGAATGTGGGAAGCGTTGGAGAAAATCAAAGTTCAGCGTGAAAAGCATAAGACGGTATCTTTAAAGAGGTCTGCAAATGTGATTAGTGTGCAGAGGGCTGGTCCATTAGCGCAATGAGTCTGGCCACCGATACTCAGCTTCCCGGATCACAGGAGGGACCGTGCTCCTGTAAACCGTCCATAAAATACAAATTCATACTTTCAGGGATGACAGACTGTTTTTTCCCCACACAGTCCCATCTCAGACATCTTGATTCCAAGGACAAAGTGACTCATAGTTCTTGCAAATGTATTTGGAAGGAAAATGACAGGAATGCTCTTTGATGTCAGCCTGAATTTTGTACAGTGCCATGGATGTAGGACTTCAACGGGACTGTGCAGCCATTTGATACCCACTGAGTGACTCATTCAATCACTTACACACACACACACACGCACACACACACAGGCCTATATACAGCTCCTACAACTCATCTACTTATCCCTATCTTGTTTCCCTGGAAGTTATTTGAATTTCCTTGAAATGTAAAGTTTTATAATAAATTTATTGTATGTTTATGTAAGTTTATAGTATTTTGTGTCGACGACATAACCGTAAAGAAATTGTAAGACAACTCTAAGTTGAATAATAGTTTGTTTTTACTTAAAATGTCTTCACGACATTTTCACTGCCATTCCGATGTAACGGATCCACCGGAACGCTTGACATTACAACATAAATCAAACCGATTTCTATAGGCAATTTATTAGACGTTTTGTCTGTCAGAAACATGCAGATTATAATTACTTGCTGGATTCCGAAGAGTGGCAATAAAAATATCACAAGTCACGTCGGAGAGCTGCCAAGCCACAGCAAGAATGTCTGCAGCACATAAATGGATTCTTAAGAGTTTTTAAAATGGGTTGTTAAGACATGCATGTGCCTAATCGCTGTATACAAGGAAAACGTTGATGAGATATAGAAATGCAAAGAAATAAAAAGCTATGGTAAGAGGCACCGCTTCCGGACAGTGAGCACTTGCAGACCTTTGCAAACTTCCTTGCTTTTGTTGTCTCTCTCAGCACTGAGCTCATGCATAATTCATGATGAGAGTGTGCTCTGAACATACTTCAGATGGTCAAAGTACTGGTAAATACTGGTAAAGCGTCAGGGTTAGGGGTTAAGGCTAGGGATCGGGGTTAGCCTTAGGGTAAGGCTTCGGCTTTCTCAGCAGCTTCGCAGCACCTCAACTTCTAGGAAGATGCGGCACTGTTGTTCCGGATGCTTCCACAGGCCCCTAAATTAAGACCTACTGTCACAGCTGCGTCGCAACCTTTCAGTGGAATCCCAGCAGGCTTTGTTAACCACCCATTCAAAGGCCTGCGCTGCTCTTCTACAGCGTATAGCTGCAGACTGTAGTGCCACCAGTTTGCAAAACATCTGCAGCAGTTCAAACTGTATAGCCTACTGCTATAGCCTGCTCTGCTTTTAAATATGTATTTTGAGTTTAATTTTTCAATATACAGGTGGTCCCCGACTTACGATGGGGTTACGTTCCGCTAAACCCATCGTAAATTGAAAATAGCGTAAGTCGAAAATGCATTTAATACACCTGACCTACCGAACATCATAGCCTAGCATACGTGCAATGGCCATTACAGGGTTTGTCGCCTTCTTCCCACCAGTAGCAGGAGACACAGATGGGCGTTTCTGTGACATTATGGATGCACAAAACACAACGTAGAGGGAGGTATCTGTATAGCGACCGCATGGCCTGCTGGGAGATGCGGATCGCTGCCGCTTACCAGCATCTCGAGAGAGTATCACACCGCATCTCGCTCGCCTGAGAAAAAATTCAAAAATCGAAGTCCAGTTTCTGCTGAATACCTATCGCCAGCTCACCATCGTAAAGTCGAAAAATAGTAAGTCGAGCACGTTGTGGGAAGCTCTGAAAGCCTACTTGCGCGGTCAAATTATTTCTCTTCTTGCTTATCGGACTAAGATAGAGAAAGAGGAAAGGCAAAAATTAATAGAACGAATTTCAGAAATCGATCACCAGTACGCAATGTTCCCTACTACTGAACTTCTGACAAAAAGCATAACATTGCAAACGGAATTTCATCTTTTATCATCGGCTGAGACTGTTAAACTAATAAATCGCTCCAGACGTAAATATTATGAATATGGGGACAAAATAGGAAAATGTTTGGCCCATCAGATAAGAATTTCTGAGACATCAAAATTAATAAGGGAAATCCGCACTGATTCTGGTTGTATAACAAAAGACCAATCAGAAATTAATCAAGTATTTAAGCAGTTTTATGTTAAACTGTATTCAACTGAGTCAAGAAAAGATGTCAAACTCTTGGACGACTTCTTTAATAATTTAGATATCCCTTCCATTTGTGAAGGAGATAGGAAGTTATTGGAGGAACCTATTACTCTGGACGAGCTTAAATTTGCTATAGGTAGTTTACAATCCTCAAAGGCACCTGGTCCAGATGGGTATACACCTGAATTTTACAAGATGTTTCTTGCAAATAAAAAAAAAAAAAATAGTAAGTCGAACCATGGTGAGTCAAGGAGCATCTTTCATTTTAGTAACACCAAATTTCAGCCTCGATTCATAAAAACACCAAAGGTTTCCAGCACATAACTGGCATTTTCACCTGTATTTAGTCATTTAGCTCACGTTTTTCTCCTAAGCAACTTACAAATCGGAATAAACAAAAGTGCATTTCGCAGATGCAGGCGCACGTAAAGCACTGTACACATCGCCAGCCCAACACCACCATTTTTGCCAGTGCACCTTACAATACAAATAGCAGCGTACAGAACGGATAGGAGGGTGTCTTTGACAGATAATGTAACGAAAGTTTATAGACACCGGAAGGGAAGATGATGCTCCCTTCTGGTACTCCCACACAACTGTATCAGTTACCAGCATGCGACCTGGTCCGAGCCCCTGGCGGAGCGGCGAGCTCCCACCATCTGTCTCCCGTTCCCGTTATATCACCTCCACCAGGTCAGTGCCGGAAAGGCGAGACCAGCTTCCCTTCTCCTCTTTCTCAAAGGACACGTCTTCCTTTCACCTGAACGTGGTGCAGATGTGATCCAGCTGTGCACGAATCTGTCTGACGGGAACCCGCTGGCGCACGTGTGCGGTTGGCGTGGACCTACAGCGGACGCTTAACGCTGGAAGAGAGATCTGCAGCTGCGGGAATTCGTCCGGCATCAACACATTTAGGGCACCGTACAGAAACCGTGGAAGCAGCTGCAGAAGCACACGGCTGAATTGATGCTGACCTCACACCACCTGAGAGTACCCAGAAGCACCCGCCAGATCAGGTGACCCACTTCCCTTTCCCACATAATTAAGGCTTATAACCCAGTGCTGGGCACACTATGCTCTGCTAAAGTCACATCATCTGGAACCGCTTGTCCTATACAGGGTCATGGTGAGCTGGAGCCTAACCCAGCAACACAAGGCATAAGGCTGGAGGGGGAGGGGACACACCCAGGATGGGACACCAGTCCATCGCAAGGCACCCCAAGCGGGACTCGAACCCCAGACCCACCGGAGAGCAAGACCCGGGCCAACCCACTGCACCACCGCACCCCTCGGTCACGTCTGTTTCTGACTTTTCCCACTTTTTCTTAACCACTGTGCAACTGGACCTTCTTCTACTGACAATTTATTAACTTCTGTCCCCTGTGGCGATACCTTTGAAAACATCAACTTGTCTCAGAGAGTGAAGGACCGAGACGGTTACCACACAGCCTGGCCTGCTCATACCTCACTGGTCACACGTGACAACACCAAGCAGGTGACCAGCAAGGTCTACTGGTGTGTCCACAGGAGCAGATCACCGTCCGTGACAAACCTCCTCATCTTAAGTGAGCGCAGACGGGTGGTAAGAATATATTTACAGCTACAGCTGTGAGAAAACTAGTTTGCGAACCCCTTGGAAGCCACAGAAAACATGTGGCGGAAGTTACTGCAAAGAAAGGAGTTTCCACTAGTTAATGAATGTGAGGTTTCACCTACTTTGTCCAATGACGACCATCAATGTTCAGTAAAGACACAGTAATGTGAAATTGTGCATTTTTTATTAATCTACATTTGTTCATTTAGCAGACGCTTTTCTCCAACGCAATTTCCAATGGATACACACTCACACACACCTTATTCATCAAGGTGACTTATACTGCTAGATACACTACTTACAATGAACAGTATGCCTTTGGACTGTGGGAGGAAACCAGAGCACTCTGAGGAAACCCACACAGACACAGGGAGAACATGCAAACTCCACAAAGACTGAGTAGGGATCAAACTCACGTCCTTTCGTACCACCCAGGCGCTGTGAGACATCAGTGCTCCTTGCTGCGCCACCATGTCACCTGCTATGTAGATATACACACACTATCCATTAATAAGACTCACTATTTATTACTGTGACTTAGATGAAGATCAGATCTCATTTTAGGAGCCGTTCATGCAGAAATACAGGAAATTCCCAAAGGCTCGCAAACTTTTTTTCACAAGTGTGGTCCTGTATGTTGAGACAGTGAGCAACGCAACTGGGGCACCAGGGGCGTAATCCTCGCCACGCCGGAAGGGTGTGGTGCAGAGCCGTTCGAACTCATCGCCTGCCGGAGAACTGGGCCGAAGCCGGCCCGACATCGACGGGTCGTCGGTGGTTCGGCGGTCTTGCGAGAGCAACGGCAAGATCAAGACACGCAGCTCGGCCTCGCGCCGTCCAGCCACTGCTGAAGAGTGTGTGGGAAATGAGCCGCTTACTGAGGAATGTTGAGCACAGAGAAAATGCGGCCAGGCTCATGTGGTTGCACGCCAGGCGCACGCCAGTAGCTCCCACATGGATAAAAAATTTGCGCGCGGTAATTTCAGCCAACATATCCTCACACGAGACCTGAAGACACACTCTTCTTCAGATGTATTATTACCGAGCATAATAATGTTTGTATTTGAATGTTCGGGCTAATAAAGGGAGCAGAGTGATCAGAGCTTCCACGTTTCACTCGAGGGGTCGGGATTCGAACCCAACTCCCGCTGTAGTATCCTTGAGCAAGGTACTTACCCTCGATTGCTCCAGTAGAAACCACACTGCTGTATAAATGGATAAATCACAGTAAGCTGTTTTGAGAAAAATACCCTCAAATGATGTATTATTAACTAAAATAAAGATGTATTCACAAAACACTTTGCTATGTGATGTACAGATATATTCCTATATTATTTATACAGATAATATCCTAAAACACTGTCATTTAGATGTGAGGCCAAACACAAATAAAGAAACAGAGTGACTAAATGAAGCTGCCAGTTTGCAGTTGCTTTGACATGAGGACTAGTTCGTCCGGCCACAGGCCATTCCCTATGAAGTTTAGGGTTAGGGTTAGATCATTCCAGATAAAGTGTATATGAAGGAATCCTATGAATAACTAAAGAAATCACACGGAAACAACAAAGAAACAAGTGAGCGAAAAGCATTAAACTGAGTCACCTGCACAAAAACAGGGCAGATCATCACTGCACAGAACCACACTCCATCAACCGCTCTTACATCTGTTTAGCAGACACTTTTCTCCAAAGCAACTTCTAACAAACTCTATGCAGTGTTATCAGCCCACACACCTTATTCACCAAGGTGACTTACACTGCTAGATGCACTACTTACAATGGGTCACTCATCCATACATCAGTGGAACACTATGGGTGAACCTGAACAGCATGTGTTTGGAGTGTGGGAGGAAACCAGAGCACCCAGGGGAAACCAATACAAACATGGGGAGAACATGCTAACTCCACACAGACTGAGCGGGGATCAAACCCACATGCACACTAATCACCGTGCCACCATGCCGTTCTTCTTAGAGCAGACGCTGCAGCACACGCACACACACACACAGACAGTGTGGGCGGTTTATGGAGCCGGGCTGTGAGGTTTCACTGTGGGACGCAGGTAAGTTGTCCCACACTCATTAACACCGCATGCCACACATCCGTCTGCCTGGGGCAGAACACTCTCAGAACCACAACTAGCCTTGTAGGATTGGATCCCACTTCTACTGTAATACCCCTGATCAAGGTACTTTACTTACCCTGAACTGCTCTAATAAAAATTACCCAGCTGTATAAATGGGCAAGCAGCTGTAAGTTATTAATATTATAAGCTGCTCTGGAGAAAAGTGTCAGTTAAACGAATGAATCTACATGCAGACGAACTGCATTATCTGTCCCAGGGCACCTTAGGTAAACACTGGCCCCAAGTTCCACGCTGAAGGTAAACTCCTGTCCATCATCACCATCAGATCGTAGGCAGGACTTGCTAACCCCGCTGACTCGGCTGTGTCTCTGCTCCTTGGGAACCACGTTGCCGCGGTGTCCCGAGGGGTTCTACATTCAGCAGATACGTCCGTTAAGCTGTCATGAGGCTCTAAAGGCGTTTAGAACTAATTGGCCCAAAGCTCAGCACATTTCCTGAGCTTCGTCTTCCAGATCTTGTGTCGCCTGGATGGGGAGGGGGTCCATCACGTCCCGTCTACGGACTTAAAAATGTCACGGCGAAACACGGACGAGCGCTGTGGAATCAATGTAACAAATTCTGCGGCAGCACGCTAAAAAACATCATGAGATGCCAGCTGAGAGAAGCTGTCGGTGCCTGGAGGTCGCTATAATAAAACTATTCAGAGCCAAAACGTGTCTCAACATAATCAAACGATACTGCGGTAGTAAATAACGCCCAGAGGCACGCGAGAAAAAGTGTGAAGGGTAAAGGAGGCGTAAAATGTAAAGAAATGTCGAGACAAAACCCTTTACGAAAGGGAAGAGGAGGAATCCGACACAGTCCATACTCATGCAGTCACATTTACAGATCTAAGGACAACGGGCATTGGAGACACTATTAAAGACAGAGTAAATAGAGAGTAAAACGCGCGCGCACACACACACACACACACACACACACACAGTCTGAAGCCACCTGTCCCAAGCAGGGTCACAGCAAGCCAGGGTCACAGGGTGTAAGGCTGGAGGGGGAGGGGACACACCCAGGACAGGACGCCACTCTATCACAAGGCACCCCCAGCAGCTCAAATCCCAAACCCGTGAGAGAGGAGGCCTGGGCCAAACCCGCTGCGCCACCGTGCCCTCAAGAGTAAAACAGTTTGAAGAAAGTACTATTCTATACATACAATACAGTACAATACAGCTGTATACAGTGATCCATACTATATTATACTGTATTTTATTTATAGTGAGCACGTCTAAGTTGTAGGAGAATAGCAGTGGAAACAGCAGCAAGGCTAAATGTATTAAGGTGCCACAATCATTTTAGGACATATTTACATTTGCGATGTTAATCTACTTAGAATTATTGAAAAGTTTGTACATCTGGGTATTTTATTTTATTGGAGCATTTGCAGGTAAGTACCAGCATCAAGAGAACTACAGCAAATGGGGGGGGATTTGAACCTGTGACTTTCGGGTCCAAAGACAGCAGCATTAACCACTCCACCACCAGCTGTCCCCGTATATGCACACATACTGTACTATGTTACCAGTGCAGTCTTTACTGAATTCTGTTTAATAGCAATCAGCAATTAAGCAAATACTAATGGGGGTGCGGTGGTGCAGCAGGTTTGACCGGGTCCTGGTTTCTTGTGGGTCTGGGGTTTGAGTCCCGCCTCTGGGGTGCCTTGCAATAGACTGGCGTCCCGTCCTCGGTGTGTCTCCTCCCCCTCCAGCCTTGCGCCCTGCGTTGCCGGGTTAGGCTCCGGTTTGCCGCGATCCCCGTTTGGGACAAGCGGCTTCAGACGGTGTGTGTGTGTGTGTGTGTGTGAGAATACTGATGTGCATTCAGTGTGGAGATGGATTATGAAGTGCATTTCACAGGGTTGTTAGGGACCCTGCTAGAGGGAAACAGTTACTTTGTCCCATGTTGTCTGAGTCCTATTGCCTTGTACTGCTCCCTAGAAGGGGGGGCTTCGAGCATGTGATGAGGGGCTAGAGGTCTGCCATGATCTCGCCCCTCCGGTCCTGTGTTACATGTCCTGGTATAGAGAGCACCGCAGTTGCGCAGGACGATTTCCTCAAATACCCTTTTGGACGCATGTCAACGCGCTTTTTTTTCCGGATCTGAGGCTCGTGCGGCAGGGGGGGAAAGGGAACCACGGCGACCGCTGTGGGTCAGGGTGGCGTCACCAGTACGGGAGCTACAGCATAATAAATGATAATATTGTGAGTTGAAAGAGGAACTCGAACCCAGAGGGTGCCCCTTACGCCGTCCACGGTCAAAGAGACGTCCTCTAAGTGCGGTATCCCACAAAGTGCCCGAGAAACACTCTGCTCAGACATTCCTACCAAGCCACAGCAACAAAATGAAAAGCCCCTTTGTTTGGGCCAGGGCCTCGTTGTACCCGCACCTCACTGTACCGTAAGGTCGCCTGGTCGAAACCCACCGTCAGAACAAGTGTCGGATTCCGCAGGGATCAGCTCACCGAACGAATGGCAGCTCCGGGAACGGTCCAGTTACCACACTCGGCGGCTGGGGAAGGCGTAAGAGCACACACGCAACCGGCCAAAGGCAACGGGGGGAATATTGGCGAAAAACAGCCGCAAGATCACAAGTCCATGAGCTGGTTACCTGGAAGGACTGGTTTCACGAGCCTGTTACCGTGGTGCGAGGATAAGGTGCTCTTCACCTTGAAGCATGTTTCTACAAGTGATGGAACAAAGGAACAAAGACCCGCCCCCCAGAACCCACTGGTGTGCATGCGTGCGAGTGAGATGAAGGGACAGTGTGGAAGGACAGCGAGTGCGGGTTCAAGGTGATGGACAGTGTACGCGTACAGCAGGAGAGAATAAATCAGCGCAGAGAAGGATGCAAAACAGCTAGAAATTGAAAGCAGCACGTTTGCATAGTGACTTTTAATGTCTTTTATTGTCTCCGCAGTCAGCGCGGCTCTGATAAAGCTCTCCGGCCTCCGGTCAGGATCTCGGTCTCCAAATAGCAAATATGTGTTTCCATACTTGCTTTCCGCAATATGTCCTGATAAATGGAAAACTACATCCAACGTGAAAATACACACCACACACGTTGACTGAAATAACTTGCCCCATGCAGGGTTCCAGGGAGCTGGAACCTAACCCTGCAATGTGGGGCGCAAGGGGGAACACCAGCCCATCACAAGGCACCCCAACCAAGGCTTGAACCCCAAGCCCACCCAAGAGCAGACACAGGCCAAACCCACTGCACCACTACACCCCCCAAAAGGAAATCAGTTTTTTTCCCCTACTATGTAGTGTAACTATAATGATCATATTTTTGGTAGAGTGTTTTGACCCAGAGGGGGGTGCGGTGGCGCAGTGGGTTGGACTGCAGTCCTACTCTCCGGTGGGTCTGGGGTTTGAGTCCCGCTTGGGGTGCCTTGTGATGGACTGGCGTCCCATCCTGGGTGTGTCCCTTTCCCCCTCTGGCCTTACGCCCTGTGTTGCCGGGTAGGCTCCGGTTCCCCGTGACCCCGTAAGGGACAAGCGGTTCTGAAAATGTGTGTGTGTGTGTGTGTGTGTGTGTGTGTGTTTTGACCCAAGGGGGTGTGGTGGTGCAGTGGTGTAATGGGTTGGACTGGGTCCTGCTTGGGGTGCCTTGTGATGGACTGGTGTCCTGTCCTGGGTGTGTCCCCTCCCCCTCCAGCCTTATGCCCTGAGGTGCTGTGTTAGGCTCTGGTTCCCTATGACCCTGTATGGGACAAGCAGTTCAGAAAGTGTGTGTGTGTTTTGACCCATCACCTTACACTGGAAGATCTCAGGTTCAAAGCCCACCTCCAGATACAGAACCCTTGAGCAAGATACAGTCTCACTCTGGTTTGACAGAGTAAGTTACCCGCCTGTATTTACGGATAAATCACTGTAAGCAGCTAACCCTTGGACAATAATGGTTAAGGACACAGTGAAGAGTGTGTGCACGTGGACACGCGGTCTTTCGCGGCAGCTTTTTTTAAAAATAAATATGCAGATGAAGAGCAGCAGCACGGAGTCACAGCAACCAAAGACCACACACACACACACACACACACACGCGTTGAAACCGCTCCCGAGCGGAGCCGCGGCGAGCCGGAGCCTAACCAGGTAACACAGGTCAGGACGCAAGGGGGATACCCAGGACGGGGCGGAAGTCCATCGCAGGGCACCCCAAGCGGGACTCGAACCCCAGACCCGCCCGAACCCGCTGCGCCAGCGCTCGCCTCCCCCAACAACGCAGGCGCGGAACTTCCAAATTCATGAAACGAGAGCAAACGATCGCAACGCTGCAAAGTGTCAGGAGGTCGATACCACTCTTTGGCACAAGAGCTACCCGCGGAACTGATCCCGCGAGCGCAGCCGCCGCACGAGACTCCTCCTGTACTGCTCCGGTTTCCAGCACTAAAATTACAGCCGTAAACAGCACATAAACCGGCCCGAAGTGTTTCAGACCCAGCGTCAGCCACTGCAGGTCCACACACGCGCTTGTACTAGACGTGAAATTTCAAGTGCATGCAGCTATATAATAATAATAATAATAATAATAATAATAATTCACTTTTAATTTCACTTTCACTCATTTCCATTACCCGCTTTGTCAGGGTTGCGGCGGTACGGAGCCTATCCCGGGATCAGTGCACAGAGGGGTACTACCACCACTACCACTACCACTACTACTACTACTATTAATAATAATGATTATGATGATGATGATGATCAGCACGCCTTCAGCTACATGATGGTGAAAGAAGAGACAAAGAAAGGCGACTCTTGCGCCGGCCGGGTGTGCGCGTGCTTCCCAGACACGCACAGGTGAGGTTTGCGGGTCCCGCGCCACTGTCCCCAAAACGAGCCCTTCCTCCCTCCCTCCCTCAGCGCTCTAAGCGACAAGTGCGACGGATGTGCCCGTTTCCACCCACTGAGCGCCGGAGCCGGAGCTGTTCGGGTGCGAGATCGGAGAGAGGGACGGATCCGGACAGTATGAGTATAGTCAGTGTGAGCCCTTCGCGTTCAATCGGAGAAACAAGATGAAGGTACAGTTCTCTCACTCTGCTTTGGATCGGAACCTCGAGCCGACGGTAACTTACGGTGAAGTTCGGCCCGATTCCGCCGCCCTCCGACTCGCAGATCGTCTCTCGACCGCCTGGCTGCTCGGAGCTCCGCTCGAGAGGGAGGAGGAGGAGAAGGAGGAGGAGACGCGCGGAGCCGCCGCCCACAGGCGCTCCGGGGGGGAGGGGGGAGTCGGGGGTGTCCGCACCGAAAGTCACACAAAAGAGTCACTGACACATCCTGCTGTGCTGGGAGTTTGGGTGACGAGTGACGATCTGCAGTGACACACAGCTTGTAGTGATGGAGTCGGAGAGGAATCGCGGCGAACCGGAGCCTAGCAGGTAATACAGGACGCAAGGGGAATACCCAGGACGGGGCGCAAGTCCATCGCAGGGCACGGGACTCGAACCCCAGACCTGCCCAAACTCACATCACTGCGCAACCCTATGGGGGTGCATTTAATTCAGTACTTTGTTTCATTCATACAGGTGGTGTCAGTGGGGGTCTGGTGGCTTAGTGGGTTTGGCCAGGTCCTGCTCTTGGGTGGGTCTGGGGTTCAAGTCCTGCTTGGGGTGCCTTATAACAGACTGGTGTCCAGTCCTGGGTGTGTCCCATTCCCCCCCTACACCCTGTGTTGCTGGGTTAGGCTCCTGCTTGGGAGCGGTGGCTTCAACCTGTGTGTGTGTGTGTGTGTGTGTGTGTGTGTGTGTGTGTGTGTGTGTGTGTGTGAGTGAGCTCATGTCATTCCTCGGTGCAGAACATATTTACTAAACATTCTTCTGCCCTTTACGCACTGCTCAATTTGCGCTGTGGAGAAGTGAATCAGGCTGCAACAGGAAACCTGTGGTAAGAACCATCAAAAGGCACCGAAATGTCCTATTGAACTGGAGCATGAGTTCGTCGCAGTGTCCTCTTCCTCAGGTGCAGGATACACGCTGCCCTTAGCTGTTGCATCAGTACAGAATGTCTGTTGTCGCTGGGAGAGTTCACCGATGTTTTGTCCACAGGTGTGCTTTCACTCTACTCTTTGCTTCAAACAGTGACACCCTGAACATTCTTCTTTTTGCATATTGTTCTTGAGCATTTTAGGGCGGTTGTTCCAGTCCACCGGGTCCTGCTCTCCGGTGGGGCTGGGGTTCGAGTCCCGCTTGGGGTGCCTTGCGACGGACTGGTGTCCCCGTCCTAGGTGTGTCCCCTCCCCCTCCGGCCTTACGCCCTGTGTTGCCGCGACCCCGAATGGGACGAGCGGTTCAGATAATGTGTGTGTGTGTGTGTGTTCCGGTCCAGGAAAAATGAGCAACAATGGGGACGTGATGCCTGACCTCAGAGGAACACACGGTTGACCTCAGGGGAGCACATGAAGCCTTCCTTCAGGACTGAAGATGTTTCTAGGCCGATGTGCCGAGTCAGCGTCTCTGCAGATCAGCAGGAACGAACGGCGGCGGAGACACGACTGTCCGGCCGAGACAGTCCTCGCTGGAGTCCGCAGCTACAGCGTCGATAACAAGGCGACAAACAGAGTCCTTCCTTGAGACAGCCAGTCCTCACCATTTCTCCCAAGGCCACCTGTTTCTGCTCCTTTCATCACCCTCAACCCAATACCCCCCACCCCAGGAAGCCGGTCCCCTCACCATCACTCCTTCCACTCATTCAGCTTGACTGCTCTGTCATAACAGCACATTCGTAGAGAAAAACGGAAAATTCAGAGACATATTGAACACTCAAGGGCATCTTACTGTGTGGTGATTAGAGCTCGCAGGTTCGAATCCCACCTCCTGCTCTAGTACCCTTTAGCAAGGTACTTAACCTAATTGCTCCATTAAAACTTACCTGTGTAAATGGGTAAATTATTGTACCAGCGTAGCATTACAAGATGCTTTAGGGAAAAAGTGTGAGCTGAACAGATGCATGTACATAGCAGCAATTTTTTTGCCTTATTTGTCTCTGAGAAGAAACAGCAAGCTCCCATAGGTTCCTTTGGAACACAAACACCATCATATTTGCATTTATCTGATGCTTTTCTCCAAAGCAGCACATGATGTGGAGGTATTTACCTGTTTATACAGCTGGCTAATTCTACTGGAGCAATTCAGGGTAAGTACCTTGTTCAAAAGTACTTCACTGGGCAATGAGGGTTAAACCTGCAACCTATGGGTCCAAAGTGAATAGTGCTCATCACCACTCTACCAGCTGCCCTCTATAAACCGTATTAAACAAGTTCTTACAAAGAACATTAAATTCCAAAAGTCACATGTTGGATATACTACGAGAAAATTCCAACACCGTTGTCTCCTGGTGAACTGATGTTCTCTCTACGTGCCTTTTACACATGTGTGGGCAGGTACCTTGCTCTTATGGGTCAGTGTGATGATGCAAAGCCTTCTGGGCTGTTCGCCTGCCCCCCTCAACAGGCACACCAGCTATAATCGTCTTGCATTTCCTTTGGCAAAACTGGAGGAAATACCAAGGTGTGGGGGTGGGGGGTCCCGTGGCTGGGGGGGGGCATTCGGAATAAAGGTCCCTAACACAGCTCACACATCCTGTCGCTACACACGTTTAGACGGCACTCCGTCCTTCCTCGTCACTCGCTCCGCAGCGGGTGCGGAACCGTGGAAGCGTGCTGTCTCGTCAAGGGTTCGAGGGGCCACGTCGTCTCCGCTGTTGGACCTTGGGAGGGGAGGGGAGGCCACATTATTTGGCCCCCTAAAACCGATTTGATGGATGTGAGGTGTCGAAGAACCCGTCAAAGCGCACTTGCCGTGTGTTTTCAAGTCACAAACAAAATGCATGAAAAGCCATATTTCTAAAACTGGCTTGCAAAAAGGGCAAGGATATACAGAGCTTTTTATAGCTTGAATACACACAGACGCACACACAGTGTGAACCGCTTGTCCCATAGGGGGTCACGGGAGCCTAACCCGGTAACACAAGGCATAAGACTGGAGGGGGAGGGGACACACCCAGGATAGGACGTCACTCCATCGCAAGGCACCCCAAGCGGGACTTGAACCCCAGACCTACCGGAAAGACTTCTGATCCTGCCGTGTTTTGCTCTTCATTTGTGGTTTTTGCCCCACTCTTTGTGCTGGGAAAGGGTCAAAACCCACCCTGAGCAATGTAGTCAACCCTTGAAAGCTACATCTTAAATGGATTTCTCACATTCCATGGGTGGGTCACTTTGGTTTATGCCTACAAATTTTTAAAACGTCAGATTTAAAAAAAAAACTTAGCCAGTTATACAAATAGATAAATTATTCCAAGCACCTTAACACTGTAGGTCTCTCAGCTAAAGTAAACATAATGTAAATGTAAAGCAAATGTAAATGTCAAGTCGAGCCCTCATCTTAATTACCGGAAGCAAGAAAAAAAGTGCGTTTTATTTGAAAAATACTTTTATCTTGAGATACAGATGCTATTTCATCAGTCCAACGCTGACGTGTGTAGTTTAAAATCCTGTATATAGTCTAAAAACTGGATATCAAGGAAGTCTATCTTGATCTACTTCCACAACAGCAACTACAGAATACAGCAGTGACAGTTATGTTTCTAGCTTGCATTGATGATGATGAAGATGTTGATGATGAAACTGATGATGGTTATATTATTACTATTATTATTCGTACTGTTACTATTCTGTTTATTATTATTGTTTTTGTTGTATTGTTATTGCTACTATTTGTTGTTTTAGTAGTAGTAGTACTAGTAGTGTTAGAGCTACTGCCTTTGGACCCCTAGGTTGCAAGTTTGATCCCCACCCCTGGCTGTAGTACTCTTGAGCAGGGTACTTACCCTAAATTGCTCCAGTAAAATTACCCAGCTCTATAAATGGGTAAATAATTGTAGGTAGCTTATAACTGTAATAATTGTAACCTTAACACTGTAAGTTGCTTTGGAGAAAGGCATCAGTTAAATGTAGTAACGAGAAGCCTTTACTGGGGTGTCTCACAGCGCTTGGGTGGTGCGAGAGGATGTGGGTTTGATCCCTGCTCAGTCTGTGTGGAGTTTGCTTGTTCTCCTCGTGTCTGCATGGGTTTCCTCCGGGTGCTCTGGTTTCCTCCCACACTCCAAAGACATGCTGTTCAGGTTCACCCATAGTGTGTGAGTGACAGAGAGAGTGTGTGTGTTCCACTGATGTATGGATGAGTGACCCAGTGTAAGTAGTGTATCTGGCAGTGTAAATCACTGCAGTGAATAAAGTGTGTGGGCTGGTAACACAACATAGTATCCATTGAAATTTGCTTTGGAGAAAAGCATCTGCTAAATAAATAAATGTAAAATATAATGTAGAGGTTAGAGCTACTGTCTTCACACTCAAAAAACCTGGGTTCAATTAATATGTCTTGCTGTAGTACCCTTGAGCAAGGTACTTACCCTGAACTGATACAGCAGAAATACACTGCAGTGAAAATGGGTAAATCACTGCAAGTAGCTGTTAATCACTTTGGAGAAAAGTGTCAGGTGAAGAAATGTAGTACTATTCCTTGTTTAGCTGACTGCTTCATTGTGACTTAAATTGACATTGATGTTACAGAACTTGAATATGAACACAAAGTATACCAGAATTATGTGTGTTCGGTAAAAGAGAATGAATTGCAATATATCAGCTCAGCATTTGGAAATTTGAATCCCAAATGTTCCCTTTTCATCCTAGTCAAAGAAACGAGAATACCTAAAGGACCACAAAATTAGTAAAACAAGTGTCATTTGCGTGCGTCACACCCTTACCTCATTTTGCCTTCTCTCAATCTTTTCTGAGAAGGACAGCTGTTCTAGGTCATAAATATCAGGAAAAATCCTTCCTCAACCTCCATTCCCAACTACTGTAAAGCTCCCAGTTCTTCCTGTGGAATTTTTTTCAGTCATTCACTTTTGAGAAAATTAGATATGAGTTATTCAAGGTCAAAGGTGACCTGGAGACCAAAGAGATTTTTAAATGACCTATGTTGTGCAAACAGGTGTCATAGACTTACAGAGTGATGCTTCTCATTTTAATGCCCCTGCATATATACTTTTCTGTATGTGATATTATATTAACGAAAGCTAGCATCTCAAGTTGGATTATTAACTGTATGAAGGGTCTGTCTTGAAGTTATCAATGTTATGTGCTGGTCTTTAAGCTGTAGGCATATCTACATAAGTCCCATGTATTCACATGCAATGCCCAGAAGGAGTGGGCAACTACCAGCACTTGGACCCCCAGAGGTGTGCTTTTGTTTTCCTCTCCTCAACTGCCGGGTGGTTTAGTTGACTAACTTTGTAGTACATTATCACTGGTTGTGTCACGGCACCATCTGTATCCATTGCTTGCCCTTCTGCATCACTCTGCGAAGAAGGGCACTCTGAAAAATAGAGAAATGAAAATATACAATTGAATTATATATCTCATCTATGTTGCCTATAGCCTATATGCTCAGTGATCAGTTTTTAACCTCGGCACAAATCAATAGCTACATTCTATTTTAAGTTGATTTCATCACTTGTCATTTCAACATTGCAGTCCGGTCCCTATAAATAGATTTTTAAGGATATAATACATCATGATGTTCTCCAGGACGAGCAGAATTTAACTGATAAGGATATAATAATAATGGTTATATTCTGATGTACTGATCAAGAGTGAGTAAATTATGGGATTGCAGAATTCAGCACATTGTTTAACAGGAATCTAAGAAATGTGACTTGCTCATGGTGGGTGATTCATTGCTCTCATAAGGTTCCTGGTGACATCTGTCTTGAGCTGCTCACGTCTCTGTGATAAGGGCCGAACGGATTACTTCAGCGAGAAAGAGCCTGCCATTATGTGGTAAATTGAAATATTTGTCCATCGGCGAGGAAAACAACCTCAGAGAGTGTCCTGTTTGCTGAAATGACATCTTGTGCACTTGTAATATTTGTTGTGACACAGCAGTGAACCATAGCGTGGTAGGTCAGACTTCCAGATTTACCTTCTTCATCAGCTCTTCACAACGATTCCTTTATGGCAGAAGTATGTGACAGTATAATTAAAAATGTGAAAAACTTAAATAAAAGCAAAAAACCTATAATAAATAATACCCATAATAAATAAACAATGAATAATCTATAAATGGAGGAACGTAGTGGTGCAGTGGGCTGGACCGGGTCCTGCTCTCTGGTGGGTCTGGGGTTCGAGCCCTTCTTGGGGTGTGTTGCGACAGGCTAGCATCCTATCCTGGGTGTGTCCTCTCCCTCTCCAGCCTTCTGCCCTGTGTTGCCGGGTTAGGCTCCGGCTCCCCGCAACCCCGTATGGGACAAGAGGTTTCAGATGGTGTGTGTGTATAATCTGTAAATAACCTATAATAGTAAATATTTATTTGTGTGTATCACAAAGTAAGGAAAAGCAGCTCCTTTTCTTTCAGAAGTGAATCTCAGGAACCTTCTGGAAAACAGGAGCAGGGCTGCCTGTGTGAGCAATGAATTACGAGAGCCAGACTTCAGGCCCAGCAGCTCTCTGCACGTCCCATTATTGCGTGTTGATTCACAGAGCCGATGGGCGGACCGCTTCGGGGGAGGGGCGACCATGGACGCACACGGGCGCACGCGTCTGCACGCAGCAGGCCGTGCAGGGGTCCGCGTGGGAAGAGCATGGCCAGCGGAACAGCTTGAAAACTACGCATTGTGTGAAGAGGAGTGTGTTGAACGGTGCAGTCGCACATTCAGCTCAAGCATGGACACAGGGAGATGATGTTCGCCGTATATTTTCGGATAGAGTTTGATGCAGCTACTCGTGTGATGAACATTGCTTCATGTGGTGAAAGAAACAAACTAACTGTACTTAAGAATAACACGTCTGCATCTCAGTCTCTCTTCCTGCTAATGTAATGAACACGTATTTTCTATGAGATGCACACCGCTTTGGAGAAAAGCGTCTGCTAAATGAATGCATGTAATGTAAATATATGGCCAGCAGGGGGAGTAGTGGTTAGAGTGACCACTTTTCACTCAAAGCACCTAGGTTTCAGTCCCACCTCCTGCAAGAACATGTGAACCCTTTACCAACATACCCTTTATCAACATACTCATCTTAGATTACGCCAGTAAAAATAACCCAACTGTATAAACGGGTAGATCACTGTAAGCCGCTGGAGTTGCCTTTGGGAAAAGACTGAGTTAAGTAAATAAATGTGTTCTGTCCAGTTTTACATATTGTTGAAAATCATTCAGACACTGCCATCACCACAATCCTGACAGGACAAGTGATTATTGACAATGGATGGATGGATGGTTGGATATCTATTTCTATATCTATATCTATGTCTATATATACAGACACACACACATATACTGTATATACTTTGAAAATTTTCAAGCACCTCGCCCCGGGTGGGTATGGGCCTGCCTCGGGCTTAACAGGCCCCGTGCGTGCAGAATGAAAGCAGGCCCCGGGCGGGCCTTTAACCGCCCCGGGGAGGCGGAGCGGAATGCGGGTGGCGCTGTGGCACTGAGACCACGGGACCCATTGGAGGGCAAGTCTGGTGCCAGCAGCCGTGGTACTGTCTGGGGATTCTGGGGACCAGGCGTCTGGAGAGGTCGCTTGAAAATTTTCAAAGTATGTGTGTGTGTCTGTATATAAGACATAGATATAGATATAGAAATATATATCCATCCATATATATGTATATAACATACCCATACAACAGACTGGGTGTGCCTCCTGATGCCCAATGCTTCTGGGATGGATTCTGGATCACCATGACTCTGCACAGGACAAGTGATTTTTGAAATTGGATGTATATAGAGCTATATTCTTTTTAGCTTAAAACAGAGCACTTTTTAAAGCAAGTAATGCATTAATTATTCTTTGGAAGCATTTTTTAAATTATTATTTTACTGGGGTATTGCTGTACACACCGAGATCTATGACATTTTAACGCATTTCTGCTTGCGTGCATTGCAAACGAATATCCTGTAGATGCTGGGCAGCGGAAAGGAGTAACACACGCTGCACCTTTGCCACTGGAAAAAAAAAGCCTCGGAATCCGAAACGAAGCGACGAGAACACCTCCGAGATGAACGGTTCGCCCTTCGCCTTGACGCACCTTGCCGCTACATGTTTGGCAGTTTATCGCGAGACGCGGAGCTTTCCTGAGGCCACGTGTGTCCAACATCTCACCGTTCCTATGAAAAGCTCCAGTTTCTCAGCATATCTCACGCTCCCCGTTTCCACCTTGCAGCCTCCAGAAAGGCGCTCGGCCTGCTTTGCTCTGCGACACCCTTCCCGCTCTGTTTTCACTGGAAACATCCAGCGAACGCCGACGGATTTAAGAGCCGCTGGGCAAATCTGTGTTTGTTTGGAGATTGTTGGAATGTGGATTAGACCTGTATAAACAGAGCTTTATTGCACAATTACATGAACAAACCGGGTGACTCAAATTAATATCTTTAAGGGTAGAGCACATAGAACACTAGTAATGCTGCGGGACACAATGCTGTGTTGACGAAGGCAACCTTCCAGTCCTTTTACAATTAACGGTGATTTCTTTTAGCAGATCTGTAGTGGTATGATGGGTTCAGCCTGTGCCCATTGTGTGGTGGGGCTCGGGTTCGAGCCCTGGTTGGGGTCCCTTGGGATGAAATGGTGTCCCATCCTATGTGTGTCCCCTCTTCCTGTGCCCTCTGTTGCCAGCCAGGCTCTGGCTCTCTGCAACCTTGCTTGGGACATACTGTTCTTGACCATGGCTGTGTAATTCCATCCAATGTTTTGGACTCAGGAACCATGTTCATCTTAACGAGCAATTACACACTCTTCTTTGCTCAGAGACGCACTAGTGTCCTGGAAAATTGTACAAAATTTATGCATGAAGGAATCTGGATCACCATCGGCAGAGCGCTGGAGACATGCTGTCCTGTGAAGGTTTGTCTTCCTTAGAAGACTGGATGAAGGTCCACTTGGACATTCCGGATACGTGGCTTTGGTCCACCGCGGACAGAGCCATAGGTGCGAGGTCCAAAGCGTGTTTGAAGCGGACTGCTGGCTGGAGAACATCTGCATGACATCAGCCTTGATAACAAGGTCCACATTGCTGAGTACGCACACACACCCACACACCCGCACACACGCGGAACACAATTCAAACCCCTTGCTTTTTTAGTGACTAGAAGAATATGCAATTGGCTTAAGAAACATATCAGTCTCCGAGGCTTATTTCACACATTCCTGTGTATCCTGAGCATCAGGTCGCATGAGACAGTGTGATGCTATGGGCCTAGAAAAAAATTGTCTCACCATTTTTGCAAAAATATGATTTTGTTTCATTAAAATGTATGGAAAGGGTTATATCAATAAATAATGAAAACGTGAAAGAACTAATGAACTCAAGAATCTGGGGTAAAGCAAGTCTCAAGGGGAAAAGCAGCTTGAATGGTGCAAGGAAATATAAAAGGAAGTGTGAAAAAACAGTCCAAATGTATACATTTTATCGAATAATTCATTGCAGTGTCGTTCAGGGCTTTCAAAACGAAACTGCTCGTCGCGACAGATTAGTAACGCAACTTTTTGTTGCTATTGAAAAATATTGTTTCAAGTCAGAGCATCATGGCTAAATCAACTGAAGCTGCAAATTAGCTGATTTAACCTAGTGATTAATACTAGAGTGCCTAAATGAAAAAATAAAATTCACTTAAAAAAATTGAAAAAATAAAACTAAATAAAAAAAACTACAACAGTTGGGAGTTTAGCATTTAATGTTTGACAGATGTCTGATGTTCTTAATGAACATAGCAAAAAATGCAAAATTATTATAAATACTCATGTATATACAGAGAGAGAGAATATTAATTCAATTCAGCTAAATTAATTTGTAGTTTATAGGTTATGCAACATTTCTTTTAAGTGTATTTCATGTGCTGATGTTCTGTAGCAATGAAAATATTGTTATTTATCATTTTAATATTATAATATTTATTTATACGCTATTTATAATATTTGAATTTATTTGCTATAGTGTTGTCCCGTGTTCAAGGAGCAACATCCCACTAAATCCCAGAATCTTTTCACTCTCACTGGTTTATAATAAATTAGCTTGAAGCAGATCTTATGGGAGTGTCTTTGCAAAACACTGATATTTCAGACATTGGAACTATGCGAAAAATTTCAGACATATCTGAGAGGTAATTTGATTTCTTTTCCTAAAATATACCACACACAGGTATGTCCTTTTTGCTTTACAAGTTAAGCAACAGTGGGACAAAATTGCTGAAATTGCACGGCGTTTGTTACGTCTTTGAATGCATGTTCTGACACGTCTTGTGTTGCAACGCCTTCCCTTCAGTCAGCGGCGGAAAATATCTGCAGTGTTATTGTTCATACATTTACTGTAGATGTTTCAGCTATTCAGTTCTAATATATTTGCAAAAATTTCTAAAATCCTGTTTTCATTTTGTCATTATGAGGTATTCGGTGTAGACCGATGAGGGTAAAAATTAATTTGAACTGTTGTGGCATAAGGCTGTAACATAAAAAATGAGAAAAGTGAAGGGGTGTGTGTGTGTGTATATGTGTGTGTGTATATATATATATATATATATATAAATACATGTGGGATCTGGCATACAGTATGTTTCAATATGCTTTACTTCTTCTGGATCATATTCACAGCATATATCTGTACGAGTGTATCATGATTGTATGCTTTCAAAATATGTTTTTGAGACCATTAGCAATTTATAGGGCAGCACAGAGGCACAGCACCTGGGTGGTGCAAGAGAGTGTAGGTTTTTGTGGAGTTTCCTTATTCTCCCCTTTTCTGTGTGGCTTTGAGCTGTGTGCTCTGGTTTCCTCCCACAATTCAAAGACATGCAGTTCAAGTGAACTGGCAGCTCTTAATTGCAATCAGTGAAATCTTGGTATCTTCCTGGGAGATGTGCGTCTCTTTGGAGAAAAGCGTCTGCTAAAAAAATAAATGTCTATGTAGTGTGTGAATGGGTGACTGTGTGTGGCTCACCTGCAATGGCCTCTCAAAGGTATACCCTTCACCCTTGTGCCCAGTGCTTTCAGAAGAGGGTCCAGCTGACCGTGACCCAGCTCAGGACAAGCGGTTCTTGAAATTGGATAGATGGATTCTCACACACAGTACATTGCAATAGGCCTTTTTCCTTATGGGTCACATTCACAGCATGTATCTTTATTACATTTATTTATTTAGCAGACGCTTTTCTCCAAAGCAGCTTCCAATGAACTCTATGTAGTGTTATCAGCCCACACCCCACACTGCTAGATACACTACTTACAATGGGTCATTCATCCATACATCAGTTGGACACTATGGGTGAACCTGAACAGCACATGTTTGGAGTGTGGGAGGAAACCAGAGCACCCAGAGGGAAACCCACATAGACACGGGGAGAACATGGAAACTCCACACGGACTGAGCGGGGATCGGACCCACATCCTCCTGCGCCACCCAGGTGCTGTGACACTGCAGCACTACTCATCGTGCCACCCTATGCATACTTAATATTTTGGGACCATTAGCAAATACTTATGCGTTCAGAAATGTGAACCGTACTTCTACTTGAAGTAGATCTTATGAGTGTCTTAGGAAGAAATGAAAGTACCTTACACACCTGATACCCAGGAAGTGTCGAATATTTGAGACCACATATGAGACAGTTTAATTTCTTTCCTCCAGCAAAGAAACACAGACAACAATTTACGAATTCTCTCACGACCATAACACCTTTTACTGTAGAGGGACAAAACTGTATCATGTTTGTTATGTTTCCAAACTCATGCTGATGTACATTTATTCATTTCGCTAATGCTTTTCTCCAAAGCGACTTACAGTGTTAAGCTACGTACAATTATTTACCCTTTTTTACCGCTGACTTCTTTTACTGAAGCAAGTAGGGTAAGTACCTCACTCAAGTGTACTACAGCTGAGATTTGAACCTGTGACCTTCGGGCAGCAGCTGTAACCACTGTGCCACCAGGTGATCAAAGTATTATGCATTCTGCCATTTATTGCCATTGTTCCTGAAGGGTTTGATTCATATCGGTTATCAAATATTTACAATACAGGGACAGCTGGCGTTGTAGTTTTTAGAGTTATTCTCTTTGGACCCAAAGGTTGCAGGTTTGATTCCCACCTGTGGCTGTAGGACCCTTGAGCAAAGTACTTACCCTGAATTGCTCCAGCAGAACTTCTCAGCTGTATCGATGGGTAAACAATTGTAAGTACCTTAACACCACACGTTGCTTTGGAGAAAAGCATCAGATAAATGTGAGTGCATTCATATACAGCCATTCCCCGACATCCGTCCAAGTTCCGTTCTGACCGACCGCTCGGATCTGGACGTGGATGTAAGTCGGACGTATGTTAGCGTGACATGTTTGAAGGCGTATACCTGTACAACGTTCTTTCATCCTCCTCATTTTCTATCCATGATTATCTCGTTTTTTTTTAACCAGCTTTATTAATTGACATTTTATATGATTCTGTAATATTTAGCTTGTATTTCATCATTTTTTAGGTTTTATTGTGATCATCTCATTTTTGTTTGACTGGTTCAATGAATTGACTTTTCTTAATCACTCTATGGTTTATTTGAAATAAATATATATATATATATATTCTTTGGTTTATGCTTTTTACCTGTCACGCCCAGTGGCACGACCCAGGGCACCTGATCCAGATCGGCCAGAGCAGGTATAAAGGGAGCCGGTCCACCACTGTTTCTCCGCGGAATCTCACTAGAGACAACCCTCTCCTTTGTGCCTGCACTCACCACAATCTATGTCCAAGCCCCCCTTTGTCCTCACATCCTCTTCCTCGTTTCTTGGCTCCTCGCCTCATCGCCCAATTGCGTGTTTGGATCCTCGCTCACGCTCTGGCCGCCGATCACCCGACCCTTTATCCATCCCCCACTACAAGTTCCAGCTTTGCCCTTCAACTTCAGTTGAACTCATCTGCACTTGGGTCTAATCTCCATCATGTCATTTCTTCAGTCTGACTGTATCTTCTTATCTTAGTCTTTTTATGATTTCACCAAACACACTATGCACACACACACACACACACACACACACACACTGACTGAAACCACTTGACCCAAGCAGGGTGATGGCGAGCCAGAGCCTAATGCGGCTAAACACAGGGCATAAGGTTGGAGAAGGAGAGGACACACCCAGGACGAGACACCAATCCATCACAAGGCACCACAAGTGGGACTCAAACCCCAGACCCACCAGAGAGCGGGACCCAGTCAAGCCTGCTGCACCACTGCACCCCCTGTATTTACATATATTTTTTCTGTATTTTTTAAAATTTACACAGTTTTTTTTCAGTCGTATGTATGCATGGTCTGGGGGGGCAGTGGCGTAGTGGGTTGGACCGGGTCCTGCTCTCCGGTGGGTCTGGGGTTCGAATCCCGCTTGGGGTACCTCGCGACGGACTGGCGTCCCGTCCTGGGTGTGTCCCCTCTCCCTCCGGCCTTACGCCCTGTGTTGCCGGGTAGGCTCCGGTTCCCCGCGACCCCGTATGGGACAAGCGGTTCGGAAAATGTGTGTGTGTGTGTGTGTGTATGCATGGTTGTAAGCCACATAGGTCGTATTTAGGGGAGAGGGTGTAATCGAGAATATAAGAAGTATTTCTGTTCAGTATGGGCAACAAAGTGTACTATAGTGAAGCAAGGCTACCCATGTGTGACCAGGGTCACGTGAACAAAGGTGTTCGGGCGGCAGACTGTGGTTCTCATGTCGTTGTATTTGGCACAGCCGGTAAACTCTGATCCCTCTGGGCATCTCGGGTCCTATAATAACCTCCCCCAGGTTCCTCGTTTACCGAACGGCAGTGGATGTTGCGTAGGAAGAGCCATCATTTGTCAGACCGAAAGATTAGCGGTTCGGACCCACGCAGAGGTAAAAAGTGGTGTACCTGCAGTGTACAGCCCTACCTAAATAGCTCCCCTAAATACATGGCTGTACAGAAAAGTACGAGTGGACGCTAAAACAAACAGTCGTTTGGGGTAAATGAGCCTGACGGGGGTTGACGCAACGTGTAATTCATCCCAAAAAAGGTCAAGTGCTCAGCGAGAACCAGACAGTGAAACAGACTATAGCCCCCCCCCACCTCCCACTCATAGGACTTCACTGGTTTCTTCTTCCATTTGACCTGGGGCGTGACCCCTCGCACGGGGAATGAATCACGGATGAGAGCGGACTCGCATCCAGGACCGAGGCTTTCGACGGATCCCCTCGTGCCCGCGGTCCATTCCCACGAGCTGTTGTGCCCTCCCAAAGCCGCCGGCTGGAATGCACCGGTTAAACCGTAAGCTCTGCTCTGACTCGTTCCCTGACCTCGCACCCTGACCGACGGGGTACGCAAGCTCCTACATCTACCTCGAAAAGCGTGCACCGAATCTCTGTGCTGTGCCTCGAGAGACACGCCCACGCGTCCACAGCAAGCACTAAACATACATCGGCACCAACGGCGCGCCCTTTCTGATCCGGCGTGGCCCCCGGCGATCTCTGCAGAGACGTGTCAGTTGCGCAACCTGGGATTTCGGGCTCGGCATGCGGCGAGATTGCCCGGGAGACGTGGGGATTCTCCCTCTCTCACTGGGGCGCTGCAGCGGGGCAGGCGAACACGAGCACAGAGCAACGGCGTTCCGCTCGTAGCGAGGTGGCCCTGAGTGACAGCTTTACGGGCCTGGCGCTTTTTTGGACAAAACCGGGGTGCTCTTTTCACCTCGCATCCTATAATAAGAGCTGTCAGATGAAACAGTGATTATTAACAGAGTATATTAACACGATTGGGGGTGCGGTGGTGCAGTGGTGCAGTGGGTTGGACCACAGTCCTGCTGTCCGGTGGGTCGGGGGTCCGAGTCCCGCTTGGGGTACCTTGCGACGGACTGGCGTCCCGTCCTGGGTGTGTCCCCTCCCCCTCCGGCCTTATGCCCTGTGTTGCCGGGTTAGGCTCCGGTTCCCCGCGACCCCGTATGGGACAAGCGGTTCTGAAAATGTGTGTGTGTGTGTGTGTGTGTGTGTGTGTGTGTGTGTGTATATATATATATATTAACACGTTTGGCAGTAACGCTACTGTGCACGTGGCCAAACACCGAGCGGCAGGGAAGTGCCCGGTCTTGCGATCGCTGACAATTTCGCAGAGCACACGGTCAGCGCAACCGTCCCGGCGGCAGCTGCCTGCTCGACGGCCTTGCGGTTTATATCGTGTCGGACATCTCGTCATCAGAGCTCCGCTGCGCGAGTTCATTAGCCCCAGAACCCCTCTGAGAGTAGAGCATGTAAACTACCAATGTATCTGTGTTCTTAACATACATCTGAGAGTGGGATTCACAGGTGCCGACATCGCAGAATTCACACTCCCCAAAGTGACTTATAGCATTAAACTGCGTCTTTAAACAACTGGGTAATTTTCACTGGAGCGATTTAGGGTAAGAACCTTGCTCAAGGGTACTACAGCTGGAGGTGGGGATCGAACCTATGACCTCGGGACCCAAAGGCAGCACTACGCTACCAACTGCCTGGGCTGATGATTATGACCATGACCTGTGTATATGTATATACAATACGCGTGTGTGTGTGTGTAGAGAGAGAGGTACAGATCCTGTGCTACTCAGTGGGCATGGGGTTCGAGTCCTGCTCAGGGTGTGCGTGAGTTTGCATATTTCTCCCTATGTTTGCGCACAAGAATGCACCAGCGAACCACTGCCGTTCCTCCCTTGCCTTGAAAACCCTGCGAGTGGTTGTTATGAGTCGGGTCGTGTGGAGGCGTGCGTCTGTGTGTGTGTGTGTGTGTGTGTGTGTGTGTGTGTGAGGAGGAGCGTGTGGTCAAGGAGAGAATGTCAATTGTGCTGTCAAGTGATCTCAGTAGCAGTCGCAACATGTATTTGCTACTCATGCACACACACACACACACACACACACACACACACCTTTCGGATGAGACCCTGAACCCCCTGCTCATCTCCCTCTGGGCACCGCATGTGTTCGGACACCATCAACAAAGAGAACATGCTGTTTTGGTTATACCATGGTACATCGGAGTATCGGGTGTTTCGGCCTTTTCCGTCACACAGCCTCGAGATCTCAGCAAGGGAGCAAACCTGGTCCCGTGCACAAGAGGTTCAAAATCAAAGGCTCCGATGTGGTGGACTGACCTTCCTCCGGGCTCAGTGGAAACGAGAGCCGTGCCAAGCGCCGTCATAATGTGTGTGTGTGTGTGTGTGTGTGTGTGTGTGTGGGTGTGTGTGGATGGGGGAGCTCCGGCTCTCTTCCTGTAGTACAGCCCATTGTTGTGTTGTGTGGCCGCTGACTGAAATGGACCAAAATACTGACATGGGTACGAGCCTGATTGTCATCATTGGCTCTAGTCTGCGGATTTTTTTTCCTGCCACCAGCTATTTAAAATCCACTTCCTGCTCACAGCTCCACTCTAAACCAGGTTGTACATATCTGTAGATGGGCCAGCAGGTGGCGTAATGGTTAGAAAGAGCTCCCGCCTCTGGACTCAGAGGTCGCACGTTCAGATCCCACCTCCTGCTGCAATACTCTTAATCGAGGTACTTACCCTACACTGACAGAGTGAAAATTACCTTCCTATATAAACTGGTAAATCACTGTAAATTTCTGAACATCTGAAGTTGCTCTGGATAAAAGCACCAGATAAACATTAACAGCATGATAACTATTGTTCATTCTTATAATTTCATGACTGACTGAGAGAAATACTTTTTTTCTGTATTTTTAAAATATATAATTACTATATATGATATATAATATACTATTATATAATATAGTACTTTTTAAACATGTTTACAAAAATACAAATGAAAAATTCTAAGTTGATCTGGAGAAAAGTGTTGGCTAAATGAATACTTTTAAATGCAAATACTATACATTTTATATTATACACAAATGTACATACATATATGAGTTATTACATACTATGATACATAGTACTATGATACTATAATTTTCCTTTTTTTGTCTTTTTTGTGAGAAAACAAAATTCCTTCTCTGTGATATTTAAATTATTTGATATGTGAAGGACTGTTTCGATCTTCTGCAATTTATCGGGATTCATAAGGACCTGCCAGCATCACGTGGACAACGTGAAGAACACAGGTGGAAGCAGCAGGAGTTCGGCTGATCTGACGTTCAACTGTTCGCACGCACGTAACAGATCACATCAATTACACCTTCACGTCTGCGTGCATCCAGTCAAAGCTAAAAGCCCAGAATGGCAGATGAGACCTGCCGCCAGTGCTCCATCCACATTGTCCACCTGGACTGGGGGAGGGGGGTCACTTGGCACCGAGGTCATGCCAGCTGGAGTGCACAGCAAAAATAGCTTATGACCGCCAATAACTGGCAACGAGGATCCGCCCGCTCGTATTTGCAGATGGCGTCCGGAGGGCCACGCATCCCGGCGAATAACAATGCACTCATTCTGCCGGGAAACAGCAACTCAGCTCCGGCGGTGCTGCACAGCCCACCGGGATGCTCTCCCTACATTGCCTTATATGGTAGTCAAGGCATCCTGTGCCCTGATTGGCCCGTCGCGGAGTCACGGGGGGGGGCGTGCACATTTGCAGAGGCAAATAACACCTGTCGGGACATGCAAATACAGTGATAGGAAGTGCCCTTTGCCGTAACACCAAAGCATCCAGCCTCATGTCTTTTTACCCTTATACCCTCCTGTGGTTATGCACAGAACATGGTAAGAATTTCACTTTATAGCTGCACCATGATGCCAAACCTGTCAAAAGTATGTCTAGATGACTGATCAGTGGAAATGATTCATCACCAAATGCAACCAACTCCCATATTAAATATAAAATGACATGTACATAATTGATCTAAAGACATCTTTATATTTTCACCTTAATAGGCTTTTTTAGGAAGGCTTAAAGGTCTTATTGTAATTATTAATCTATATTTAGTGGATGCCTTTGTTCGGAACGATTTACAGTGTCAGACAAGCATCTCAGGCGATTTACTTGTTCATACAGCACAATACTTTTAATGCAGCAGGCGAATGTGTCATGATGAAAGATAGTATTGCAGGGGTGAAAACTGGACTGGGAACCTTCAGAAGACAAGGAGGCAACCCTAAAAAGAAACCAGGCCAGGACAATTCATAAGACATCTTACTTAGTGGATAAAGGGTCACAAACTGACACGTGGTCGGTTTGGTCCAGATCCTTGAATGTACAAAACCGCAATTCCTTTCTTGGTATGAACGTAAAATGCTGTAGCTCGAACTGGTTTACTATATACTGTATTCAGCTAAATGTCTGTATCAAATGCTCTCTGGCTGATATGCATTTTTGGTGAGTGATGCGCTGCCACCTGCTGTCAACATGCTGAATTAGCAGAAAGTAACTCATTTTAATGGAGCTCTGAACATGTCCAATTCAGCTCAGAGCACAGCTACATTACTACAAAAATACTGCAATACCCAAGGCTAATCATCCTTAAACATGCTCTTCTTGCAGAAACAGTTTACATTTTGTTAGTTCATGAAAGTTTGTGGTTAAGTTCCAGTCTAGACTTTCCCAACTTGGCCTTTGGTTTATCTTTTTGGGGTTTACTGTGCATGAGGTCATGAGGTATTTTATAGCAAAAACGTTGGAGCATTTGCAGAGTCCTCATCAACACTGCATAAGCAAGTGAAAGAAAATAGGAATACACATGTAACTGGGGGCTGTTTATTACTATCACGGCCCATCTAGACAGGAATGTGCAGTGCAGACACAATAATGGCGGGTGTATTTAGTTCAGTGCCTCGCACTCCACAGTACAGAACATAGGCTACAGCGACTGGAAAATATCCACAGCAGTTAAACAGAACACCATATAATAAAGAATAAGTGTCATTAAGGCACTTTTAATAGCTAAGCGGCAGAGCCCAAAGTATCCCAGAAACATTACTGCAATTTCAGGTGAGAAAATATTTCACATTAACAAAATGTCAGGTTTACATCACCAGAAACACAACAAGAATGACTTTTACTTCCTTTATGCAAATATAAAAATCATATACCTGGACATCCAGGTATGAATACCTGAGGGCAGAAATGATAAATTTTTTATTTTTTTAAAACCAATAAGGGATTTACACCTAATGTACTGAAGATAATGAATGAATTAATGAGAAAGTCAGTAGACATATTTAACCAAACATGAGGGCAATGTGCATGTCACTTATGCAAAATTAAAAGGCAAATAAATCCATTCAATCTACTCAGATAACATTCACAAAGTACAGACTAAGGAAAGGATGTCAGGAACTGCTTGCAAAACATGAGGAAATAGACAACAACCCTGTGATACAGTGAAGGACGAAAAAAAATCAGATATTAAGTTGACATGGCTGTGGGAGGTATACAATTTCTCCCACTGGTTCTAAAACAGCGTGTATGGCTATATGTGTGTTTATACATTTCTATTTATATGATATCTTTTTATTAAAACCATGGGCAAACAGCACCCTACCTATTAGGGTTAAGCAAATAAGGCCATTACTCAACCGGAGAGTTCAGTGCAAAGTCGGTCAGTCATTCAGTGATAATGTATCATCGTTCATAACACTGAGGTTGAACGGAAAGACGTAATCTGGTTATCTGAACGTCAAACTTCCAGGCACTTTTGGGTTTAAAGTGTGCATCCTCCTGCAGATTCCATCAGCCTCTATCTTCTGAGTAGCAGGCTTTTTAGCTCATCAGGAAGCTGAATGAAGAAACAAGCCCATGTTATCAGCACAAGGGCTCAAAGTTTTCATGACATCCCTCTTCCCACATGGTCAGGTGCAAACACAACAAGGTCACAACTGTCTGCTTCAACTCGGCCAGCAAAAATATCACTGCATTTCCTCACCTGCAGCATAAAACTACAATGTTAAGATTTTTTTTTTTTTTTCTAATTAAAAAAAACCAAAATTTCCCTGAATACAGAAAATAAGAACTAGGGCCAAGAAGAGTAAGCAGATGCTCTCTGAGACCATAAAAAAGAACAAAGGATGTGCGAGCGAGTGACAGGCAGCACTGAGCTCTTACCTATAAGGGTACCCGTGATACTTGGCTCTGAAGATGGAGAGCAACCAGCTGAAGAACAGCGCCACCAATACGATGCCAGCCACACACATTACTGCAGGGGCAGGTGGAGATACACAGGGGCTCACTTGACAGCAAAAGTAATACAATTTCAACAGTTTCTGACTGATTTTAATGTTGTATGTTCTGATGTCTTCATAGTAATGACTGCGACCCTGAGCAAAGACAGTTTGACAGCCCTGTCTTAACCCTTTTCAAAGCAATACAGAAGTGCCTTTCCTGTTTTCCTCTTTTACTCAACTTTGACCCAGCTTCAGAATTTCCTGTTTTACCGACGGAGCTCTAGGATCCACCACCAAAGCTATTATTTCTTAACTGAGCTGATGTCTTTGCCCAAGGCAGAAAAGTGATTACATGACTGCAAGATAATTAGCTGACAACAGTTTAAGAGGAGACTGTGTTTTGAGTTGCACAAAATTGATTTAGCAAAGAAATAACCATTTAACAATTCAACAGATTCTTCTTATAGTGCTTTTTACAAAGTTTCATGGAACATAACATTATAGGAATGTGATGGGAGGAAAAGAAAACAACAAATGACAACGGTTGCTAATGAATTACACTGACATATACCATCTGAGAACTGAGGAAAGGGAACACAAAAAATACTGCTGAGCCAAGAAAACACAAGAAAAGTAAATGTTTGGGGTGGTCCAGGTATTGGTGGCAGCCCACCCTCCCCGAGCATTCCTGTGTGTTACTATACACCTGGACCTTTAAAGCTGTTGATGGACTGATGCTGAACCAACATCACTGTAGTAACTAACATTAAAAGAACACAGATAAGCAGAAATTCTCACACACACACACACACACACACACACACACACACACACACACACACACACACACACACACACACACACACACACACACACAGACTGAAACTGCTTGTCCCAAGTGGGGTCGCAGTGAGCCGGAGCCTAACCCTGCAACAGAGGGCGCAAGGCTGCGGGGAGAGGGGACACACCGAGGGCGGGACACCAGTCCATCACAAGACACCTCAAGCAGGACTCGAACCCCAGACCCACCAGAGAGCAGGACCTGGACCAAACCCACTGCACCACTACATCCCCCTCAGCAGAAATTCAGTGATTCAGAAATTGTTATAACACCATGATGGCTCTGGAGAGTTCACCGCTACTCAGTGACAGTAAAATGTCTAAAGTGACACTTCCCCCATGATCTCTTAAATTCATGTACCAATGTGTAAATTTTCATGCTCTATAACTCTGAGATCATAACTGTTGAAAAATGGATAACCTTCACACAGCAACTCATGTATTGTAAAAAAAAAAAAAAACCTTTATGCAACTACTCGTGTGATGAAAACTGGTTCATATGGTGGAAAGAAACTAACTGGACTTAAGAATCACGCATCTGCATCTCAGTCTGTCTTTCTGCTAATGTAATGAACACATATTTTCTATGAAATGTACGTCGCTTCGGAGAAAAGCGTCTGCTAAATTAATACATGTAATGTAAAAACAGAAGTCTAGAAGTCTGAGTGGAAAAGCACTTGACTGAAGGTAGTCTCTGCACACAGTCTACACCCTTAAACCCTTGGCTAAAAAAAAAAAAAAAAAAAAAAACTTTGAAAGAATACATGATTTATTTTAACCCATGACATCTCATACACTGCCCAATATTGTCAGTTTCCATTTTTTTCCCTACATAAGGTATTGCTGACATGGTCAAACAGCTTCACATACATCTATAATGAATATTTTTTCTCCAGCATTGCTATGAAAACACCAATATAACTGAGCACTTCTACACAGATTCCATATATTATTTATGAAATCTGGCACAAGTTTTTAAAATAAAAGACCAAGTTCAGATTTTATTCCTAAATCAGAACATGGCTTTTTCTAGGCAACCACGGAGAGTGACTTTGTCCTGATGCAGCTGACAAGTTGAAACACCTGGGGAATATTCTATAGACCTCATTCCTGACATTTTCAATGACATACATTAAAGAGCAGGCAGCAACTGCGACGAAAAAAGCAGCTTGAAGTAGGTGTTGTGTGGATTCAAAGATCAAGCTTGCTAAGAAAACGGGTTTCCCCAAATGGCTCACTTACTCTTCCTCTTGCCTACATCCATACTAGACGTGGCTGCTTCGTGCAGCAGCACCATCCCCAGGGTGACAGCCGCATCTTAGAGGAAGCATTAAGGGATCACCAGGTAGAATGGGCTAATTCATGAGGACTGTCTGTCTCTAATCTCCCATCAACCCAGACTGTTGTACCACATTCCCAATAGCCCTTCGTCGAGGAAAAGGATACTGAACAAGAGGACAATGTGGGTCTCTGCGACAAACTGGGCCTGACTGCTGCCATGGATATAGCTCTACAGGAGGAGGAAAGAAAACATGAGTAACTTGACTCTAGATTGCACCAGAGATTCACTGCCATGAAGAAAGACATTTCTGTCGTTAAATAAGCTATGCTCGTCATCATCTCACCACTTGTCCCGTGTTAGGATTCTTGTGGGCATATGGGGGTCCACGGATGTGGTTCCACATTTGTCCTGAGGTCATGATTAACACAATGCCCTGCCAAGAGAAGAGCAGCGAAAGCTTGTGTGCATGTTACATAGACAATTTTAGACCTGCAATAAACCACCCCAACCGTCTGGCTTTTCTAACAGTGGGTGAACATCAGTGAACGTCCTGCTATAAAATGTAAAACTCTCCTCTAAGAAAGTCTACAGGTGGTCCTTGATTTACGAAAGGGTTGCGTTATGACGACTTCCTTGAAAGTTGATTTTGTTGCAAACCCCCTTATTCTGCATTATATAAACATAAGGATGTACAAATAATTTACATGCATGAATGCTGTGTTGTATAAAAGGGCTTTGTTGCAGTTTTTCCCATCTTTCACACATTATTCATGTTGCAGCATTATAATTTACCAGAACACTCATGCTGTGTCCTGCTCAGTCATTATGAAAAATTTACTTGAATGGAATCACAAATAAAACATTTAGACACACTGAATGAAAAAGAACTATGGTGCCTTGCTGCAGTGCACCCAGTTGATATTATCATACAGCTGATGGAGCAGTCGTCCTTAGACATTATGACCAAATGTCAAGGCTTGAAAATAAAAACAATATGGTTGATGGGACAGACATCATAAGTCGGATATGTTGTGAATCAAGGACTACTTGCATTATAATTTTATAAATGAACCATCAAAAAGATAAACATGGGTTAGTGCTAGTGCCCTTTAATGTACTCTACCAGTGCAGCAAAAGCCCAGGTGTTCCTGTTGAACAGGAAGTCCAGGTTGTTTCGGCGCAGGTAGACCAGGCTCCCAATAGCTGCCAGCAACAGACCAAGCATAAGTGGTCCAGCGTAACTGGGAGGCCGGAGCACACGGATCTGGAGAGAAAAACGGCAGACGTGGTTCTGGTTTCCTGAACACCGCAACAAGTGCTCCTAACACACACAGCAGAGCTAAACCCTAAGAGTTGACACAAAAACAACAAAAGTCTACTAAACCATCAGCAGGAAGCTGGGAACAACTCATGTTCTGTATGTTCATCTTCACCGTAGCACTTTGAATAATAGTGCCATTTGTGAGAGTTCAGTATTCTGTTTCTGCCAGACTATCACAGATTTGTGATTTTGTCTTTAGTGACTAGTCCACCTGTACCTGGTCCACAGCAGTGTAAACGCTTTACTCCCACCCAATATAATTAAGAACACAACGTTACTAACAATATTATTTAGCTAAGTGTATACACTAAGCTGTCACAACTATGCAATAAAACAACAAAAAAGATGGAGACATTTGCTTGTATTAGATGACAAGAACCAGTGAACATATGTTTGAGAACCTATAATAAATTAACTAATATATTTGATTTTGTGAGATCAGTGTTGGGCTTCTTAGACTTCTGATCACTGCTGTTCCAATGTTACACCAGTCCAGCCTACAAGGAAAATTTTATAAAGCTCACATGGACATCAGTCCTGTCCGCAATCCAACGGGCAATCTGTTCTGCCCCGAAGCCTCGGACCTGAAGCTCATAAGTGTCGGGACGCTTGGGCTTCCCTTTCGGTGGGAAGTGGATGAACGTGGGGGCAGAGTTCAAGTTCAGCTGTAATGACAAGCACCAGAACACTTTAACAACAGTCCTACTACCAAGAGTCAATTCACTGCATTTCTATAGGTGCACCATGGTCCTTCTGTACAGTATATTATGTATATCGATAACAATGGGGTATCAACAGAGCTACATAAAAGAAGCAATTACCATCTGAAAGACATCTGACCCGTCATCAAAATCCACGCTTGCAAAGAAGATCCTGTTGGTGAAAGCATTGGAGTAGCGCCAGGAGTTGGCCAGGATTTGATATTCCTCATCAGCCTGTCTGCAAATAGAAACACAAAGCAAAGTCAATAGCGCCATAAAGGCATGGAGGGTATTTGGTGGAGAACCGACACACCTGGTGGCCTGAGGCTCGAGGGACTTGTTTTCAGAGTATACGCTCATATAACAGTGAGCCGGGCAGCTGGCATGCTGTCGTGATGAGAAAAACCTAACGAGTTTTTCAAGAATAAACAACTGCTCCCGGGCCGATGTCATAGCAAGTCAAAGAAAAACTTCACTTCTCAGCTACTAATAAAACGTTAAACTTTCAACACATTCTCAATATGATAATCTATAGATGAGTTTTTTTTTTTTAACCCATCTTTGGTTTGATATCTAAATGGCTGTAAGAAAACAGTGACAGGTTTTAAGAGCAGGAGAAAAGTTCAGCAAACCTGAGCAAGGGACTGAAATGTATCCATGGATCTGCTCACCTGCACACGCCACACTGCCGCTGGGGTTGAAGCGCGGTGAACATCACCACCACCGAGTAATTCCTTGGAGGAGCTTTCACAAACTTCCGGAACTTCTCGCCGTTCATTCGGATCACGGCTCTTCTTCCGGACCAGTCCATCAGCTGGCTGATCTTATCGGAGAGCAGCGCCTGGAGAAAAAAAAAAAAAAAACAGACCATGGCTCCACATAAACTGGTGTGTATAGTGTTTCAGTCAAAGCTGCTTCCTTACAATCTAAAGGTCCCCGGTTTGAATCCCATTTCCCGCTGTAGTACCCTTGATCAAGGTACCGATCCTGCTTCCATACAATAAAAATTACCAGGCTATATAAATTAAATAAAATTAGTGTCGGGATAAGTATAAAGTTAATTAACACTAAGTCACGTCAAACAAAGATGTCAGTTAAATAAATAACAAAGTGATGGCAGCTAGTGCAGCAGGTGGTGTAGCGGGTAAGGATGCTGCCCTGCAGTCAAAGATCCATCTACAAGACTTGATCATCCACTACACCCCAACAGACCGCTATGCTCCTCCACAGCTGCCTGCTTGGTGGTCCAACACACAAAAGGTAAAGCACGAAGGTTCTCGGTTCTGGCTCCGTTGTGGTGGAACGACCTCCCCCTCTCACTCAGAACTGCTGAATCTCTGTCCACATTTAAAAGGGTCTGAAAACTCACCTCTTGCAGACTCACTTCGCCCATGATCTGCTAAGCTTGTGTAAGGTATAAACGTTCATGGAATATAACTTTAAAATGATGTCCGGATAAACCTTTACACAGCTACTCCTGTAATATAACGCAAATGTTTATATGTATCTCAAAACAAACCAAAAAAAAAAAATACAAGGAAGGTGATCAGGAATCGTCAATATTCTCATAAATTCCATGCAGCTACTCGTGATAAACATTTGTTCATATGGTGAAAAGAAACTAACTGTACTTAAGAATCATGCATCTGCATCTATCATAACATGTCTCTCTCTGCTATGTTAATGTTATGTACACGTTGTATTTTCCATGAGATGATGTTCGTCGCTTTTAATGAAGCATCTGCTAAATTATACATATAAATGTAAGATCTGGGTTCGAATCCCACTCACCCTCAAGAATCAAGTCAGGTCTTTTCCCTGAATGGATACATACAGTACAAATTTCCCCACAAACCTACCACGTAGGTCGCTCGCGAGGAAAATACGAGCAAAGGACGAGGGTCACGTGTATGACAATCTTGTCAGGAGACGAGCTCTAGCTGTTGGTGACTCGGCTGCTGCTCAACTGACAACAAAAATCATGCTAACGTGCCTCCATGAACACAGATTACACACAAACAAAAAAGTAAGTGATGCCGACAATAAATAAGCAAACTAGGTGCAGCCCGGCTGCTCTTTTATTTGTTAAAACACACACACTGACTGCGCAAATATTTTTGCACTCACTCAGCCGAGCACAGAGCAGCTAGCCTAATCAGCACGCTCAGAAATTTCTCGTCGTGTCGCCACAAAAACGGCCACCAGAGCTACACCTCGAGCTACAGGACAGATTATATGAGTAATAAGCGGAAAAATGAGCAAATCGTGTTGTGAAGCGACGACACGACAGTGGGAGTCGGAGCCGCTCGTGCGCGCGCGCGAACCGTCATGACGGGTCCACCTGTAGTACCAAGTTAGCAGGAAATGCAAAATAACACGTCCTAGAAGGCTTATTTTATCATTTTATTACGGCACATTACCTCTTTCTTCACCTGCGCATCGGACGGTGCTCCACACAGTCCTAGAACTAATAGTAATCCACACAAATGTTGTAATAACATTTCTGCACTTCCGACTCTGCTAACTAGCGAGTTCCTCCTGTTTCTGAACCCGGCGAAATTTCCAACTGTAACTTTCCTATTGGTCGATTTTAACAAAGACGAACCAATGGTAAACCGTTGTTATGGGGGGTTACAATCCTGCGGTGTTTTGTGATTGGTCAAAAAAGTTTTACAAAAGGAATTTTTTTTTTTTTTAATAGCGTCCTTAGACATAAATATATATACACAACGTATGGGAAAGGCCAAGAAGCGAACGCGTGTGTCGGTAACATGGTTTATTTATGGAACGCAATTTAAGTCCACTTAAAAGGCGTGAATTAGAACTATTTGTTTAACATTTGTTTACAAGAAAAGATTATTAGTGCTAGTGAGATATACAGCACAACCTGCTCTGGCACTTACTAGGACACACAGTGACAGTGCCAGGGACGATGTGTTGGGACTCCAAAACAATTAGCTAAACATATGCTACCCGGCTCTCAGAGGGTGCCTGAGTGGGAGTGAACTGAAAAGTGATAAGGAGACCAGGCGCGAGTTAGCATGTAACCGGTTCTGGCGGTGACTATTATTTTTTTACTTTTGACCCTTCGGCCAGAACCAGAGGTTCCTTATCATTGCCAGCGCCCCCTACAGGCTCTCTTATTGAACAGCATTCACACACTGGTCAATTACGAACTGTTTTGCAGCAACTGAGGGCAACGCAAAAGGAAAAAATTGTTTTCGGGTGCCATCTCTTCCCTTTTTTTGTATTCAGTTTTGAACTCACTACACTCTCCCCTGTTTTTTTATGTTCCATGTGATCTACTCCATTATTTCTTCAATAAGCATGGTCATGACAGTAGGAACAGCATGGATGATTGAACATACGGCAGTGGTAAGGGGTGTGAAGTGTGCACCAAGCCGGGATATACCACAGTGACTTCACTTCCGCTCTCCACGGTCTGTATGGTGGCTGACCGATGGAGTCATAAGTAAATACTTCCCTCGGCCTTCCAATCCTTTGAGATCTCCTTGCATTCCCTTCCGTTTCAGTCGCATCCATTCCTCTCTCTACATTCTCTGCCTCTTTTCTTTCATCCACCCTTTCCATCTCCAACTCATCTGTCTCTCTTTGATCCCCATCTTCCATTGCTTGCTGGTGACTGGGGAGCTGGAGAGATTGTACCTGTTCATCTTGAACCAGACCTGTATCCTGACTTTCTCTGACAATCCTCTCCGTGGAAGGACAAAATTCGCTGGCTGTTGCACGAAGGTTGGAGTGGTGTATAGGGCTCTGTTGTACCTTGTCCAAGCTCTGTGGGTGAGGTTCACAGGGTTGGTAACAAGGTATTTGTCTTCAAAGATCATAATGGTAAGCGTATTCTTCCTCATCTGAGTCATCAGCCTCTGGCTTACTGACAGGATGAGCTTGTAAGTGTCTTTTCTGTCTTACTCTCCTTGTCTCCTGTTCCGCAGGAATTTGGCTTTCAATGGGTAAGTCATTGACGGGCAGTAAGATTACGGTGTAGTATCCTGGAGGTCTGGCTGCCACTTTCTGGCTGTACCTTGTACACCAGACCATCTCCCACTTTTTCCACCACCCGGATTACTTCCTTCTCCCAGTAGGCACGCAGTTTTCCCAGGCCGCCTCTCTCAGAGAGGTTCCTCACTAGCACTCTGTCACCTGGTTGCAGGGTAGCACCTCTCACTGTCCGGTCATAGTATTTCTTGCCCTTGGTTGAAGATTTCCAACTATTTTCTGCTGCAATATGGTAAGCTTCTCGCATTCTGGCTGCCCACTTTTACGCAAAAGTATGACTGTCTGATGTCCCAGTCTCCGGTTTGAGATTAAACAATAAATCAATAGGCAATCGTGGAGCCCTTCCGTAAAGGAGAAAAAATGGAGAATATCCAGTTGCTTCATTCCTTATACAATTGTAGGCATGCACTATATGGGACAGGTGGTCTTTCCATTCACTTTTCTTCCTCTCCTCTAAAGTACGCAACGTCTGAAGAAGCGTCCTATTCAACCTTTCCACTGGATTGCCCTGAGGATGATATGGAGTAGTATGTGAGCGAGTAACTCCTGACAATTGTTGTAGTCTTTGAAACAGGCTATTCTCAAACTCACGTCCTTGATCATGGTGGAGTTTTTCAGGATAGCCAAATCGAGGGATAAAGTCTTGGAATATCTTTTCAGCAGCTGTCTTTCCGGTTTCCCTTTGTTGGGTAAGCTTGAGCAAAACGTGTGAAATGATCAACGAGGACTAGGACATATTCATATCCCCCTTTACTTGCTTCCAAATGCAAATAGTCTACGCTCACCATCTCAAATGGTGAACTGGTGGAAATGGAGCCCATAGAGATGCTGGGCATGAGGGTGCTTCTGTTTTATGCAGGCACATTTTTTTGTCACATATTCCTCTATCTCTTTCTGCATGAAGGGCCAATAGAACCTTTCTCTGGCAAGATGGGTCACTTTTTCTACTCCCACGTGCCCCATGTCATCATGCAGATTCTTTAGTACCATCCCTTTAAGTTTCTGGGGGAGTACTAGCTGCTTGTGTTGTGATGTCTTCCTGTATAAAATTCTGTCCTCCAGTTCCAGTTTGTTCCATTCATACAATATTCGCCTAGTTTCTTTCTTCAGGTGTTTCCTCTCCTTTTCATTCAAGATCCAACCTTTTTCTTTCAGTGAAATGATTTCATTGATGGCGCTATCTTCTCTTTGAGCTTCTTTAATATTCTCTGGTGTAACAACTGAGACACTTCCCACCACTAGATTATCTTCATCCTCAGAGTTCATTTGCAATGCTATTGCCCATGTAATATTGTCATCTCTCACCCCTTTACAGCCTTGCCACACTGCAGACACCATTTCTGGAGACAATGTTTCCGTGTACTCATTCAAATGGTCCTGGAGTTTTAAAGGATACCTTGACAGTGTGTCCCCATCCATATTAATTTTCCCAGGTCTATATTTTATGTCAAAGTGAAAATCTGCTAGCTCACCAACCCATCGATGACCCACAGCGTTTAATCTGGCAGTGCTGAGAAAATAGGTCAACGGGTTATTATCTGTGTAAACCGTGAATGTTGGAGCATAGTAAAGGTAATCACGAAATTTATCACAAATTGCCCATTTTAGTGCCAAGAATTCCAACTTACCCGAGTGTAGATGGTAATTTTTCTCTGCTGGCGTTAATGTCCTGGACCCATATCCGATGATGCGTAATTTGTCACTCTGCCATTGGTAGAGTACAGCTCCTAGTCCCTCATTTGAGGCATCTGTGTGCAATATAAAAGGAAGTTCAAAATCTGGATAAGCTAGTATGGGTGGATTGGTCAACATATCGACGAGTGTTGAAACAACACTCTGATGTTCGGTAGTCCATGTGATAGCGGTTCTGGAATGTAACTGCCCTTTGTCTTGCTTGTGACCTTTACCTCTCAGATTGTTGGACTGCATTTTGGGGTTCTACCATTTGTATGTGTTGGGCTTTGGAGCAATTCTAACAGAGGCTTTGCCGGCTGAGAGAAATCTTGGATGAATGGCCTGTAATAGCTGAAGAACCCAAGCAATGTGCGAACCTCTCTGACTGTGCGAGGTTTCCTGTCCTTCAGTGCCATCACTGCTTCCAGGTCTTTTGGATCAACCTGAATTCCTTCCTCTGACACCAAGCGACAAACGTACCTCACTTGCCTTTTAAACAGCTCACACTTCTTTGGTCGAAGCTTTATGCCGTGTTCACGCATATGATGCAGTACTTGTTTGAGGTGGTCCACATGTTCACTAAAGGTCTTTGAGTAGCAAAGCACATCATCTAAGTATGGGACGCAGCACTCCTTCCATACATCTCTGAAATGACGCTGGGGCATTTGTCAATCCAAAGGGTATGCGGACCCACTCATATAGCCCCCAGGGTGTGCTAAAAGCTGTAACATGTCTGGATTCTTCACTGACAAAGTCTTGATGATATGCACTACCTTGATCCAGAATAGAAAACCATGCATTGCCACCCAAGCTATCCAGCAGGTCTTGTATCCTGGGCAGGGGATGCCGATCAGGTATGGTCTTACGATTCAACTCTCGAAAATCTACACAGAGGCGTAAGCTACTGTCCTTTTTCCGTACACAGACTACTGGCGAGGAATAAGCCGATACGGATTTCTTAATCCAACCTCTTTCCAAAAGATTTTGCACGTATTCTTTAACTTCCTTATACAGAGGTTTTGGGGTAGCGTTGTAGCACTTCTGAACAGGGGTATCATCCACAAGGTTGATTTTCAGCTTCAAACTGGGTATCCATCCAATGTTTCCATCTTCACGAACGAATATGTCTGATTCCTCATAAAGCAGCTGTCTTACTACCTCCTGTTCATGCTCACTGAGGTGACTGAGATCAACAGGTGGGTGCCATTTTTCTATGGATCCACCTTCATTTGGCTGTTCTTTCCCCTCACAAACAGCATCAGCAGAGCTGAACTGCGATGAGCACAGCAAAATGTCACTGATCTCATCCTTTGGTCTTGGAGCACTAGACTGAGCACTTACCGGTCTGGTTTCTACAATTGGCTCAATGCTACCTAACACTAATCTTGGAGGAAGGTAGATGTCATGATGTGTTGGATTCTGAACAGGGATTCTTACAATTTTAGAGGCACCAGGAGGCACATCCACAAGAGCCAGAAACATTTCCAACCCCTCTGGGCAGTCTTGGTCCAGGGCCGGCTCAAACATCATCGTGCCTCCGTCTGGCCAGGACCCCAAATGGCACTTCAGCTCCTGCATTTGACCATGGTGGATAGTAACTCCACTTTTCCCAGTCTTCACAACAAAGCTTGTTGGCATTTCCTGGAGCAAAGTATTCACAGACAAAACTAGAGACTTAGCAGTGTCCTTTTGTACGTTCATAGCTTCAGAGAGTAGATCAATTAGGCGGATGCTATCTGCCTGATTACTGTTCCCTCTGATGATCTCTTCGATTACATTGAAACCCAGCAGTGGGCAGTCCACACAACTTGGACTCACTAGCATGGGTACATGTATCGCTATTTTTCCATGTTTGCTGCTAATGATTTCCAGCAGGCTTTCGATCCAGCCTTCAAATGGTATAGAGGTCCCGTTGGCTGCTGTGACATGGAGCTGGCTGCCAGCTAACAAGCTCTCAAGAGATTGGATTCTGACCTCTGGCAAGGCTTGCTCAACCCATGACTTTCCTACGATGCTAACCTGGGCCCCACTGTCTAACAGCATCTGAACTTTGACTCCATTTAAGTGACACGTTATCATACACTTACTGCCAATTAACTGGGCAACAAATTTCTCTTTGGTTCCAGGGCCTTGTCTTTGTGGTCTTTCTGCTGCTAGTGTTTCCTTCTGGAGACAGTTTACCATAGCGTGGGACACATGATGTACAGCGGTCACTGGTGGTCCCTCCCCAGTGACCTTCCCAAGTTTAATGCTTGGCTTTTCTTCAGAAGGCAACCAACTGCCCTGTGACCCTCTTGGCCACATCTAAAACAGTGAGTGCAACTTCTCTGATTCTGAGATATACACTGCTTGCACTTTCCCTTGGTTTCAGGTCCGACCAACTGTTTCGCGCCTGATGAAGCTGCCAGGATGTGTTCTGGTGCTCTACTTACCAATGAAGTGACGGCAGTCTCTAGACTCTTAGCTAATGCAGACACTTGTGAAGTCAGTTCCTGTATGGCAGCATGATTGGCTTTAACTTTTGCTCAAGTCTGAAGATCATCTTCCCCATTACCATCATCCTGTTGTGCTGAACTAGCATTAGCTACTCTGAGCTTATGGGTCAGGCCAAGCTGTTTTTGTCTCTCAGCCTTCTCACTAACTGACTGTGTTATTTGCTCCAGGATGAAGTCATTTGTCACTTCTGGATTTGACAGAACAGGTTTAAGGTCTCTCCTAACATAAGCACATTTTTATTCAAGCTCTGATACAGGGAACGAAGAAAAACGCCTTGAACTAGCTTGCTGTCGTATTGAAACTCAGATCCACTTTGTTGTGAAGCGAACAGCACTCTCTGCTTTACTCCCACCAGCCTATACATATGCTGCTGAGGAGATTCCCTGTCTTACTGTTTTGCATTGCTCAACTCCTGAAACAGTTTGGTGTTACTTTTGTCCTTGAGATGTGCTCGTAAGAAACGCTTCAACTCAGCTACAGTAAGGCCATCCTTGGTGCTAAGCATGTCTTTGAATGTGCCAGGTTTAAGTATCTTAAGCACCATTCTAATGACCTCTGTCTCAGTGAATTTCTCCTCTAACCCCTCGTCAATCTGCCTACAAAGGCTGTTGTAACTCTAATCAGAATCAACATCAGAAATTTGACCACCATGTATCTTGAATTCGACTTGAAGTCGAACCTCGGATTCAGGAGGAGCAATGCGGTTTTTGCCCTGGCCGTGGAACACTGGACCAGCTCTATACCTTCACTAGGGTGCTGGAGGGTTCGTGGGAGTTTGCCCAACCAGTCCATATGTGTTTTGTGGACCTGGAGAAGGCATTCGACTGTGTCCCTCGTGGCATCCTGTGGGAGGTACTTCGGGATTATGGGGTTCGGGGCTCGCTGCTACGGGCTGTTCGTTCCCTGTATGACCGGAGCAGGAGCTTGGTTCGCATTGCCGGCAGTAAGTCAGACCTGTTCCCGGTGCATGTTGGACTCCACCAGGGCTGCCCTTTGTCACCGATTCTGTTCATTATCTTCATGGACAGAATTTCTAGGCGCAGCCAGGGAACGGAGGGTGTCTGTTTTGGTGGCCGCGAGATCTCGTCTCTGCTTTTTGCGGACGATGTGGTCCTGTTGGCTTCATCAAGTCAAGACTTGCAGCGTGCACTGGGGAGGTTTGCAGCCGAGTGCGAAGCGGCAGGGATGAGAAACAGCACCTCCAAATCCGAGGCCATGGTTCTCAGTTGGAAAAAGGTGGATTGCCCCCTCCGGGTTAGGGGGGAGTTGCTCCCTCAAGTGGAGGAGTTTAAGTATCTCGGGGTCTTGTTCACGAGTGAGGGAAAAATGGAGCGGCAGGTTGACAGACGGATCGGTGCGGCGTCCGCAGTAATGCAGTCATTTTACCGGTCTGTTGTGGTGAAGAGGGAGCTGAGTCGTAAGGCGAAGCTCTCAATTTACCGGTCGATCTACGTTCCTACCCTCACCTATGGTCATGAACTCTGGATCATGACCGAAAGAATGAGATCGCGGATACAAGCGGCAGAAATGAGTTTCCTCCGCAGAGTGGCTGGGCGCACCCTTAGGGATAGGGTGAGGAGCTCAGTCACCCGGGAGGAGCTCGGAGTAGAGCCGCTGCTCCTCCGCATCGAGAGGAGCCAGTTGAGGTGGCTCGGGCATCCGTTCCGGATGCCTCCTGGACGCCTCCCTGGGGAGGTGTTCCGGGCTTGTCCCACTGGGAGGAGGCCTCGGGGCAGACCCAGGACACGTTGGAGAGACTATGTCTCCCGGCTGGCCTTAGGATCGCCTTGGGGTTCCCCCAGAGGAACTGGAGGAGGTGTGCGGGGAGAGGGAACTCTGGAGGACTCTGCTCGGACTGCTGCCCCCCGCGACCCGGCCCCGGATAAAAGCGGAGGAAGATGGATGGATGGATGGATGGATGGATGGTATCTTGAATTCTCTGCGGGGAAACCATGACACAACATCAGACAGTTTAACCACACCCGGTACTTGTTCAGTTACCTCTGCCAGTGGTGTCATCGGACCAGTCCCAGAGGGTGCTGCAACTCCTGATATTGATTGTACCCGTGAGCTTGTTGCAGGGGGTGAGCCCATCGGCCCTATGGACTCTGTTGACTCAGTGTTCTCATTTCCATGGGACACCAAGTCTGTAGTTGGTGCTTGCAGTGCGCCAATGAGGTCACGGAAGGCAAGCAAGCGGGCCATCCCTTGGTCCTCCAGACTCTGCAGTTGTTCACTTCTCAAGAAGTCAACAAGGAGATCAAAGAGTTCCATCTCTGTCACCTCCGCTGTAGGCAAATCCTCTCCTACATCTTCCTGACATGAGACTGGAAGTCTATACAGCACATTGGTGTTTGCCGCACTGACCAGATGATGAAGTTGTCTCTGGATGTCCCGCCGTAGCTCAGGTAGTGCAGCCATGACTGAACATGTGAAGTCCGTCGCTCAGCTCGCTTATCTCCGGAACTTGCTTTCAGATTCCAGCAGTTCTGTGATTATTAACTGCCACTATGTAGCGCAGATCCCGGACGAGCCCCCAAATTGTTACCCCGCTCTCAGACAAGGGTGCCTGAGTGGGAGTAAATTGAAAAGTGATAAGGAGACCAGGCGCGAGTTAGCATGTAACCGGTTCTGGCGGTGACTATTATTTTTTTACTTTTAACCCTTTGGCCAGAACCAGAGGTTCCTTATCATTGCCAGCGCCCCCTACAGGCTCTCTTATTGAACAGCATTCACACACTGGTCAATTACGAACTGTTTTGCAACAACTGAGCGCAGCGCAAAAGAAAAAAATTGTTTTCGGGTGCCATCTCTTCCTTTTTTTTCTATTCAATTTTGAACCCACTACACATACAGTATTGTACTACAGGTATATAATTATTTAAAAATTGATAAAAGAGACAATAATAACCAATCCTGCGATAAACACCCATTGTGAGACTGTCAAATAAGTTCTGACATATTCCTCAGTGTTAACACACTGGGTCTTTGGGACAATGGAGAGAACATGCAGCCATGAAGGTTTCCCTCCCAACATGCAGAATGCTCTCCTCTGGAAAGGAGGCAAAAGGATGCTGAATTTTAACTGAACAACTTAACATTACTATGAAATAAGCTTTAAAATGCAACGCATTTCTCACAACAGACTAACTCGCCCAACTACTTGTCCAAGCCATGGTGACATCCCATCTGGAATACTGCAACTCTTTCCTGTCTGGCCTACCTGTTACTTCCATCAAACCTCTGCAGCTGATACAGAACACTGCTGCACAAGTCGTATTTGACCTCCCAAAGTGTTCCCATGTGTCTCCTCTACTCGTTTCTCTGCACTGGCTTCCTATAGCTGCCTGGATCAAATTTAAGACCCTGGTTATGGCCTACAAATGCATCAATAGAACTGCTCCCAGATATCCACTACACCCCAACCAGACCGTTATGCTCCTCCACATCTGCCCGCTTGGTGGTCCCACACACGAAAGGTGAAGCACAGAGGTTCTCAGTTCTGGCTCTGTTGTGGTGGAACGGCCTCCCCCTTTCACTCAGAACTGCTGAATCTATGTCCACATTTAAAAAGGGTCTGAAAACTCACCTCTTCACCTCACTTCGACTCACTTCGCCCATGATTTCTTAAGCTCATCTCAGGTGTAAATGTTCATGCACTATAACTTCAAGATCATGCCCGGATAAACCTTCATGCAGCTACTTCTGTAATGCAGCATAAATGTTTATATATCTCAAAAAAATATATTACTAGGAAAGTGATCAGGAATTGTGGATATTTGGGTAAAGTTTTATGCAGCTACTGATGTGATGAACATTGGTTTGTATGGTGAAAAGTAATTAACTGCACCTAAGAATCACACGTCTGCAGCTATGAATATTTAAATCTGACACATTCCATGGCACTCACATGTGTGGCAAAGTAAGCACGAATTTTGTTATATTTGGTTAAAACATCAGTTGATTGAAAAATTGATGTTCCTTCTAATGGCTTTATTCAAGGACTGGTTACTGACTTCTTCATGGACAAACATCGATGTGACATTGTACTTTTCCTACCTGACCAGCGTGTCAGTCTGAACTCAGGACACGTGCCAGCTGTGCTTCTAATTCAAGATCTGTGCTTGCGTGTTTATTTTTCAGCATCTTTTCAAAACATTATTACAGAAAATGATGATTTGTTGGAACAAACGAGAAATATTTCAGAAATTGCCAATTTCTCAATGTCTGTCTAGAATCATATGGGAGTACACATACCATAGCTGCTTTTCTGAATGTATATGTGTGACATTCTCCTCCAGGGCCTGTGATGTAGGACTACCTCCCACTTGACCAGAGAAAAGGACACCAGTTTCAATTCTAGTCATTACAGCTGAATGTTTAAATATTTTAACAGTTAAACACAAACACACCGTCTGAACCGCTTGTCCCATATGGGGTCGCAGGGAGCCAGAACCTGGCCCAGCAACACAGGGCATAAGGCTGGAGGGGGAGGGGATACACCCAGGACGGGACACCAGTCCGTCACAAGGCACCCCAAGCAGGACTCGAATCCCAGACCCACCAGAGAGCAGGACCTGGTCCAATCCACTGCACCACTGCGCCCCCTACAGTTAAACACCTTTTCTGTCATTACAGAGTCTGGTGCGACACTTCAGTGTTGTTTCTAATGTGCTCGTTTTCTGATCTAAAGTCTTGTTCAAAAAGTCTGGAGTTCTGCACCTGTTTCATGATTGGGTTAGTGTTAGGGTTAGGGTTAAGGTTAACAAACTTACGCTTACATCTGTGACTTCTTTTCATTACAGTGGTTGGCAGATGTGAATGTGGCCAGATAATTTCCATGCCTTGCACAATATTATGTCTGTTATCCTGTACACATAAATGTTTCTTATAGTAATGAGTTTTATTAATTAAAAATGGATGACATTAAAATTAAAATGTCATACAGTCAGTTTCCAGAGACTGATTGAATCTACAATCAATTTCTAGACTAAAAAAATCTGTGAATCCTTCTCAAAAGAAAAATGAATCCTAAGCCAAGCTTGACCTGTGAACTGAAAGATAGCTCATAAAGTTTTTTGGTTGGGTTGTCCAATCTACTTCAGTAAGGTTATCAGCTAAAGTGGAAATCAATGGGACCTTTGTAGAAGGATGTTGTGTCATGGGGCAAGTAGTCAAATGAAAAACTAAATTCAATAATACTATTAAATTTTGACCTCCTGGAGAATATGCCACTTTTACTGAGCAAGTGGACCTCTGACTGACAGCCACAGCAATACATGAAATTATTCCCACTAAGTGGCATTTTATATGCCACAAAATCAATCCTTTCAACTACAGGAATGTACCAGTGTCAAGCACACATACAGGGCTGTAAAAAAAAATTGGTCCCCTTTCTAATTTTCTCTTTTTTGCAGCATTTTGACATTAAGATTTAACTCGATTTGAATGTAGTCTGAGAGAACAAATGACACCATTACTGCTTTCATGTCACTTCTTTTGTGTAGAACATGATGAAATGTACAATCATAGGTTTTAAAAAAGTAATTGTCTCTTCAGTCAATATGGTTGTGCCACCCTGAGATGCAATGACTGCAACTAAACACTTCCTGTAGCCATTGACCAGGGTCTCACATTACTGTGGAGGAATTTCAGCTCACTAATCCATGCAGAACTGCTTTAGCTCAATGGTATTTTCAGGATTTTGAGTATAAATGGCTTACTTTACACATATTGATTGGATTTAGGTCAGGACTTTGACTAGGCCATTTTGATAATTTTTTCATTTATTTTTCCACTAGCTATTCTGATTCAAACTTGTTTGTATCATTCATCGTCTTCCAGCACAACCCAGCTATGCTTCAGCTTGTACATATGGACTGATGACCTGAAATTGACTTGCTTTCCTTAAACACTTCTCCAAGTCTGAATCACCTTGGTCTGAAGCAGATCCCAGAAACACAGGGCACAAGGCCAGTCTGAGTACATCCTGGATGAGATACCAGTGCATCACAGGGTAGCCATACATGCATGCATATACAGTATACACACACTATAGGCAATTAACGTCAGCAGTCAACTTAAAACACATGTCATTGGATTGTGGGAGGAACGCTACACAGAGACAAGGAAAACATGCAAACGCTACACAGACTGAGCCAAATTCAAACCCATGCCTGAACGGCCAGCCTCTGTGCCACTATACCAACCTGGCCCAACAGTCTCCTTTGGAATTTTCTGATACAAAGAGGGATTCATTGTTCCTTCAATTATAACAAAGTACCCAGGCCCTGCGGCAGAAAAACATTCCCAGAGCATCACACTGCCACCACCATGCTTGTCTGTAGTTAGAATGCTGTTACTTTGACATACTACACTTAGTTTTTACCAGACATATCCCATGTTCAGAAGATTGTGTTTTTGATTTAACACCCCACAAAATATTGTTCCAGAAGTTTTGAGAAACATCCAGGTGCTATTTGGCAAAAGATGACCTGCAATGTTCTTTTTATGAGCAGCAGTTTTCACCTTGCAATTCTCTTGTGTATCCCTTTTTTTCCACAGTATCTTTCTATTTGGGAGTCATAGACACCTACTTGAGCTGGCAACAGAGGCCTGCAGTTCTCTTGATGTTGTTCTAAGTTTCTATTTGAGCTCAGTAATGATTTCACATTGCTTTTGGAAAGATTTTGGCAGAACTTCCAAAACTTTCCCCATTTGATGACTATGACTCTGACTGCTGTTTAGTTGAGGTTCAGAGTCTTAGAAATGGTTGTGTAACCCTGTCTAAGCTAATGGGATTCAGCAACCCTTCTTCAGAGGCCTTCAGAAAATTCCTCTGAGAGTGGCATGATGTGCCTCAACAAATGTCTGTGTTTCCAACTTGATTTTTTGCTGGTAAGGATTTAAGCAGTTGAAAATTATATTGGACATGGCTTCCCAAATCAGTCCTAATTGTATTCAAATAGCTGTAATGGCGCACTTATATACTTAAGCGAATGGATTTTAAACAATTTAAAAAGCATTTTAACTCCATCAACATTAGTCTGTAGTAAAAGTGTTTTTCTTTCAAAAATGCCTTTAAAATAAGTTCACCAGAGAGTGCAAAGCATGACTATGAAATCTTATCTTAAAAAAACTTCTGACTTCAGCCAATTTATATTTTTATGAAGACACAGGTCATGAACTATAAAGCATTGACTAGACATAAATTTTAAAATTACATTTGTGCTGTATTAGACAAACAAGATTAAAGCAAATATACACAAGTATTCTTTAATTAAAATACATCAGTGACATGAAAGCACTGAAATCAATTCAGGTAAAGCAGGGTCTGCTGACAATGATCAGAAATCATGTCACTGGGGTTCCACTGTATGCACTGAGGAGCTTTTGTTCTTGCTTTGTTATGTAAAAAATTATCAAATTAGTATGCTTTGCAGACATACGAATGACAACATGCAAAGCATACTCACTTTATTTTTGTTCTCCTTGTGCTGAAATGCAAGAATCCTAAGTGTCTCCTTTCTGAATCATAATATGCCATTAATTATCTTTGGTAGTGTTAATGTTAAATCAGTTAAACCAGTGGTGTTACACGGGGGGTGCGGTGCCTTGTGACAGACTGGCATCCCATTCGGGGTGTCACCTCCTCAAACACGAATACAGATGCACCCATTCTGCCATATCACTTTGTAATCCTTAGTCCAAAGAAAACCTAACGAATAAAAATCTTATAAGTGAATAAAGGCATATTTCCAAATGAATGAAACAAAAACAAAAACCGCCCAACCAGGTGGACTGTTTTTTGTACAGTAATTCATGCACCAGTTACTTTCGATGGAGGGCACCGCTGTCTACATCGCTCGACCAATGAGAGCAAGAACCGGGCGCTGGCCAATCAGAAAGTGGGAACCCCTCAGCCCTCTAGCCAATGGCGTAGTTCCCAAGATTTGAGCAGGGTGCGCCATTTTAGTGCGTCTCCAGCCATCCGGCAAGATGGCGGCCTTGCTTTGTCTTCTGTGAACAGGGTAATTCAATATTCATTATTTTTTATCGTTATATAGGCAGGTCAGACTTTCAGTAACCCCTTTCTTTCGGAAGAGAGCTGCCGCCCACTCCGCGTGTCTTACCAGCTAGACATGACGACAGAGATCTGCAGGTAAGCGTGAAAAATTTGTGTATTTTTACATGGCCGCGCTGCTTATCATGTATTCAGAGCCAGTTGGCTGCCGTGTGTTGTTCCATAGCCGGCATCTTTCTGCATGCAATGATGCATTGCATGGATCGCGCCACGGCCCTTTTCTTTTGTCACTTCAGAAGCTCGTTTTCACGTGAGACCATAATAAAAATCTCCAGTTTTCACAACAGAGGGCGGCTTCCGAAGGAAAAGACTTTTTTTTTTTTTTACCGCTATCAAGTGAAATTCCTTGATCACTTATATTTGGCGGCGGCGGCGGGCAGCGGCGAGGGGGGGCACACATGCATGCATGCAGGCACACATGCAGGGCGTGCATGGCTGATTGTTTTGTACCTGTGCAATTTTTAGTTGTCAAATAAAAATCTTTGGACATCAATCTTTAATCAGAACTTTGGTCAGTAACAACCACAAGCTGCTGCCCCGGCTGTAAGCGCGTCAGTGACCGGTTCAACTCCGTGCCTTCTAGGAGACTGTAATTATATTAAAATCGACACGGGTCGCGGTGGCTCCGCATCAGGTTGTTAAGTAGCCGGCGAAGATTCGCGGCGATGACGCAAAGTATAAACAAACGCGTCAAGGACGGCGTTAGCGGGTGCGCACACGTCACTTCGCACCTCCGAGCGGAAAACGCGCGCGCCCTGATTGCTCCTGGAGTCGGGCACTCTTATTGAGCACGGCCCGAACAATTGGTAGCGATGCCTGTGACGTCACTGAACGGCGGTCCATTGTATTGGTTGTGGGAGGTGCTGATTTGCATGTGACACTGGACTGGAGAGTTGCTGGAAAGCAGGTCGCGCACCAGTTTTCCTCAGTAGAAAGAAACGTGGTGAGCCTCAGATTCATGACACCAAGTGCCATCAGAATTTCAGTACTCAGCCTCAGGGCAGGTGGCTTTTTGCTGTGAGCGAAAGATGGGATAGTATGCAGCAAGTCTGAAATTCCTTAGATTTGCAGATTTGTTTCTGGATTTGATTCATTCGATTAAGAGGCATTGACCACTGATGCAATATAGGGCTATAGCATTGTTTACACAACAGTGTGAATTCTGCTGAGTGAAATTTGTCCATGTGATTTTATAGTATTAAGCCAGAAAATTTATATTGTAGCCCAATATGACTTCTTTGAAAGTCTCCTCCTGCATTGTGTTATTTATTATTGTCCAGTGCTTTGGAATACACTATAATTTAAAGTATTACGATAATTCCAATCCAAGTACAGGCATCCCTGATTATGGAATTAATCAGTTTCAGAAAACAGTGTGGATATCAACATTTCGGATACTGAAAGCCCATTTACCATTCTTTTAAATGGGGGAAAATAATAACTGCATTCGCAGCCAAAACCAGTTTTCCCAGATACCACTAGCACACTGTAAAACTCCTGTTTATCTATCAACCCATGATGTCTGCACAATATAAAACACATCTACACACTTGCTCCTCCAGGGTAATTCCCACTTGTCTGTTTATTTATTATCAGTTCGCTGCAGTATGACCAATAAACCAAGCGGCAATCCTCTGACCGTATCACAATTATTGTGAACAACTTTCTTAAACTGCTCGCTGCTGTTTAAAATGTGCAGACATACCTGAACCGCCATCAGCGAAACTTTTCCTGCTAATTACTCTGCTGTATCCACAATCATTCAATTAAATAACACACGCAAAGCCCTGTGGAATTTCATACACTTCCCATAATGCCCCACTCTCACATTGCTAACACACCAACAGATGGAGATCTCTGGATGCAGACATGCCAGCTACAGTACATTCCTGCACTTTCAATTGATTTTTGTTATGTGCAACTTTTTTTTTTTGTGTTATACTGATTTTTTTTTTTTTTTTTTCCTTCTTGTGAGTTGAAAATCAAAAGCCAAGAGCCTTTATGCTGAAATTTTGGATAAAGGGAGTTTGCACATTGAGGGATGCATGTAAATCTTGTACTGATTCCTTTGATGTTTTTATTTTTTTATTTTTTTTATTTTTTTGCAATTGGCTCTGAGCAGAAGTGATTGTGATTGTGTTTGTATGTTTATCTTTAACCCATCCCCACAGTGCCAGCAAATTGAACACATTGGTGACAAAACTTCATGAGTATTTGGGCCACTCGTCTGAAGAGGAAAGCAACGAGCTCCCAGTCCCTGAGCGCTCTCGTGGTGAGTGCCATGGTGGTATCTGCTGCGGACTGCAGTATACAGGGGCAGAGTGGAAAAGTGTGTTAGAGATGTGGTCACGTGACAGATCACCTGGTGCACCCTGTAGTGTTCAGTCTGCTTAGGGGCATCAGAGTTCCTTTAATGTTTCCTTAACAGAGGAAGTAGGTCATGAGATCCTGCAGGAAAACCTGCAAGGGTTTCATCTAAAATACTCCTCACTCGGAATGTATTTAAATGTTTCCTTAAAGTACAGAAAATTACTGCAGTGGAATTTTTTAGTCAGTGCTGTAAACTTGTGATGAGCATTGCAGAGAGAATAGATGCATGATTTCTTCTCCTTTTTTTTCCTCAGGTAAAATGAGCACGACGTCCACTGAAATAAACACTATTGACAAAACCATGGAAGAGGTACTTTGTGATGGTTTTACTTGTAATGCACATAGTCCAGATTGCTGGCACATTTGCAAAAAAGCTTTCCTTTTCTGAAACATTTATTGTTAGAATGTGCAGTAGATATGTTTCAGGTATTTCAGGTGCCAAAAATCAAATAATGTAACTTATAAACGCAATTCATTTTGAGCCTACATTAAAAATGAAACTTTTTTACTTTTCATAACTTAATAAATGTATGTTTTGAGTGAATCTTCAAGAAATAAGGTGATTGTATCACCAGTAGACTTATTTTAACTGCAGCATTGCACATTTTCAACTTTTTGTCCAGTGTTGATGCCTGCTGGGTAGGAAATAACTGGAGGAAATGTCTCAAACTGAGAAATCAGGGCTCATTGTTACTTAACTCTCGGGTTGTTGTCACCAATTGAACTAAATAAATTTAACTTAAAAAACACTGCTGTCATGGAATTGTTGGAAGTTTCAACGTACTTTTATGACTAAAGACCATTATACATCTTTTTTGATTTTTGATTGTTATGCATCAAAAATTGGTTGGCAGGTCTCATAGCGGAGAAGGAGTAATTAAGGAGTAATTGTTTCAGCGTCGGCGGTTCGAGCCCCAACCCTGCCACTGCTGTAGTAGCCTTATTCCTGGTACCAACCAGAACTTGACACAGTAAAATATTCAGCTCTGTATATGGGTCAGATGCTGTAAATGGCTGTGGAATGAAAGTTTCAGTTAGTAATGCACCAGTACTATTTTTACATATGAACATGACATTTTATTTCACTAGACAGCTACTAGTTAATCTTTACTGTATATCACTTTGAAGAACAGCATCTGTTAAATGGAAAAAAAAAATCTTTGGAAATACAAGTTTAGTTGAAATTGTTCCTCATGAAGGGGTTTGGCATCTTACATCTGATATTTTAATATATGCTGCTGTTAACTGTATTTCTCTGTGTGGTTGCAACATTTTGCATGTTTGTTTGTTTATTTGTTTATTTATTTATTTATTTTTTTTGGTCCAGTTTTTTCCAGCAGTGTTTTCTAGCAGTGTCAGTTTCTAAAAATATTTAGATGGTCAGCCAAGAAACTTAAACCAGGTTCTGGTACACATTTTAATCTGTTGTAATGAGGAATAATATCAAATTGTAAGTCTGTAAGAATAAGAATTCAGACACGGATGAACAGCTTTCCCTGGTAAAATGGTTCATTCGGTAACATAAATGTTTAGCCACACATAGGTTGCAGCACATGATGGAGTCAAATGCAGCTTGTGAAATGAAGAAAAGGTCTTCTCATTAAAAAAGGCCGTTGGGAGCCATAGAGAAGATGGAGAAGATAAAGGAGTTATTTTTAACAGATTAAAAATGGAATCATTTTCATTTACAGGATGTTTGTGTCCACATTTTTACAGCCCATTTTTAAAAAACAGATTCTGAAAACTCTAATGAGTGGGATTTTTCTACAAAATGAAAAATGCAAATATTTGAACAGCAGGTCATGTAATGGTTTGAGCTGCTGATGTATACTTCAAGGAGCTGGGTTCAGGTCCGTGGTCCTACTATAGCACCCTAGGTCAAGGTGCTTACCTTGAATTGATACAATAAAGATGATCTACCTATATAAATGGGTAAGTCATTGCACATATCTTAACATTGTAAATTAGTTTGGGGAATAAAGTAAACATCTGCCTTTAAGTGAAATGTCTTTTCCACCTTTTAGCAAGCATATAGCCTCTAAAACATCTTGTGAAACTATATAACTTGAATGTCCTTTCTGGAGGCTCTTTCATGGCTAACCTTATCACCTGCACACTGCTGATCAGTAATGGCTGTGCACAGTTGCCTGCTGTCATCTGAGCAGCAGGACTCTAGTAAGTTAGTCTATTGCAGCTTTTGTGATGTAACTTGGATTTTTTACAATGATTTTTTTTTTTTTTTTTTTTTTTAATGTTTTCCCATGATCAATTGTAGTTGTAGTAAAAAAGCTACAGCTTACAACAAAAGCCCTTTAAGGAAACCGTGTCTGTAGTGTGAGGTAGGTTGGCAAAGTTATAATGCAGCGTGAACGGCACAAAATGCATTTGTGTCCCACTGCAAACTGAATAAAGTCACTCAGTGCAAGGAGAACTCAGTCTAAACTCTGCAAGGCTAATTTAATTCTGTTGTGAGTAAAAGAGTTCAATGACGTTGCAGATTTGCTTTGGATAATTTATTATACAGGTACGGGAGCTAATTATAGCGGAGATCAGTAGCAGATTGTTACTGCTGGACTATTATAAATTGGATCAATTTGTAACTTGGCAGTTTTGCAACATACAGTTTTCATTTTACACTGATTCAATTGAATTTATTTTTATAGAGCGCTCTTGGGCAGTGACACAGCGCTTGAACACAGGCATAAGGCAAGAAAAACAAGTACATCAGATATGGAAACAAAGAAGACAGCTGACTACAGATTGTTATAATATAATGCTTTTATAAAGCTATAAGTATCCCTACTGGCCACAGAGGAAAGGAACAAAAACTCCCAACTAAAACTGGAGGGATAAAAAAACCCTTCTGGGGATTCTACATGAAATAAGAATTCTAAGTCAGTTTCCAGGTAATGATGGGATTGTTACTGTGTGGTAGCTTGATTTCCCAGTTCAGCAGGGTACATCTCGTCCATCATGGCGGTTGGTCATCATCTTCAGTCAGCATGGGGTGCTTCTGTAATGGCCAACCGGCCTCCTTAGGTCTTATTATAGGGAAACTGATAATTGGAAAGGAAACGCAGTGTAGTTCAATTCATTTTAATGAGCCAATTCCAGAAAATTTAAGTAGAACATAAAATAAATACTTGTGAAAATAATTCATTTTTCAGAATGAATTTTAATTAAATACCATATTGTGGTGTCAAAAGTGTCAATCTCTTAATATTTTCTAGTTGTTCGGTGATATTTTACTTGTTTGTTTATGAGGACTAAGTTCAGAGAAAATCAGATTTTTAAAGCAGCTATGGATATTGTGAGATTGCCATTACCAGGAAGCTCACCTGAAGGGAACAATACTCTTGCTATGCTATGGAGTAGTGATTAATATCATTTAATCTGTTTTCCAGTTGAAGTCATATTAAATGATAACCATTTTTAATTAAACAGATTTTTTTTTTTCTGGAATCTGTTATATTGTGGCACTCAAAATACAGTTTAGTAGTTTTTCTGTAATATCTTAGTCCCAGTACTTTCATTTATTGTTTAAACCTTTGATATTATAATTTTGTGACAAAATACATAGACTTTTCATATTAGATGTTGATGATAAATCCTGTTAAAAAACCTGCCGAGTTCAGAAATGATACTCAGAAATGAATGATGCAGAAACGAATTTAATAAGTAACTTTGCTAATGATCTGGAAAGGGTCTTTACATTTATTAATTTAGCAGACACTTGCAACGTATAACTCAGAGGAAACAGAAAAGATCTTTTCTGTTTTAACAGAACAGTTTTCAATCCCCATTTACTGCCATTATGTATTGGTGTCTCGACTAAATAAACGCTTTCAGCACCAAGCTTGCATTTGGAACTTGACTGGGCAAGATGTTAATGGCATAAATTTTCCAGACCATTATCCTGCAACCTTAAATGCCAGCATTGCTGTAAATATTTCAGCCTGCTGAAGGCTCGCTGGATGGATGCGAGGTGGCTGTCGGGCGATCCGCCGGATGCGCTGTGCCTGTTGCCGTGCGTTCGAGGAAGGAGCCGTGCGTTGGCCCTGTAGTTGGTACATAGGAGTGTGGTTTCTCCTGGCCCAGCAGGAGCAGTCTGACCTCATGAGGTTTCCATTCATTCTATTCACAGCTTCTAGTCTGTGCCCATCTGTTTCTGCACAACATTATTGCTCATTTTTAGTTTTTTTTCTTTACAGCATCTGTTTATGTTATATTTCTGCAGAGGTATAACTCAAAATTCCAGTATAAAGGGAGATGCCCACTTGACACCCTCAGTTAAATACCCATGTTGGTACCCTGTGGTTTTGTTGGTCTCGAGTTATGGCGATAGTGTATATGATGGCAATGCTGGATGTTGTTCTCTGTGGCTTCGTGGTGAGGTCCGTTGGACTGGGTCCTTGTGTACAGCCGTTGTAATGTACTCATAGGGTGTAACATCTTGTCCTTTGTATCTTGATTGATTGAATTAATGTATTTTTTTCAATAGCGGTAAATGATTTTTAGTTGAAGGATTGGAAAAATGAGAAGCAGAGCATTGGATCTGAGCCTCTGCAGAAATACTATTTGTTTACGCTTTTGAACTACAGGGAGGCGGTTTGGTTAATCAGAAACAACTTTCAAACAATTTATTTTGAACACTCTACTTTGACTCGTTCTTTTTGCTGCTCCTCTGTGGCCTTCATCTATGTTGTTACTTGCAGATACCGGTGCTCTGAGCTGCTCCGCTTGCCTTTATCGGTGTTGTCCAACTCGGAGGATGTGCTGTACACACAAGCCACATACGGCTCACACCCGTTGTCATCAGAGAATCCTCACAAGAAAATAAGGTTACTTAATCAGGGTTAAAGAATTCGGGCTCATGGTCATTTTGTGTAGTGGAAATATCCGGATGAAAATGAAGGTCCGCTTTCTTGCTTTTGTCTCATGAAATATTTCTTTCCTTATAACATTATTTTTCTCTATACACAGATGTATTTGCTTGTAGACATGTAGACTTTTTGGCACTTGAAATGCAGTACTGTTTGATCGAAATATAATTAATAATTATAATTATTAAATTTGAGGGCTGCCTGAAATGTAATGGCACTGACCTTTCCATTTGGTTTTTCTTACAAGCAGCAATCCCAAAATCTCGTTTGAGCCTTTTTTTGGATAAAGTCCTCAATTTTAGTGGTGTATCCTTCAGTTTTGTTCCTAGGAGAGGAATGATGTACTGACTTTCTGCTAATGTCAACTTGTGTTCAATGCAGCCAGGCAGCTCAACAGAAACAGTGAAGCCCTCCTCTTCTCGCTCAAAAAGGTACGGTCTTTTTGTTGATAATGGCGGTTTACCATCTTAACCAGTCAAATAATGTGTGAAATAATTTCAGCTTGTTTTTATGAAGTGCTCTTCTTAACAGAGTTACATAGAGCAGTAAACATTTGAGCACATACTAGTGATAAGCGATGAAAGAAAACAGACATAATGGTTTCATTGCAGTCAGTGCGTCAGAAAGGCAACTGAGGAGAGGGAAACGGAAAGAATAAAGAAATGTGAGAACAATACACTTCGGGGGGGGCTCAGTGTCCACCCACCCCTCCTGCACATTGTAGTGTAGTCAAGTTCGTTTAGTTGATGCACAAATGGCTTCAGTAAAGATCGAAGTCATAATGCAGTCATCAGGGAGCTGATCTAGTAGGTATCAGTGTCCTGTTGAAGCCAGTGGCTTCCCGGATGTCTCAGGAGATGCTCTGGAAGGGTGTCTCCGATGTAAGAAGGAGAGGAGACAAATAGTGAATGTAACTATTGAAGATGCAGAGGACAATCAAGTAGGTGAGATACGAAGAGGAAGTGGGGATGAGATAGAGTACATCATCAGAGTACCTGGGAAACTGATTTAAGCAAGTGAATCTGAGACCGAAGGGGCATCGTTCTCGTCTCTCGTTCATTCATTTCACAGTTCAAGGGAGTTCTTGAACAGATCTTGTGAACTTTGAGTAGGCTTGGCGTCCAGTGAACGATGAACGTGATTCTGTGTTTATTTAATAGGTAATTAGCTGAGTGAAGCAAGATGGTGTTAATCCTACAAGTGCCTTATAGGTTTTAGGAAGTGTTTTGAAATCATACATGTGAGAGCCTGGAGAATAAAAAAATGAGAGTAGTGTGGGTGTTTTTTTTTTTCTTTTCTTTTTTTTTTTTTGTAAAAGCGTGTTGGGCTGCTGGGCAACAGTAAGTTACAATAATCAAACCTGCTGGAGATGACGGTGAGAACTAAATTTTTACTGTCAGATTTACAGAGAAGGAGCTTTTGTTTGGCTGTGTTCCTCAGGTGTAATAGCAAACATTTCTTGGCAGATGTCAAAGAGATGTTGTTTAAACCGTCTAATTTATACCAAGACAGTGTATTCTTGGGTATGTTGGTTCCGAAATGCAATGAAAGAGAGATAATTGGGACCCATCCAGGCCTTGATGTCACTAAGAGAAAGGGTCAGGTGCATCGTAGGGAACATAACTGTTGGCATGATGAACTAGTAGAGCTAGGCGTCATCGGTATAGTAGAAGACATCAATATTGTATTGATTAGAAGAGTAAAAGAGTAATGGACCTAAGACTGAGCCTTGAGGTATTCCATATGTGACAAGGGTGAGTGAAAATGGAGCTGTTGTCATCACATACATGCTGCAAAGTGTTTTTGATATAGAAGACAAGCATGTCTGCAACTGATCAGTGGTGACAAAGGCTATGCTGACATCTAGGAGGAGTAGGATTGTGGGAAGGCCTATGTCAGGATATCATTAGTGACTCTAATCAAGGCTGTTTTGGTACTGTGCTGTAGTTGAAAATCAGACTGAAATATTTCGTACAGATCATTGGGGATTAAATATGTGTGGAGCTGTGAAACAGTCTTCCAGCGTTCGAGGCTCTGGAAATGTGTCATATTTCTCAGTGTGCTCTGTCATATTGTCATTGGTGTAAGCTGGTCAAATGTCTGCTGTCTTTTCAGGAAGCCCTCAGTTGTAACAAAGCACACTGGATTAGATGAGTCAGATGCTTCCAATGACAGTGGGAATGAAAACGCCACATCCACCCATCCCTCAGATTGTGGTCTTGATATGAACAGCTTGCCAAAAGGTTGGGTTTGAGGTGTTCTTTATACTCGCCAATGTTAAACTTTGCTTCTATTTATTGTGTTATAATTTAATCTCATGTTGGACTGCCCTAGTGTTGAAATGTGCTGTTGGCTGGGAATGCCGTCTTTTCCATTGCTGACATGCAAACGTTTTGAACACAATATAATCTTAGTTACTCGTTTCAAAATATTAAATGTCAGTTAGCAAGTGACCCTGAGCAAACATGGTTGTTCACAGCAGACCCTTTTTCAGAACATGTGACTGCTACCTCGGTGACCTCATGCGTTCAAATTTTTGCGAAGTGGCAAAGAAAATCTCTCCCATCAGACTGTAAAAATTTTCCGCCCTCTTGAAATGAATGTGAAATAACTGGGCGAGATGCACCACCTCTAGTTGAACCACCACACCTGTAGGAGCCTCTCGTACGGCTGTTGGCTTCCAAGCCCTCGTGCAGGGAAGTACATGAAGTCAACGCATTCTTGGTTTGTCAAGAGGTGCTGTCGATGGTCAGGGCATCCAGCTGGCTGCAGTGAGGCTCAATTCTTGTTTATTTCCTCCATATAGGCACTGTGGTGGTGAGGCCCGAACCTGTCGCGAACGAAGCCAAAGATGACTTCAGAGGCCCTGAGTTCCGCAGCAGGGGAGCAGCAAAGCTCAAATCCGAGTTTCAACGGAAAAGAGTGGGTGAGTGTCCGCTGTGCATGCTCTCCTGTCTTGCACGCATGGCCGAGTTGCTTTTATGGAACCAAACTGAAGAGTCATGCTGTACCAAAACTATTCCTTCTAAAAGATGCTAGTATCAAACACGATAGCAGTTACAGAAGAGCAGTTACGCTAGAGTTGTTTTATTGCTGGCAGGTGAGCACTTGCAGGGGATTGTCAGCTGCACTGCCTGCGGACAGCAGGTCAACCATTTCCAGAAGGACTCCGTCTACCAGCATCCAGTCCTCAAGGTGCTCATATGCAAGGTGAGCGCCTCTCAGACCTTCAGCGCTGATAATGCCCATGAGAGGTGGATTGCTGAGCCCTTGAGCATGGATTTTCTTATTTCAGTTCAATCTTAATTAAACAAAAATGACTGGATGTTGATAATTCTTTCCATAATCGCTTTGTTTTTTCGTATTTTTTTTTTTCCTCCTTTGCGAACTGCATGGCTTGAACAGATTTCATTTACTCAGCTGTGCTGTTTAGGATGTTTACACAAGGTCAAGGCTTTATCAAGGTAGCAGGCAATTTGACGGTTGAACGGACCAGTGAAGGTTGTTTGTTCAATTTGCTGCAGGGTTCCAGCCCTGGTAGTCCCTGGAAAATTAGCCAAGCCGAATTGATCTAATAGAAAGCCCTTGCCAATAAAAATTACAGATTGCTTTGGATGAACACATTGACAGAACAAAAATATAGTAGTAGTTAATAATAATAATAATAATAATATAAGCTTCTACTTTGTACTGTCTGTAATTTAAGTTTTTTAAGTTGTTTGGATATTTGTGTTGCTTTAATTACCTGGTATGTGAAATTGCCAAGCAATCACTCTGCTGCAACTGTTGCTCTCTCCTCTACCCACAGTCATGTTTCAAGTACTACATGAGTGATGACATTAGCAAGGACGCGGATGGCATGGATGAACAGTGCAGGTAGGAGCCCAGTGAGAAGCTCTGCAGCTCACTTCTATTTTATGGGGTTAAAATTTCAGAAGGAACCATTGGATTCATTCATTCGTGCACATGTGAACTCTGGTATTCTGCATGTGCCAAGAGGGGCTGATTTGAAAGGCGACAAAGTACAGTATAACCCCACAGAGTTATGAAAACTTTATTTTTACCTTCTCAGATGTGACCTTTTGTTTACTTTGTTGGAAAAAAAGCTGTAAAGTGAGAATGCTTCCAAAAATAATGCTCTTAATTAATAAACTTCCTACAACCGCTTGTCCCGAGTGGGGTCGCGGCGGGTTTGGCCGGGTTCTGCTCTCTGGTGGGTCTGGGGTTTGAGTACTGCTTGGCTTGCCTTGCGACGGACTGACATCCCGTCCTAGGTGCGTCCCCTCCTCCTCCAGCCTTGCGCCCTGTGTTGCCTCTTAAGCTCCGGTTCGCCGCAACCCCTCTCAGGACAAGTGGTTTCAGCCTGTGTGTGTGTGGTTTCACATCTCTTGGGATGTATGTCTGGATGAATCTTTCTCAGTGTGTGTGGGGTTGTCATGTTCTCTTTGTGTTCATGTGAACAGTGCTCCATCAGTGCTCTGGTTTCCTCCCACAGTCCACAGATGTGATTCTGATGGATGTGTAACTCAGTATTGACCTTAGTGAGTGCATCTGTGTGTACAGTTGTCCTGCGATTGACTGAAGTCCCATTTAGGGTGTTTCCCCCTGAATGTGACCCTGCACTTCCAGGATAGGCTCTGGATTACCATGACCCTAACTGGACAAGCAGTGAACGTGAAAAAATACAGTGTAAAAGGGAAGGAGAAATTCTGGCCTCATGGTCAAAACTGGTATTTTTGATTTTTTTGAATGTCACAGTTACTATCAAATTTGTTATGTCAGAAGCTGTAAATAAAGCAAATTACTCTTAATCAAGGAAGAATTGTATCATAATTGTTCCCAAATTGTGAGAAAGATTTCTAAATTATTATCCTGTACTCAAAAGCTGTAATTTATTGCAGTAATACAGATGTTGTTTTGGATCAAATTTTCAAATGAATAATTATCATTTTTGGTCCTTCTTCCATTAGTCTTTGATTTTTGGTCCTAAAACTTTAATTCCTGAAAGTTTAATGTATCGTTTTAGCCCCTGAACATTTCGGTATTGAATGACCAAAAACACTTTTTTTTTTGTCATCAAACATTAAATTTTTTTTTTTTTTTTTTTTTTTTTTTTTATATTTTCTTCTTTAACGGTTACTCTTTGAACCATTTTTCTGAAAATTAGTTTAAAAATATCTGAAAAATAATCAAGATCCAACCTTCAGTTTAACTTGTCTAGAACCATTCCGTTTTGGCCCAGGAAGCATGGATATGGTCTGTCCTTGGATGAGAGGAACAGCGTACTAAGATTTTCAAAATATTTAGGGTTATAGCTGGAGTTTGGGTTACAGTTATTGACTATCTGAGAGGTGATAGTGAAGGTGCACATAACTTGAGCAATACCATGCAAACTGGAAAGTGCAAAAACTACTTAGAGCAAATGAGACAAACATTTGGACACACAGAGCTACACCTATGCAGCAGTTATGGAAGATAAATGTTGCGTAATGTTACATGTAATATGAATGCCACACCTGGGTTACCTTTATTAATGCATCTGAGTTTTCCTGCAGGTGGTGCGCTGAAGGGGGCAACTTGATATGCTGTGACTTCTGCAGCAACGCCTTCTGCAGGAAGTGCATCTTGCGCAACCTGGGCCGGAAGGAGCTGTCGAGCATCATGGACGAGGAGAGCCAGTGGTACTGCTACGTGTGCAGCCCAGAGCCTCTGGTTGACCTGGTGGCTGCCTGCGACAGCGTGTTGCAGAACCTGGAGCACCTGTGGCACCAGCACCGCAAGCGCTCGCGGGGTGAGCATGACAAGGGGGGCGACGGCACACCCAAGCGCTCCCAGAAGGCTGCGCTCAATGGCAAGGAGCACGGCACTGACGCACTGGGCTCGGGCACCCTGACTTTCACGTACAAAGCCTTGAGGGTGCCCAAGGAGCTGGTCAAGAAGGCCAAGAAGCTCATCGAAACCACGGCAGGTCTGAACAACACGTTTGTCAAGTTCATTCAGCAGGGTGCAAAGGAGCAGGACAACAGTCTGGTCAGGCTGAGGCACCTCAAGGCTTTCAAATCGGTGCTAACTGACCTGAAGAAAGCCCACTCTGCCCTGGAGGTCGCTTTGGAACAGGAGTTTAAGGACCTGGAGCTGCAGAATGGCGATGAGAGCTCGTGTGAGGTCAAAACTGTCGGTTTGATGCCGCAGAGGCAAAGCACGGCAGCCGACACAGAGGTCATGGACAGCTTGCTCAACCGTGTTGGAGAACATGGGGGTACCGCTGAAACGGCCGCAGACTGCTCCACGCACCGGAGCGAGGAACGCGCTGCTCCAGAAGACGTTGAAATGAAGGAAAGCCCGACTTCTTCCCCACAGAAAGATTCAGAGGTTGCGGGCAGAAGCAAAGCCAAAGAGAAGAGAGCAGACCTCGCAAAGGGCTCGGAATGCGCCGAGGGCTCTGTGACGGCCAGCGAGCCCCCTCTCGATAAGGACATCGTGACGGTCCCGTTGTCTGTACCCGATGAGCTCTTTGAGATGGTGGAGAGTACCGCCGACTCCTCTGGGGTGGTGGAGAGGAGAGGGCAGAGCGTGGCCAAAGCCAAGAAGTCCTCCAGGTCCTCTAACTCGAGTAAGATGTCCTGCAGTTCAGCTGAGGATTCCCCTCAGGTGACTAAAGATCTTGTGGTGAAGCTGACACCAGTACTGCTGAATGAAAATGAAACCCCTAGCCCTGCTGCCCACGTTAAGGAGGAAGCTGTGGAGGAAAGAGACGAGAACGCTGCTTTGGAAGACGAGGACGCTGATGGTGCTCAGCTGCTGGAGGATGGTCCAGAGAACAGACGTTCGCCGAGGGTGAAGACCACACCCCTGCGGAAGCAGGCTGAGAGTAAAAGCAGACCATCCTGCTCACGGGAGAACAGCGAGAGCGACACGGAAAACGAAAGCTCCGTGAAGGCCGAAGCGGACAAAAACGGGGAGGAGGAGGGTGCTGGACAGGAACAAGGGCAAGAACGGCGGTCAAAAACTGCCGTCGCATCCTCCAGCAGGGCGGACGACTCGGATTCGGATGAGGTCCCGGCGATCCTGCTCCAAACGGCTGCCATGACACCCAGCTCAGATGCAGGCGACAGCAAAGACGAGGTTCCTCCCAAAAGTGTAACAAACAAGTGCCTGTTTCAGCTCAATAAGAACAACAGTCAGTCTGTGGAGAGGAAGACCGTCAAGCGCAAGCTGAAGGTCAACTCCTCCGACTCCGAGCAGGGGCCACAGAAATCCACGGCGAAGAAGACCTCCAAGAAGAAGGCGCGGAGCAGTTCAGACTCCTCAAACTATGACTCAGACCTGGAGAAGGAGATCAAGAAGCTGAGCAAGCTAGGCACGGCTAAGAGGGGGCCCCGCCGAGGCAAGAAACAGGAGGAGGGGGAGGGGGAGGATGGAAAGAAGGATGGTGGGAAAGAGGCGCAGAATGTGCCTAAAAGGAAGAGGAGAACAGAGAGGCCGAAGAGAAGCCTGAAATCTAGAAGTGCAGCGAAGCCGTCATCTTCGTCTTCCAGTGACGAAGACGAAGGTCCCGACGAGTCTGGAGATGATAGCAGTGACCAGCAGAAGATAAAGCCCATCACAGAGGAGCTGGTGGCAGCAAATGCTGACACTTTTCACCAGTCTTCAGGTGAGTCGCTGCATCCTGCTCATTCGGGAGAAAGACGACAGGTTTTTAGAGGTTGACATTCAATAAGTTCTTGGCCTTCCTAGCCCTAAGTACAGCACAGAATATCCATGAAATCACCATTAAAATATTAGTCCTGAAAGCATGTTTTTAAAAAAAAATACAGTCCAGCGCAGGCTCATCTGTTCTGTGCTCTTCAAAAGTTCAAGTTCGGACAAAAATTCCAGAAAAACCATAAGCAACTGAAGTCAGAGTTTGGAACGTTTGTTCGATTCATCACATTTCTCGTGTGCGCTGCAGGGGAGGAAGCCGAAAACAAACCCGAGCCCACGTTAACGGCCGACGACGACGATGACGACGACCCTGAAAACAGGTATGGTTTTGCGGAAGGGCTCGCGGCCCTCGTGTTGTACCCGTAGGCACAGACGTCAGCACGGCGTCACACACTCTCTTTGTTCATTCATCCGCTTCAGGAGGGAGAACGGTTCATAAGTTGCTGTTTTTAAGCAGCTTGAGAATTGAATTAAAGTACAGTTTGCCTTTGCTACTGCAAATTTGTTTAAAGAGTATGGGTACACCTTGGAAAGGTGAAGAACTGACTGTGATGCTAAATAAAAAAGGAAAATAAAAATCCGTTCAGTCAGATGTGAAATAACGGTTGGATTCGTCTTCGCATACACATCTATTTATATAATCCTAGAGGAAACATGATTAAATCAGAGCACAGATTTGTAGTAAAGGCACTGATGATCATAATGATGAGGAGTGGCAGCTCTTTTGGTTGAGAAATTCATGTTAAATACACAGGCTCCTAAACCTATGAACTCATTTTAACTGTAAAGTCAGTTTTTAATCCCTAACGCAAAGTCAATAAAAAAAATGTAATAATCCCTTTGTTTATTTATGGGACAGCTGGTACTGTAGCGGTTAGAAGGGCCGCCTTTGGAGCCAAAGGTCGCAGGTTCGAATCTCACCTCCACTTAGCGAGGTACTTACCCTAAATCGCTCCGGTAAAACTACCCAGCCGGATAAACGGGTAAATAGATTTAAGTAGATTAACACTGTAGGTCACTTTTGAGAAAAGCGTCAGCTAAATGAAGAAATTCACAGGTTAGGGTGTGTAAAAACCTTGGGCACAACTCTAATAATAAAAATGCGCCTGGACTTTCTATTTTAATGATTTATTAGCTGACTGTATGACTGATTAAAACAGCGACGTCTGAAATGATGAGCAAAACGTGAGCTGTAGACAATGTTGAGGCCGGTTGAACCGATGCGATCCCGCGCTCCTGTCCCGTGTGTGCGTCGGGACTGGTGGGTAAGCACAGTCTGCGCAGCAAAGAAAAATAATACGAAAAGGAAATAAGTGGAAAGAAATGCGCAAACGCATGACCGTTTGTAAGCTGAGGAGCTGGCGTAGCTGTGATTTCAGCAGCACGGTCTCTCTTATGCCTTTTAACACTCCTTCAGTCTTTATAGCGCTTTAATAAATTTCCTGTACACCATGAGCAGCTATACTTTGTACTTCTCTATACTTCACGTTGGACAAGAGTTACGGCAGCTGTGGATCGCAGCCCTTTCCAAGGCTCACCTGGTGCAGTTAAATTTCTGTGGTGCTCGTTTCCTCCTTTGGGTAAATTTTGGATTTTCTCCGTGGCTCCACCTAAACCTTTACCTCTTTTAATTCACTATATTCACCTCATTTGCATTATGTGCAGGGGCAGCAGGTGGCGTAGTGGTTAGAGCTGCTGCCTTTGGACTTAGAGGTCACAGGTTTAAATCTCACCTCCAGCTGTAGTACCCTTGAGCAAGGTGCTTACCCTAGAATTGGTCCGGTAAAATTACCCAGCTGTATAGATTGGTAAATAATTGTAAGTCACTTTGCAGAAAAGTGTCAGCTAAATGAATAAATATACGTCTTGAACTCAATAGCTGTGTAAAATTGTGACTGTATATTTATCTTTGTACAATGTAAACATTTTGTAAATTTGAAATGCTGTGTTCAATATCCAGATCTGCTGGTACTGGACCATATTTAAATTTGCATGTATTCATTTAGCAGATACTTTTCTCCAACGTGACGTACAACTCAAAGTAGACAAAAGTGCTTTTCAGTGACGGGGAAACGGAGGAATATAGATGCAGACGCGTGATCATCAAGGGACTATCAGTTTGTCTCCATTAAAACCAGCACACATTCCCACTGCATCATAATATTTAATGTTATAGATATTATTATGAATGGACAAATTGAATAATCCCTTCTTCTTGTGTTATACTACATTCTTAATACTGAAACATTTTTCAACCAGATGTTTTTGATGGTGAGAGCAGTCTGGCAGCCCACCCTGTTCCTAGAGTAGGCAGGGAAAGCCTGGAAGAAAAAAGCTCACCTTAATCTATGGTAAACACAGCAGAATTAGATGGTGGTCATTGAAGGTCTCCTCGCAGTGCCAAGGGCGGAGGTATTTCAGCCTGGATTTCGGAAGGAAGCCGTGAAATTCACGCATACCTCACGTTTATTGCTCTCTTCTCCCCAAACTGAGAAGAATTGCAAAGAAGATGCTGCTGGCACAAATCAAGGCCAGTTATTCTTCGGGAGAGGACAGCTCCTCAGACAACGGGGACTCCGAGAAGGAGGAGAAGAACAAACCAACGAGAGGTGGAGCTGAGGAGGATGGGGGAGACGAAGAAGGTTAGTAACCCCGAGTACCTGGTTCCACGTAATGCTGTTAATTGACACTGTGGGCAGCAGGTGGCACGGCGGTTATGGCCCCTGCCTCGCAATCATGGCCGTGGGTTTGAATCACAACGTCTACTGTCGTACTCTTGATCAGGGTACTTGCCCTCAATTGATAGGGTAAAAATGACCCTGCTGTTTTAATGGGTCGTAGGAAGTTTAACATTTTAAGTTGCCCTGGAGGAACGCTTCAGATACACACATACACACATTTTCTGAACCGCTTGCCCCATACGGGGTCGCGGGGAATCAGAGCCTACCCGGCAACTCAGGGCATAAGACCAGAGAGGGAGGGGACACCCAGGACGGGACGCCAGTCCGCCGCAAGGCACCCCAAGCGGGACTCAAACCCCAGACCCACCAGAGAGGAGGACCTGGTCCAACCCACTGCGCCACCGCGCCCCCGCCTACGCTTCAGATAAATAAGCAAAATGCAAGGTAGATGTGCATCATCATTCTACAGATCGCTGACACGGTGTGTTCCTACCCTAGACCATGCCACGCTGATCCAGTTGACGTATCTCTGAAACGGTATTAATTCGTAACATTTGGTGGCTGAGGTTAAGGGCTATTTACATCGTTGAGTTCATTGCTTTACAGCGTTAACTGATCGGTTGAACTTTAAGCAGCAGATGCTGTGCTGCTGCACACCTGCCGTTCAGTCTAAAGGTGTAGTTTTAAAGTCTTTTTAATGATCTACACTTGTGGCTGTTTTAATGTCTGTTTACCTTAGACATAGTGAGCCGTGTATGATGGGAAATCACTTGCATTAGAGGTCACACTAGTTTCAGGCCTTATATAATGACATTTCTGAAGGCGGCAATCTCATTAATATCCTTATTGTCCACTGGACGTCTGGCAGGGAGGGAAGTTCAATACGCATCATAATAACTGCAGTTTTTATACTGTGATTTAGGTGCATTTAGATTTGGTTTATTTCATTTGATGACATTAATGATTTCACATTGGAATGTAGTCATGTTAGAAACGAAGGAAGACGTTCTTATTTAATGTTTTTACAATGGAGTAAAAATAACAGTGGACCTTTAAATGAACTGTGGTGTGGATTTAATCAAGGAAGGTGTGTCTTTAGAAACAACAGCACTTTAATGCACTTTATTATCCTTACGTTCAATTTCATCGACTGCTTGTCCTTAATGGGGTCACTGTAATCCCAGAGCCTATCCATACCCTGATTTGTTAACACGTGGATTTGCAAATGTGGGGCAATTTACCACATCTCATTTGGTTTGTGGATATGAAGGTATTGCTCAGATACGGGGCCTCTTTTTGGGCTCGGCTGTAGATTCTTTGGCTTTTACCCTATACTCCATTATAACATAGAGATGGGTAAAGGTTTGTACTGAAGCCTAAACTACAAAAACTTGAGACCATGTGTATAAAGTACTCCTGGTTACACAGAACACTGAGATGCATTCAGACTTCAGAGCAGATGAGTTTTGGGATGCGATTGCTTATTTATGTTCACACACACACACACACAAAACACAACCTGGCAATACAAGGCGCAAGGCTGGAGGGGGAGGGGACACACCCAGGACGGAACGCCAGTCCATCACAAGGCACCCCAAGTGGGACTTGAATCCCAGACCCACCAGAAAGCAGAAACTGGCCAAGCCCACTGCACCACTGCGCCCCTTATTTATGTTTATTAAGAACCAAAATGTAGCTTTATTATGAGCGTACCCCCCAACCCATGTAGACCTTCTTTTCCTTTCCAAGTTGGACAAAACAAAATACAGTGGGATCTGATGTTACCAGTGTTTGGACAATACAGACACTTTCCACTTAGACTAACAGGAGGAGTAGGTTCGTTGCAGAGCTTAGATAACGGTTTTGTTACTGCTGGAGGAATGTCCTTAAAGTTTTTCTTATTCTATATTGTGAAGTTACTGTATATGTCATAGTTCAATAGTTCTTATGAAGTTATAAAACTTCTAATTGCTGTCAGGCCTATAATTTCTAAATAGTGTTCCCCCACCATACGAGCATAATCTGTTTCTGAAAACCCTTTACAAGGTGAATTGCTATTACTCAGAGATGTAATTACCAATACTTTCATTGGTAAAAATTTTGTGCGTTTCTGAGCTCCAAAATTGACATCCATTTATGATGAAATGTCATTACTGAGATCATGACAGGTACGTCCGGTAAACAAGGGCTAATGCGAGGAAATACCTTCTAAACCAAAGTAGGGCTGTTAAATGATATCCCCGTGAAGTCAAACTGTCATAATCCGAAAGGGTGAATGTCGGGGGACGACTGTAGTTTATTGAAAACGACAGATTTGCTTCCTTTTTCTGCTGTCAAAGTTTTGAAGAAGTTATCGATAGAAACACTAAAAAGATAAAATGATGTTGTTTCAGCCCCCACCCCCTATCCACTCCAAAACTTTCTCTGTTCCCCTTCTGCTAGAAGCGGAGGCGTCAGATCTGGACTCCGACTCGGACGTGGATGTGAAGAAGACGCGTCACCGGCATCGCCTGCTCCGCCACAAGCTCTCTTTGAGCGAGGGCGAGTCCGGGGACGACAAGCCTGCCGCCAAGGGCAAGAAGGACCGCAAGAGGAAGCACAGGAGGAAAGGTGTGTACCAAGCGCTGATGTCCACTGAGTGGCTGTTTGCGTGGCCATTCCACTGACTGCCCATTTGTATCATATTTTTTGTGTGTGTGTGGTTTTCCATTCGAAACGTGTGCAGCGTGGACGAGCAGCTCTACGTGGATCTTGCAGCTGACAGCAGTACTGTGAGTAAAGCACACTGGCGTGTCCCCCTGTCCCCTAGTGACCAGTGACGATTCTGCCGATTCGGACTTCGAGGAGTCTGCCGCAAGCGAGGGGTCGGCCCAGAGTGCTGCATCCGGCATGAGCGAGGAAGTCAGCGAGTCGGAGGGCGAGGAAAGCCGCCGCAAGACGAGGTGAGGACGTTTCCCAGCATGCTCCTTTTCTCCTTCACCATCAAATCAGCCGATGACGCACGTGCAGCCACGCTTATTTAATTCTTGTTGTAGATTTCATTTCGTAATAAAATATCTTATTTGAATTCATCAGTTCACTTTAGTTTTTGGAGAAATTGTTGCCATTAGGGTTAGATTGGAAACTCTAGAAGGTACAGCTGGTAGCGCAGTGATTAGAGTTACCGATCCGAAAGTAGCAGGTTTGATCTCCGGCTGCAGTACCGTTGAGCAAGCTGTTTAGATGGATAAATAATTGTAAACTTGTAACTGTAATAATTGTCACCTTAACTTTGCAAGTCGCTTTGAAGAAAAGTGTCAGCTAAATGGATAAATTTAAATGTTTGGACCGTGAATAAGGGCAGAAGCCTTCATTCAGACCCCTGATTGTACATGTGTATTTTGGCCACTAGATGGCTCTGTTCTGCAGGACTGGGGGTGGATGCTGTGGCCAACCATGCTGTTCTTGAGCTGAACTGCAGATCTGTCTCTACTCTATGCTCCTTTACCATATTTTACCTATAGCTGCAGATGGAGTTTAGTACCAGGGCTTGTTTTTGCTGTTGCTGGCAGTTGAAAGTTCTTGATGAAGCCAACTTCTTCTTATAGGTCATCGAAGAAGGCAATGGAGGAAACACCGCGTAGCTACCATCAGAAGAAGAAGCGGCGCCGCATCAAGGTTCAAGATGACTCCTCCAGCAATGAGAAGGTACGTGGTGGGCGCCTGTGGAACAGCTGAGGAAAGGGGAGGAGCCAGGCCAGGAAGTGAATCAATGAGCAGGGTTGCAGTCTACAATGATTGCTGATGATGCGTGCTGTGTGTGTCTTCTCAGAGTGGCTCCGCAGAGGAGGAAGATGGAAAAGGAGACGAGGACGGTGAAGATGACGAGTCTAAAAGCACCCCCAAGGGGCGCAAGAAGATCCGTAAGATCCTGAAGGATGACAAGCTGCGTTCAGAGACCCAGAACGCCCTGAAAGAGGAGGAGGAGCGCCGGAAACGCATCGCAGAGAGGGAGCAGCTGAGGGAGAAACTGAGAGAGGTTTGCTGACCTCGTGATGACATGATTTGGACTGACGGCTGCCTGTGTAAACTTAATACATGAGATTCACCTTAATGAACTTAGAAGAAGAATGGAATAAATATTTAAAATATGGGTGTCATGGAGATACTTGAATTGGTGTTTGACGTTTGGGAAACCTCGATTATGTTGATTCCACCGTGAGCAGGTGAAAAGGCAGCTGTGTGATGTTGCTATCTTGCACCTTGGTTCCAAATCTGCAGGTTATTGTAGTAGAGGAGGCCTCCCAGGTCACTTGTCCCATCACCACCAAACTACTGCTGGATGAGGATGAGGAGACGAAGGAGCCACTGGTGCAGGTGCACAGGAACCTGGTGACCAAGCTGAAGCCCCACCAGGTGGATGGTAAGTGGCTGTGGTTCTCCTTCCAGAAATACATAGGAATGTGTTTATGTCAGGTGTTGTAAGGATATTAAATCGATGGGTTATGTATGTATTCATAAATCTTCTTTCTGCTTTATTTTACTGTGCAATACTTAAGACTACCGTGTTGCCAGAAACAAAACTACAAGCACCTCCGGAGTGGCTGCTTGTTGTCCACGTTAGTCTGTTTGGGTTTCGAGTTGACGAGTTGACCCTTGTTTTGCATATCTGCAGGAGTGCAGTTTATGTGGGACTGCTGCTGTGAATCTGTGAGGAAGACCAAGAAGTCTCCTGGGTCGGGGTGCATCCTGGCACACTGCATGGGCCTGGGAAAAACACTACAGGTGGCCGTGACAGTACATGATTGGTTCTGATCATGAGCACTCGTCCGGAGTCGTTCGCTGTCCGGTGGCTCATCGCTGCTCTTCTGCGGCAGGTGGTCACCTTCTTGCACACAATGCTTCTGTGTGAGAAGCTGAACTTCAGGACGGCCCTGGTGGTGTGCCCGCTCAACACTGTCCTCAACTGGCTAAACGAGTTCGAGAAGTGGCAGGAGGGCATGAAGGACGAGGAGTGTCTGGAGGTACAGGGGCACATTGCTCTTTTCTTTTTCCCTTGGTTAAAATTCCCTGCCTTACAGGTATTGTGATCGTAACGTGTTGCACCAAGCTAAAGCAGATCTTTGTATTATGGTATGATGCACAAAACACTTGGAGTTCGTACACAGAATTTTTCCAGTTAGACAATAATTAAATCATAAACAATGTTGCATTTTGTATATGAAGAAAAACTGTTACAAACACTGGATTTTACAGCGTAGACTATAGTTTAAGGGGGTGCGGTGGCGCAGTGGGTTGGACCGGGTCCTGCTCTCTAGTGGGTCTGGGGTTCGAGTCCCGCTTGGGGTGCCTTGCAATGGAGTGGCGTCCCATCCTGGGTGTGTCCCCTCCCCCTCCGGCCTTACGCCCTGTGTTGCCGGGTAGGCTCCGGTTCTCCGCGACCCTGTATGGGACAAGCGATTCCGAAAATGTATGTGTGTGTGTGTGTGTGTGTGTGTGAGTGACTATAGTTTAATGGTCTTTGTGACTTCTATCATTTCCAGCTGTTTTATTTGGGTGAAAAGACAGTGACACGGGGTTGCTGTAAAAACGGTATAAATGGGACACATTTTTCTTGCTTTTCCGACCTGTAAAATATCAGTTTGACCTATGAAAGATTAGAAGAGGAATCACTGTAGGTGCTTTTTCAGAAAACTGATATTCCAGATCATGTGCTTGCTCTTGGAACATTGAGGCTGAGGTGTATGAGCACACCCGAATTCCCTCAACACACACACACACACGTGCGCGCGCACCCTTGTTACTCAGTGGAAAGCACGCTCCCTGGTGCACAAGTGCAGCATGCCACCGGGCCACCGTTACGACACGTACCTGTGTGGCAGGTGACCGAGCTAGCCACGGTGAAGCGGCCTCAGGAGCGCGCCTACGCCTTGCAGCGCTGGCAGGAGGACGGTGGCATCATGATCATCGGCTACGAAATGTACCGCAACCTCACGCAGGGCAGGAACATCAAGAGCAAGAAGCTGAAGGAGGCCTTCCACAAAACACTGGTTGACCCAGGTACTAGGGGTGTTTCAAAGAGGGAGGGGACTCTGGACCCGAAGGCTTCCCACTTCCCATGCTGCCCCTTGCTCTGTCCATTAGGCCCCGACTTTGTGATCTGCGACGAGGGGCACGTCCTCAAGAACGAGTCGTCGGCCATTTCCAAAGCTATGAATTCTATAAAGACGAAACGAAGAGTGGTGCTCACCGGAACTCCTCTGCAGAACAACCTCATCGAGTGTGAGTGAACTTCACTGTTTTCTCTGCTGTTTCGTTGCACCATCGCCTGCGTTGGTCAGTATTCCATGTGTTTGCCTGCGATCTGTAGTGTGTGTCATTGTTGGTTTTATAAACTGGGCTAAAATCAGATATCTATTAGTCGGGTGTGAGCAAGGATGGTTGTGTTGAACGTGGTTTTTGTACTTGATCTTGTTAAAAAAAAAAAAAATTCTCTTGTCTGCCTTGGTGATGAATGGCAATGTTGTGAGCATTCGCGTGAAGAAGCCGTTTCTCTCCAGATCACTGCATGGTGAACTTCATCAAGGAGAACCTGCTGGGCTCGGTGAAGGAGTTCCGCAACCGCTTCATCAACCCCATCCAGAACGGCCAGTGTGCCGACTCCACCCTGGCAGACGTCCGTCTCATGAAGAAACGAGCCCATATCCTGTACGAGATGTTGGCAGGATGTGTCCAGGTGAGTGGTGCAGGTGTGCTCTGTGGCTCCCTTAAGAGCTGTGCTGGGTACTTGTTCTCCTCTCAAAATCACTGCAAGTAGCTTAACGTTCTAAGTTGCTTTGGAGAAACATGTCAGCTAAATAAGTAAAGGTATTAAAAGCGTGAGTTATTACAGTTTTGGTGACGCTAAAACCTAGTGGCATGGTTGTGGGACTGCCGAACCAACTGTGAAACACATTCCTATGCAGAAATTCTAAAGGTATGCTACTCAGTCATGTTCCAGCACTGACATCCAGCATGATATACGTGGCACGGTTATGGTTACAGAATACTGTCTGGGCATCATGTGGAGGGGGAATGCTGGCAGCATCCTTGGAAATGTGCATGGCATCTTGATGCAACAGTGGTAACAGCTCAATCGGATAGTAAACTTAACATACATGTTTAAAGCGCCTGGTTGTCTGTGGTTCACCGAATTGCTGCTTTTCTTAGGCAGTGCGCTTTAAACTGTTTGCCGTTAATGGATACATTTATCTGGGGTTTTCAGGTGAGCGATGTTGACGGCAGCACCTCGTTTTCTCCCCACAGAGGCGAGACTACACGGCTTTGACGAAATTCCTGCCTCCGAAACACGAGTACGTTCTTGCGGTGCGAGTGACGCCCATCCAGTGCAAGCTCTACCGATACTATCTGGAGCACTTCACAGGTGAACCCCTGGCCTCCTACTGTCGCCTTTTTCTTTTGGGCCAGGGAAGTACTTGCCCTCCGCTTCAGTGTGTAGTGACCCTCGGTTCCATCGCGGTGCGTCTTAGCATTTTACACCACAGGTGGTCCTCAACTTATGATGGGGCTCCATTCCAACACCCCGTCGTAAGTCGACTCGTTCACAAGTCCCCTTACTGTTATATGAACCATAAGGGTATACAAACATTTAAAGTGCATGCTATCGTGTATTAAAAGGCTTTCTGCCGATTTCACACATTATTCGTGTTAGAATAATACCAATATAGAATAATAATAATATAATTATAGCACTGGACTGTATTTATATTTTCCAGCTACAGTATTGTTTTCACTTTTATTTTTAAATCTGTTGTCTTTTGCTTTTTTCTTTTCACACCACTCGAACGCTCTCATTTTCACTTGTTAGTCATTGTCTATAAAAATGAACTCAGGGGAATCAGAAAAAAAAAATCGTTTGGCAGACAAAAGACCGACTGAGACTAAAACGCTGAGAAATAAGGCGCCTTGCGGCACTGCGCCCAGCTGACGAAACCGTACGTCAGGTGGGGCGGTCATCGTTAAACATTATTACCATTATTACGCTGGGATTCGAAAATAGTAGAGAGCCGTCCTTAATGACGTGCGGCAAGTCGAGGACCACCTGTGTTTCCATCCTGTTAGTGAATTGCGGAGCTGCTCTGAGTGTGGCCCTGAGAGCAGGCAACACGTTGTACTAAAATGTACTTAAACACCTGGTCTTTCTGCTTCAGAGGACACTAGTGTTTCATGTTAAAATTCCCAGTTAGTGTGTGGCGGCTCCATATGTCTCTCCAAAAAAAAGCGAACGAAGAATGGTTGGAATCCCAGCGTGCTGCAGTTTTACGGTCTCCCTCCCACCGTGGGATGCTTTATTCTAGTAGAGCACTTGCCCCGAGTCCCAGCGTTACTGGTTTACCTGCATGACACGTGCAGTTATCTTGTCCGTTTCGTCTCATTCCGAGTCTGCTTTGGTTATGGTTTAATGGTTCTACGTTTCATCGTGTTAAGGGTCTGGTTATATTTTTACCTTAGCCTGCTCTTACCCTGGAGCCTTTGCAGGACAGCTGGCGTGGGCGTTCCCACGGCCCTCGGTAATGAAGGGCTCTGGGAGAGCGTCCCCAGCTCATTAGGGCAGCTTCCCGTGGAGCCCGCCGCTAACCACCCAGCGCGCCCGTGTCCTGACTGCTCCCAGGACCACCGGCTGCACTGTGGGAGACCACGAGCCGGCACACTGATCTCCTCCCCAGCACGGGGAGGGGTCAGGTCAAGGCCCACATCGCAAATGAACTTTTCTCGTTGCGTGTTCCTCGTTTACTGCGGCTGGAGGTCAAACGAAGGAGCGTAACTTCTAAATAAAAGCGTCCCAGGCCTTTAATCAGCTCGCGTTAGACAGGCCACGTGCGTTCCTGTTGCAACGCATCCTAGAGAGCTGCTTTTGTAGGAAGTGCCGCCGATCTTCTGGCCTGCAGTCGTCCCATATGGCGGGCCGTGTCGGCCCCCGGCGGCACAGGGCTCGCATGCCAGCTGTGTTTTGCTTTGGGACCAAGCAGTGCGTTAAGTGCACGGTGCGTGGCGCCGCAGAGTACTGGCACCAATTGGAGTCTCCGGCGGGCCGCACTTGTGCCGCGCGGCCGGGCACTCATCCAAATCTCTGGGCAGGTGTGGGCGCCGCTGTGGAGGGGGGCCGGGGCCGTGCCGGGACCAAGCTCTTCCAGGATTTCCAGATGCTCAGCAGAATCTGGACCCATCCCTGGTGTCTTCAGCTGGACTATATCAGCAAAGAAAACAAGGTAAAGAAACAAGACGTGTGACTCGAAGGCCCCGCGAGCCCGCGCTCCACACCAACCGCACGAAAACAAACCGGGAGGCGCCGTTTCCCTCGAGTCATCACTTTCTGTGGAAAGGCAGAGGGGGGGGGAAGCATGCGATATGATGGGAAAGCCTGGGTACGCGCTGTGTGCGCAGTTGAGACGGGGACTTCAACAAAGGGGGGATTTGTACCGTGGTACCATGGACCTGCAGCACTTAGGCAGCAGCTGCTTGTTGTATTTGATGCTCTGCCATGCGGCCAGACAGCACAGAGGGCCAGCAGCTCCTGCAGTCATTTCACAAAGACCTTTTCCAACGACGCTGTCTGTAATAATGGCAGCCCGTCACGCACATACGTGCCAGAGAGAGCAATCGGGAGAATTCGGGGTTGTATTCACGATTATATGTTAGGCGTCTCATAAGCTTGTCAGCAAAGATGATTTGTGGACGAGGTCTTTCCCAGTGGCAGACGCTGCGTGTCCCCAGTTTTCCCATCTTGTTTCTCTGGCCCTCAATGGCTTTATACGCGGGATGCACAACAAAGGGGGGGAGGTGTGTGTGGGACAGCCAGTGTAAGGGGGGGTTAAACTTTCTTTCCTTATTAGGTTTCCAGAGTCGCAATTCCTCATGAATGCATTTACACCTTAATTTATTGTTTAACTTGGCTTTAAGTGGCTTAGTGATGTAGGAGGTTCAATGGTGGTGACAAGTGTGGCAACAAAAAAAAAGCTATACGTGTGGATGTGCAGTGTGCACGGTAAACAGTGTATTGGGAGAACACCTACATTTAAGTGAGACTGATTTATATTTGTCTTGGCCTGGGTGCATCAATGACCTGCCCGGGAAGTGAAATGAGGTGAAGTGCAGGAGAACTTGGTACGTTTACGCTCCTCTGTGCAGACGGGTAACCCGATGCCGTGCTTGTAATGCCTATGCTGTGTGTTGCAGGGCTACTTCGATGAGGACAGCATGGAGGAATTCATAGCGTCGGAGACGGAAGAGTCTTCTATGAGCCTGACGTCTGAAGACGAGAAGGCGAAAAGGTGCTCACAGCCCTCCCGGCTGGGCTTTTCACGCCTCCGTCGTGTTTTTGACACAGCGCAAGGGGGAAACACGAGTTTGCCGGCCTGTTCCACCGAGGGACACGATCACGGCAGATCTCTGCTACTTCCGTATCGGCCCATCTGGTGAAAGTGCATTCTGGGTGTGGATGGAGCACCTCTCCCGCAGCAAACGTGACGACGCGTTTCTCCTCCGCAGGAAAAAGAAGCGGGGCAAGGGGAAGAAGGCCCTCACGGACGAGTCGGACAGCGACGACCTGGAGGTGATCAAAGAGTGGAACACCAGTTCCCGGGGTGGTAATCCCGAGGGGCGCAACAGGGCGGAGCCTGTGGAGGAAGGTAGAGTATCACGCCCGCTCCTTGATACGTTAGGATTTGTGGGTTCAACAGTAAATACTCACACACACATTCAGTGGGTTCCAAAGAATTTGACCCGACTGCATCACTGAGTTTGGTACAGGGAGGAGCTTATGGGCTCATCGGGGGGGGTGGTGCTCTGTAGTTTGAGTCCAGGTGATGCATGTTTAATGAGAGTCAAAGCCGTCCAGGTGGAGAACTAACCCTTTACCTCCGCTCATGTCCGAGCAGCAAGAGCCTCCTCGAGCTCAGGCCCCGGCAGCCCCTCTCCGGACTGGTACAAGGAATTTGTTACCGAAGCCGATTCCGAGATTCTCGAGCACTCCGGCAAGATGGTGCTGCTTTTCGAAATTCTCCGGATGGCAGAGGAAGTTGAGGAAAAAGTGTATGTCTTTAGTAAACCCTTCGGTTATTGGTTTGGTTGATCACATGGCTGCTTGATGTCCTGACGCCATTGGCCACTGAATTGCCGTTAGTTGGACATAATATCGATTCCCTAATTTTCTTTTGTTGTTGTCGGTGTTTCCAGGCTGGTGTTCAGTCAGTCTCTCATCTCACTGGACTTGATTGAGGACTTCCTGGAGCTGGCTTGTCGGGCCAAGGAAGAAGAAAAGCCTTCTCCGTATAAAGGTGAGCTTCAGGCTACACGCGGCTCTGCTCGACACTGCGGACGTTAGTCGTCTCGTTCAACAGTTCGTTTCACTCACAGACACACAGTCTCACTTTATGAATTCATCCTCACGAAGGAGCGTAGCTGCTCAGGTTACGATCTGGTAAGGGGCCCCTTTTCTACCGGTGGAATGCAGTGATCCCTGCTAGGCCTTTGTGGTCTCCTTGCTCTCGTCACTCTGTCTGCTTTGCCACCAGCGCCGTGTGTGGCTTGTATCTCGCTGGGTTAGTTGTGCTCACAGTAAAGCTGCAGCAGGCAGCCACTTCCCCTGCGGTCTTACGTCTTCTTGGGGCAGCAGGTGGCATAGTGGTTAGATCCGTCTCCTTGCCCGTCCTCAGTGGAATCCCACTCCATCTCCAGTGTCCTTGATGGAGTTTCTCGTCCTGAATTGATGATATTAAGAGCACCTCGTTTTATAAAGAGCCAAATAGTAATGTGTCCAAGCCTAACGCTGTAGCTCACCTTGGACAAAAGGTATGAGATGGGTAACAATATGGTCCTCAGCAGGCATCTGTGTGACAGGTGTCCCAGCAATGAACTGTAGGGTGCGAGTCTCCCGCTGTGTTTCAACATGAACCCCGGCTGCTTTAAACCACATAGCGTTTGCCGCAGGTGATGTTATTAATAAGGAAGACAGTGTCCTTCATTGAATGCGTCACACACAGTGCGTCATACACAGCCTCCCTGCTCACACTGTCTTCATCTGCACTTGGCCGCTTCCCGCCCGATTGCGTCAGCAGTCTGCCCAAACCGCTACATCTCCATAACAGAGCCCTCTTTGGAGGTTCGGGGTTCGACGAGCTTGAACGACAGTCGTAGTCCACCCTAGTGTTTTCTGCACACGCGCTTCCTTTCACCCCAGGGTGGGAGCACACACTTGGGCACAGCCTTGCCTTGTTAGGACCTCACACTGATTCTTACTGTAATACAATAAATCATTCATTCTTCACCGAAAAACAGTTGAGAGTTGATACGAAAAGTTTTTCTCACATTTACTATTTTATCAGGTCCCCCCCCCCCCCCCCCCCGCCCCTGCCTCTTTTTTAAGTCGACTACTTTAAAGTTATCAAGGCGTTTTAAACTGTGGTGTTGTCTGTATTTCTGGGTATACTGTATTGTGGGGAAATTTTCATACGTGTCCACAGAAGGTTAGCGGTACATGTACAGATACACACACTTCTTAATAAGAACACACACACACAGCCCCACATACAGTCACACAAACAGCCTCTGGCCTAAGGTCGTGTTCCTAATTAAACTGCTGCAGCTGTTTTTGCTTTCATTTTGAAAATGATTAGACCTTGCCCTTTTTTTATTTTTTTTTATTTTTTTTTAAATTCACCTAAAAATGTTTGCTTAAGGGTTTGCAATTTATAATGAAAAGATCACAGTCCAGTAATTGGAAACATGTTTAAATGCCAGTTGCGAATGCTAGCAGAGGAAGCCGAAAGCTGTTTGGTTCTTGGATCTCCAAGGACAGTCATTGCTGAGCTGTAGAACTTCGTAAACATCTGTTGTTTTGACCTTCTGTGTTGAGCTTTCGTCAGAATCTGAAGAGTGGTTTTTTTTTTTCTGTCCCGACAGGAGAGGGCAAGTGGTTCCGAAACATAGACTACTACCGCTTGGACGGCTCCACCAATGCCATGACCAGAAAGAAGTGGGCCGAAGAGTTCAATGACACCAGCAATACTCGGTACGGAGCCCTCACTGCTGCCTTAAACACATTTCCTGATCCACAGCACTTCTGGTCCACAGTTAACCCTGGATGACTCTTTAAAAACAGGTAGCGGGAACAGAAACTGATCTGCAATCTAAATTTTGCTCCTTTGTGATGGGATTCTATTCTGTTCATCCCATCATAAGTAAACCGTCGAAAACACCCTTATGCTATATTATATGGATCATAAAAATATGTAAACAATTGATATGAACAACTGGTACATTGTATAATAGGACTGTTACTGTTTTTGCGCATCATTCACGTTAAAGTGATACTGATGTAGAATAATAATAATAATGTGGTGGTTCAGTGAGTACTGCTGTTGTCTCTAAGCACCTGGGTGGTGTGAGAGGGTGTGGGTTCTCCCTGCGTATACATGGGTTTCCTCAAGGTGCTCTGGTTTCCTCCCACAGTCCAAACACATGTGTCAGGTAGACTGATCAGGCTAAATTCCCCTAGTCTATATGTGTGTGTTACATTGCTTTGGTGTGTAGATGAGTGATTGACTGCTACTAGTGTATCCTGCATTTTAAAAGGTGTCGCATAACTTGAAGGGAATCACAAACGAAAAGCTTTGTAAACAAAATGCAATTGCTGCTGCACGGCCAGACACTGACTAAGACCCAAACGGTGACAATTATGGGAATTTGCAGCAGCACGGTCGACATTACACCCAAACGTTGGGACTCAAAAATAATATCATAAAGGTTTATGGGACAGCGTTCACAAATCTAGGTTGCGTATGTCGTCACCCGAGGAACATTTGTACAAAGAGCAATGTGCTGAATCCAATTCTAAACCTTTTAACCTTTGCTTGGTATCAGTGTCACAAAAGACTAGATGGTCTTTTTATGGTCAGTGCACCTGTATAATGTTGCGCTGTAAAGTATATAAGCCCTGTTTAGCCTTTTAAGATTGGATGGCCCTTGAGGTACTGAGGTTCAGAATGTCCCCGTATTTATTGGGCTGACAGCTTTGCCGGGTCTCTCACTCATCCAGGGGTCGCCTGTTTCTCATCTCTACAAGAGCTGGGTCTCTTGGGATCAACCTGGTAGCTGCTAACAGGGTCATCATTTTTGATGCTTCGTGGAACCCATCCTACGACATCCAGAGTATTTTTAGGGTGTACCGCTTTGGCCAGCTCAAGACCGTCTTTGTGTACAGGTTCCTGGCGCAGGTAAGCAACGTCTCATTCGCTCTCGCTGACGTAGCTGTTGTGAGGTCATGGCAAGCGGCTCAGTGTGTCGACAGGAAGCTCTTATGCAGATTTTTCATTTTCCTGAATGGTTTTGCGGAAGGTGAGCTGCTAGCTACAGTTTACCAACTGCATCATGGCCTTATCTCCACAGGGCACCATGGAGGACAAGATCTATGACCGGCAGGTGACCAAGCAGTCGCTCTCCTTCCGGGTGGTGGACCAGCAGCAAATTGAGCGCCACTTCACCATGAACGAGCTCACCGAGCTCTACACGTTCGAACCCGATCAACTGGATGACCCTAATTCAGAGAAGAAGAGCAAGAGGGCGACGCCCATGCTGCCCAAGGTGACCGCTGCTTTGTTTTGGGTTGATCACCTCATCGGGGTTTCTAAAACAGCGGCTTACAGTTAGCCTCACAATGTTTTCACAAGGCGGTCATCACAAGTGAACCGTCGCCGTTAACCACCACGAACCTAGAGCTACTGTAGCATCAGTCCCCGTTGACGCACGTTTCCTGGTGACTTTGGTGAACGTGAGAGAGTGTGGCGGCTGATTCTTCATCTCTGGACCAGTTTGTTCTCCTGCCAATGCTCTTCAAGCCACTCTGCAGCGCTGAATGAATTTTTAAAAGTATACGTGCTGCTGTTTCAGTAGCTTCTCCATGGGCGAGCTTGAGAAGTCCACAAGGATCACTGCGTTACCGCTGCCTCCCTGCAGGTAGCGCTCTCCTCTCTGTTTTCCCCTTAATTTCATTCGGAGGTCAAACGAGTGAGATCTGAACCTTCAGGTGATGTTTTTTGGTTTCCATCCAAGCCTTTGTGAATGAAATATGTTTTCCTGGAAAAGCCTTCAGGTTTGCACCCTATTAGGTGGTTATTGTACCTTGGTGCAGAGCTTTTAGCATTTGCCCTTTGACCCATGGCTTTCCCTGAACAGCTCTCCTTTTTATGATGGAAGCATCAGTCCAAACTTCCTACAGATATATGGCTCAGCGTCGCCGAGGCTGTTAGGGACACTCCCCAGCACCGTCGTAAAGCCGGCAATAAAGAAGTCACCATTTGGGTATCGTTTTCCTACCTTGGCCGCCCTAAAAGTGCGTGCCCCAACCCAGGGCTGTGCGAAGTAAGGATCAAATTATGGGCGAGTACATTTCGCCCTCAGTGGAACAAGTGGCCAGGAGTATTGAGTTAGTTTGCGCGCAGGGCTACGGGGCTGAAGCGCTGGACACGATTAGAGAAGTACTGTAAGTATTGTAAATAGCAGAAGGAGCCCGCGGCCGTTCCTTTTGAAGACAGAAACGCTCGGCGAGTGCGTGAGAAACCTCCACTGCAGTAGACCTGTAGATACAAATCAGAGCATGTCTGGGATGTTCTCTGCTCACCGCAGAGACGCCTGCTGTTGCTTTCAAATAAAACCGTTTTTGGTTTTGAGACAGTAGTGAACTAAACCGTATACAAGAAGCTCCTTTTCCCATTTTGTTCCAGATGTCTTCCTCTGTTTTTGGCGAGGCTTCCACAGTGTCAGGCTGTGGGAGTTCAGGAGATATCCTCCACTGATGGCCCGGAGTGTATTCCTTCCCGTAGGTAGCGCTTCGGATGTGGGTTGGATCCCCACTCAGCCTGTGTGGAGCCTGCGCGTTCTCTCCGTATTCACCCGGGTGTCGTCCGTGTGCTCTGGTTGCCTCGCACAGTCCGAAGACATGTTTCAGGTCGTCTGGTGTCTTCAAGTTGACCATTGTGCAGGGGTGTGCTGCATCGCTCTGCTGTATAGATGGATTAATAACTGTAGGGAACTTACTGTAGTGTCACTTTGGATAGAGGTGTCAGCTAGTAAAGGTCATACCTGCTTGGGCAGCTGGTTGTACAGTGGTTGAAGCTTCTGCCTTTATACCCCAAGGTCACAGGTTCAAGTCCCACTTCCAGCTGTAGTACCCTTGAGCAAGGTACCTTCCCTAAGTTTCTCCAGTAAAATCACCCAGCTCTGGCTTTGCATTAAGTAGTTTAACATTGTAAATTGTAACTTTGGAGAAAAGCATCAGCTGAATGAATAAATGTATAATTGTGCACCTTTACATTTGGTAGGAAACCTGCAAAAGCAGAGAGCGCAGTTTGGTGTGAAGAAGCTGAACATAAACCCACTACACCGTATATGGCATTGCAGAGCTGATGTCTGAGTGGACAAGTGGACACTAAGTCTGACCGGCCTGGGCTGCTTCATGTCGTCACAGACATAACCAGAGAAGTTCACTAGTTGTCCTATCGGTACGAACCAGCAGAAAGGTGACCTCAGCTGTACCTGCAGCGTAGTCCAAACCAACCGAGTCATCTGTTTTTTTTTTTTTTTTTTTCCAGGAAATGACTGATGGTAAACTGGACTGGAAGGGAAATATTTCAGCTTCGGTTTAGGAACATAAATTGTTGTTGCCGTTAAGGAAATGCCAGGAATAGCTTTACCTTTCACACTGCTTCTCTGAGACCTGGGTAAAAGGGCTTAAAGAACTGCGGTGTTAATGATGACGGTTTAAATCTGCGCGTGTGATGTGGAAAAGGAACTGTGAGAGGGGCCGTTTCCAACTGAGACAGCAAATTTACATATTTTGAAACACTTGTTGGAGAGTAAATATTCTAAATAAATGTGTGTATTTCAGTGATTGCAGAACATTTAAGTTGATATCCCATTGCTTTGTTTTTTTTACCGTCAAAGGTTACTGTGTTCTTAGTGTTAAAAAGCAGATAAACCAAAAAAGTACCCGATATCTGGTTTTTCACTTGTGTGGTTGTAGATTATTAATACCACTTATCATTAATGAGTCAGGATTTTCAAGCATCTGGCCTGCCACATCTGGTATAGGCCACCACGTTCAGTGCGGCACGATAAACTGAGACCGCATTTGAAAACTGTGCCAAGTGGATACATTAATGATTCGGAAAGGCTTTGTGGAGTTTTTATTTCATTATTTCTTGGGGACAAACAGCAAACATGTAAAACAGTGTTAAATTTGAATCTGATATACTTATTTTTTCCTGATCATATTAGGGCTGGTTTTTGGTGATTTTGGCACGAACTTGGGATTTACCTGGGATGAATTGGATTTAGGGGGGTGCGGTGGCGCAGTGGGTTGGACCACGGTCCTGCTCTCCCGTGGGTCTGGGGTTCGAGTCCCGCTTGGGGTGCCTTGCGACGGACTGGCGTCCCGTCCTGGGTGTGTCCCCTCCCCCTCCAGCCTTACGCCCTGTGTTGCCGGGTAGGCTCCGGTTTCCCGTGACCCCGTGAGGGACAAGCGGTTCCGAAAATGTGTGTGTGTGAATTGGATTTTTTTTCTCATAAGAAATTTCAGGGACAAATGAAGACCGGACAATGGGATAAGTATATTGATTTGCCCTGATATGAAAAGTGATTACTGTATGATCTGTAACACACACACACACACACACATTTCTGAAGCGCTTGTCCCATTCAGGGTCGCGGGGAGCTGGAGCCTAACCTGGCAACACAGGGCGTAAGGCTGGAGGGGGAGGGGACACACCCAGGACGGGACGCCAGTCTGTCGTAAGGCACCCCAAGCGGGACTCGAACCCCAGACCCACTGGAGAGCAGGACCCGGTCCAACCCACTGCGCCACCACACCCCCCGATCTGTTACAGTCCTCTAAAATTTAATCTAGTTTAAAATGATTAAAAAACGACAGCATGGCAACTAACACCGGGGCTTCGTAGTATTGATTACTTCAGTTCAAAAGAAGAGTGATCTGAACAATCGTGTTAACATTGGGATGCTCTTGGAAATGCCCCCACATTTATTTAAACATAATTTCAATGTTGCTGTGCATTAAATCAGTGTCCTACCCAGGGCTAAGAACTCAAGTGGAACATCCCCTGCATCCTGCGAGGATCGACCGTCCCCTCAGCCCTGACGTTAAAGGGCTCTGCTACTTTCCTCCCGCTCCAGTACGTCAGCATATGGCAGCTATGATCATTCTGAGCTTATAGCAGTTACACACACACACACACACACACACACACACACACACACACACACACACACACACACACAGAGTGACTGAAACTGCTTGTCCCAAGTGGGGTCGCGGCAAGCCGAAGCCTAACTCGGCAGCACAGGGCACGAGGCTGGAGGGGGAGTGGACACACCCAGGATGGGACGCCAGTCCATGGCAAGGCGCCCCAAGCAGGACTCAAACTCCAGACCCATCAGAGAGCAGGCACAGGCCAAACCCACTGCACCCCTGTTATAACAGTTAGTTAAATGTAATAATCGCTCAGACACACTGTGACCACATTGCTTCACAAACAAGAAAAGTGTGGATCTCGCATGCTTTTGCGATATACTGAGACTCAAGAGTTTTCCCCATATGTGTGTACAGGAGTCCTCGATTTACAAACTCACTTTATCTGAAATTTCGGTATAAGGCCCTTGGCTTTTGATATCCAGTTATTGATCTGAGGAACAAAGAAATCAGTATAAACAAAATTTCTCTAATTTTCATCATTTACCATAATAGGAAATACGCTTAAGGTATCCAGTATTGGGGGTGTTGTGGTGCAGTGGGTTTGGCTGGGTCCTGTTTTTTGGCGAGTCTGGGGTTCGAGTCCTGCTTGAGGTGCCTTGTGATGGACTGGTGTCCCATCCTGGGTGTGTCCCCTCCCCCTCCAGCCTTACGCCCTGTGTTGCCAGGTTAGGCGCTGGCTCGCCGCGACCCCGCTTGGGACAAGCAGCTTCAGCCAGCGCGTGTGTGTGTGCGCATCCAGTATTTCAGTTTTTAGGAGCCGGTTAATTTTGTAAATGGAGGGATGTCTGTACGTTTTAGACCAAACGTGAAAAAACGATCTACGAATAGTAGCGTTACCCAGCTAGCAGACTTGGCAAGGCTGTGTTTTCTAGTTGCGGACTGCATGCGCTGCAGCTGCTGTTTGACAACAGATGGGTGACATTGTTTTGACTTCATGTACGTGTGGAATTCTAGGACTTAAATACCACCAAGTTGGATACAAGACGTCCTTTAGGGACGTCTTCAACGGATAATCAGCCGTTTTCCCTGACAGCCAGCACTTTGTGCTTTGTCTTTGCTCTCGAGCCCCACATTCTGCATTCAAGCAGCACTTGAGCCGTCCATCACTTTTCCATACATAATGAGCTGCGGAGCTGTTTTTTGTCAGCTTTGATTGAGGGAAGCTTAAATTCACTTCGTTCTCTCACGATCTGAGGAGGAACGCGCTCACGCCGCATTACATTGAAAATTGCCGTAAAGCAAACGAATAAATGCTCTTACTATACTGTCACGAAATTTTGCAATAAAGTGATCGCTTATATAACGGAGTTCTGTAAAAGGAAAAACCAACACAACGGCTCATGACGACATACATAACACGTAAATGTAACTAATGTATTTTTTATAACGGGCTTATTATTCGGTACGATGGCGTATTTACGTTTATTCATTTAGCAGACGCTTTCTCCAAAGCGACGTACATCTCAGAGAAAATACAGTTCGTACGTCACATTAGGAGAAAGAGAGACATAGTTGCAAACGTGATTCTTGAGTAAATCTGGTTTATTTCTTTCTGCTTCATGCACCGATGTTCATCGCTCTAGTAGGTGCGTAAATCGCAGGATATAGATGAATCCCGATAACCTTCCTACAAATTATTTGCCCGTTGCATGGTCGTTTTTAAATCCGCCATGGGTATTTTGTTCTGTACTGCAGCTTGTATCAGATGTTTGTGAACAGATTCATAATGAGTGTCTCAAACCCAAAAGGTTTTGGTCCCTCGATGGTGTCGGTCTGATTTCCAATGTTTGCACGGTACTCTAAGTTACTTACAATCATCTACTTGTTTATGGGTAATTTCACTGTATCAGTTGAGGGTAAAAGGTTCATCGCTGGCTCCTACAATTGTAAGGCAGCAGCTCTAACCAATATGCTACTCACAGCCCCTTGGACAGAAGACTCCTGGTAAGCTATTATGGAAGAGTTATTACAATACGCGTTGATTTTCGCATTAGATGTTTGGGGAGATCGGTGGTTTGAAGCCGTGTAACAGTCCGTTCTCGTTCAGTGGGTCAGGTGTATTGTTACTAATAAAATAACTGCATTACTCATGTACAATGGCTATGAACAGCTGTGCATTAAATAGTGATCACTTGAAAATGTTTTTCTCAACTTTAATAGTCAAAGTGGGAAAAAAAAAAAAAGAGTTAAGGCATAACTTTGTAGCTTAATTATATGTGGGTACTGAATGATTTTTTTTTTTCTTTCCCCCCCAGTAATGAGTGCCAGCAGATTTCTGCCTCTAATTGGATTAGGCAGCCAGAGTGGAGCTTTTTGTCCGCGTTTTCAGCAGAAAGGTTAGCGACTGCTCGTAAACACTGAACGGCAGACCCCCCACGGCCCGTCCCCCTCCCTCCGGCAGTTCTCTTCCAGCACAGTCTGGGAATGTAAGCCCCGTGTGTTTTCTTGTTGTGTGTCTCCGAGACAGGCTGCACTAACCCTTCCGTGACCAGACAAGCAAGCCGTGATGATGGCCGTCTCTCTCGCTTGTCCAAGGCATAACTTTTTAGCCATTTCAGAGGCTAATTTAACACACCGGGTCCCTTTGTGGGGGGTGCGGTGGCGCAGTGGGTTTGATCGGGTCCTGCTCTCTTGCGGGTCTGGGGTTCAAGTCCCGCTTGGGGTGCCTTGTGATGGACTGGCGTCCCATCCTGGGTGTATCCCCTCCCTCTCCAGCCTTGCACCCTGTGCTGCCGGGTTAGGCTCCGGTTTGCCGCGACCCCGCTCGGGACAAGCGGTTTCGGACTGTGTGCGTGTGTGAGTCCCTTCGAATCGGTACCTGGTGACAAGGGGGATGCCGTTAGTTCGACTGGATAGACGTCCTTAAGAGTACGTGCCAGCAGGGAGAGCGCACTTTGAGGACTGGGGGCAGCATTGCAACTGGGGTCATTGACTACTCTTGTCCTGCGTAGAGCCAGGCTTCTACGATTTGGATAGAAGAAGAGGTGCTTACTGTGCTGACCCGGTGTTTTTACGTCTCTGCTTTTCGGCAAGGATGTGAGACTTGTGTCATATAGCGCGACAAATACGATAACGTGGTATTTACCGCAGGCTGGTTTTATACATCATATTTATAACAACAGAGACAATGAGTAGGATAAATAAAGTGTAGGTAGGCCAGCACACTGTTGTGATTGGATTTGTTTATTACAGGTGAAATTAATTCACGGACGCGTCTCTGCATCTTTTGGTCTTTTTGTCCAGTGATTTTCATCGCTGTATGTTATTAGTTCTCACATGATCCTGCTTGACTGCTATTTAGTTCCGTGTTTCAATAATGTTTGCACGTGCTGAGAAACGCCTGTAGCAGAAACACATCCGTGGTTTGATTTCACCTCTAATAAACAGTCACGACTGAGAGTGCAGGTCTAATTATGTTTTGTTTTCAGATTTTTTTTTTTTTTTTTCCCCCCCCAGGGGATTTAGCACCTGTTGAAGTAATCTTTTCTTGGACCCTTTGGTGAGCACATATTCTAAGCACTATTCGTAGCCATCGTTATATCCATCTATACCCCTTTAATGCTGTACACAGGCTGCTAAGATATGCTGAAGTGTGACACAATTTGCATTTCCAGAGTCCAGTATCCCGAACCCCTTATTAGTAACACCGCAGGCTGATGGAACAGACCAACCAGGGTGTTACCGTATTAATCCCGTCAGCAGGGTATCGTTGGGCATTTAACGGTATGACAGTATAATAGATGAATTCACTTACTACATAGCTTCACACAGACAACTTAATGTATTGATTTTAATTATTAGTGATAGTTTGCATGGCGCGGGGCGTGCGGTGGCGCAGTGGGTTGGACCGGGTCCTGCTCTCCGGTGGGTCTGAGGTTCGAGTCCCGCTTGGGGTGCCTTGCGACAGACTGGCGTCCCGTCCTGGGTGTGTCCCCTCTCCCTCCGGCCTTACGCCCTGTGTTGCCGGGTAGGCTCCGGCTCCCCGCGACCCCGTATGGGACGAGCGGTTCAGAAAGTTTGCATGGCACTTAATACCAGTATTTAGTCAAGATCAAATCCCCACCCAGTCATTGTGCACGCCGGATAAATAGCTTCCATGTATTTGGAATTCCTGATTTAGGGTGTCTTTGTATCCGGGAGGAAAGGGTCCCTTTGCCGAGGGATCAGGTGGCGCAGTGAAGAACTGAAGGCTGTGATGGCGGCTGCCACAGCAGTGGTTTTTTTTGTGCTGTGTAGGGTGGAAAAGACCGGGCCATAGATTTGAGGGATGGTGACCAGTGCAGGCCAGGAAATGTGCGGTCAGATGGCAAACCAGCAGTGCTCCACTTGGAGGACTGTTTATAACTAGGCAGGAAAGTTATGCGTATTATTTGCGTGCAGCTGCGGAGTCCGTTTTAACTGACTGAGGTTAGATATTACAAATATCAGCATGCCCCCGCTCCTTCTGTTGCATTCTTCATGCGAGGTTCTCCCCGTTCTGGCCCTTGTGCTTGCTGTGGTTAGCACACCTGCGTGTCACACAAGGCCAGTGTTTGGTATGGACGTGTGGGGGGGGGATGATTTGACTGCAGTGCTTTGCAGTGGCCTCCAGGGGACGCAGCGAGCTCCACGCACACTTATAGTGTTCAGTGCTGAAGGCTGCTGCACGAACGTGTGTGAGCGGCATCGGAAGAGCTGAGGGTCCTTAATATGGGTGGATTCAAAAGATGTCATTTAGTCGAATGCAGGGACGTAAAGCTTTCCTGATATTCTCAAATGTTCTAAAGTTGGCGTCTTCTAACGTTTGTTTTTTCTTTCTTTTTTTTTTAAAAAAAATTATTCTCGTAGTTTTTATTATAGCATATCTGGACACTCTTAGGCCACGCAACAGCTGATGATCACAAGTGCCTTTCTTTGGGGTACAGCAGCTGGGATGCCTTCTGACTAAGCTGGCGATGTTGCGCTCTTCTGGAAGGCCAGTTTCTAATATTTGGTAGATCTGGGCTTTTGGAAGGATTTAAAAAAAAAAAAAAAAACATTGCCATTACAAGGTCTGGCTGTCTGGAGAGAGAGAAAGAAAAAAAAAAAAAAAAAACTTACCGGAAAATGAATAGGTCAAATATTCCACCAATATAGGCGAGACGATGTGTTCCCGAAAATGGTGGGAATGGCTAGAGAGCGCACTCCCTGCACCTGCTATGAGTGAATGGCCTTCAGCACTTGTACCCATTTTACTGCCCAACATGTGTCACTCTGAGACAGCGTTAAAACGCTGGTAGCGATGCATCATGGGCTCAGTAACATCACGGGGAGGAGGGGGGGGGGCAACAGAACCATGGGTAATGGTAAAACTTACTTAGCTTCCCCATCTTATGGCAAGAGACGATTTATGCTCCCTCAAACTGAGTGGTTTGATGTTTAGAGCGCCGGACACGAGGGGTGCTTTCTCTAGGATGATGCCCTCGTCCCATGTTGTACGGTCACCGAACGGCATCGGCGGCACCACTGCGGACCCGGGGAGGACATTTGCGCTCCAGGTTTCCGGTGCGAGGCTCTTCCCAGAAGATATATCGCAGCGGTTTCATATGTGTGCAGCAGCAGAAGTTTGTCTTCCAGTCAGTCCCCACCCTCCACACCTTCCTGTCCTGCTACTCTTGGGAGCTGAAACAGCGCTCAAGTAGTTTACCTTTTCTCCGGTGGGTCCTCGCTTTCCCAGATTGCACATCCCACCTGCACGCTCTCCTGGCCGCCACTGCCCCGCTGCTTCTCTCGCGCCCGGTGCCGAGGGGAGGCCTGACTGCTGGAAGACCACCCTGGAAGCTCTGCACAGAGACTAATTATGAGCCTGTGCCTCCCTCGTCCCCGGGACCGCCGCGCCGCCGTTTGACCCCTGGGGCTCCCTGACCCATTTACAGACCTGGAATTGGACACGGTTGCGATACGGTTTAGCTCCGATTCACTGGAAACGAGACCTGGTTCTCCGGAAATAAAAGCTCAAGACGGCCTGTGTTTGGATGACTTGTAAGAGATGTCACAGCTTGACGAGAGTGCTTCCCTCAGCAAAAAAAAAAATGTTAATATGTTTGCCGAGCAGTGGGTTGGACCGGGTCCTGCTCTCCGGTGGGTCTGGGGTTCGAGTCCCACTTGGGGTGCCTTGCGATGGACTGGCGTCCCGTCCTGGGTGTGTCCTCTCCCCTGCCAGCCTTACGCCCTGAGTTGCCAGGTTGGGCTCTGGTTCCCCGTGACCCTGTATGGGACAAGCGGTTCAAGAAGTGTGTGTGTGTGTGTGTGTGTGTGTGTGTGTGTGTGTGTGTGTGTGTGTGTGTGTGTGTGTGTGTGTTTGCCGAGCACATTGCTCTTCGTTTTAAAGACGCACCGTACCTTTTAACTGAGACGCTCTGGTTGTTCAGCGGAGGAGGGCGACGGCTCCATCTGAATGCGGTTTTCTCCCTTGTTGTTCCCTCGGCGTTGTGGGCGGGCGGGACGCCTCAGACGCCCTTTCATGTTGCAGCGAGTGAGTGGCGTCAGGCAAGACGCACGTTGACGATTCCCGCTCCCAACGGGTGGGCCGCGCTCGTCCTGATTGTGCTCGTTTGCCGCCACATGTTTTTATTTTCCAGCCATCAAACCGAGTTAGTCGCAGGGCCGAGAGCCGAGGGATCTGCTGTCCTGCAGCCCATTACGCCCCTCTGTCGTAATTTGGAAAGCATGACTCTGTTATTGTTACCTGTCTCGACCACGTTATCTTTTTAGTGTTTTATTTCCCTAAAAATAGACCTTGATCTGGTTAATTGGTAATTCTCCTCCCAGAGAAGGATCTGGTTTCCGCAAGCTGGGTCGCGTGTTTATTTTCTGTTTATTCAAGCCTGATGCAAAGCAAGTTTGCAATCAATCCTTAATTTTCCCGTGTAAGGCTCTTACTTTTTCAACTTTGATGACGTTTATGATTAATTTTGTTTGCGGCAGTGAAATCATTGTCACTCCTTGATCGGGGGGCCGGGTGCGTCGCTGGGGGTTTGGCGGGAGGGGGAGGGGGTCGAGATCAAACGGTCGCGGAGCACGGTGGAGCGGAGCGCAGCGGTGTCGTTTCCAGGGTGTAAAGTTCCAGTTAATGTAAAGTAAAGGCGAGACTAAGAAAAGCAAACATGCACCGTGCAGAGTAATTTAAACCACGTTTGTGTGACCAGGCAGACCGAGAATTGTATTTTACTCAGGTATTGTTTTCAATAACAGTGTTGTCGTGGCAACGAGAGTCGCTTGAAAGACTCGGGCTCCTTTTTTTTAAAAAAAAAAAAACTGTCTTTTTGCACACATTTGACTGAACGCCGAGCGCAGAGCAGCTGCTGCGGCGCGTTATTCGTCATTTCTGATCGCAGTAACAGAATTTATTTTTTCTCAGCGTGTTTTTCATTAGTTCACAGAAAGGCGAGTGGAGAGGAGGTTTAGGTTCCTGCCACCCTGGATTGATGAGGTGCTGTCCCACGGGGACACCTGGGGAGCCGTGGGAATGGCTGCAGGAGAGATTTTGTGCACGTGCGTCTAGGGGATGCTCTCTGGCTGAGGCGGAACGCATGTGGGCCTTTCCTACGTTGGGTGAACCTCACGTGTCTTTCTCTCCCTTCCCCTCAGGACCCTGTCCTAGCGGAGCTGCTGCACAGCTTCAAAGAGCAGATCGTGGGCTACCATGAGCACGACTCCTTGCTGGACCACAAGGAGGAGGAGGCCCTCAGCGAGGAGGACCGTAAAGCCGCCTGGGCCGAGTACGAGGCGGAGAAGAAGGTTTGTGCGGCCTTCGGTGGCACCCATCTCCGCACCGGTCCCATTTCGCCAGTGCCCGTCTCCAGCCGAGCAGGCCGACAGTGAAGCTTTAAACTCCCGCGTTCGTTGTTTTTTATATCGGGGCTACTTTAGATTTTTTTTTGGCTGATGTCACCAACCATGATGTGGGTTTCCTCTGGGTGCTCTGGTTTCCTCGCACAGTCCAAAGACATGCTGTTCAGGTTCCCCATAGTATGTGAGTGTGTTCCACTTATGTATGGATGAGTGGCCCAGTGTAAGTAGTGTATCTAGCAGTGTAAGGCACCTTGGTGAATAAGGTGTGCGGGCTGGTAACACTACCTTGAGTTCATTGGAAGTTGCTTTGGAGAAAAGTGTCTGCTAAATAAATAAATGATAATGTAAACCAAACTGGAGCTCTTGGAGCAGGGGCGTCCCACATGCGGGATGCGGTGGAGATCTAAAGGCCGGTGCCACTCTGTCCGCATCGCTGCTGCGGAAAGCCAGTCTGGTGTGAGAAGCGCCGTGTCACAGCAGAGCAGAGGGAACGGGGTAGAGAGTTCGCGTCGCAGGAGCGCGCAGTGATTGGTATCCAGATGTAGGGAGAGGCCTCGTTCGGCAGTCCAACATGATGTGTCTCCCGGGTGAAATTAATCAGGCGACCAGCTGAGCTCAAGGCATCGGTGCGCACGTCAAATGCGTAACGCCCCGCTCTGCCAGCGCTGAAATACTTCGCTAGCAAACTCTCCAGTTGGCAGCTCTGCATGTGCAACAAGAAAAGGGCATTTTGAAAGGCGCTAATTTCCCCTTGGAGCGAGTTCTCCGTGGCACATTTCGCGCTTTGCGCTGTCGATGGCTCCGGGTGCGAGGGCGCTGCGGTCACCTGACGCAACGGACAGGTTTCGTGCGGTCTTTTTGCCGTCCTCGCAGTCGCGCCGTGTTGGTGAGCTCCGCCGTGAGGAGGGACCACACCTAAAGTGCAGATGAGCGGCATCCAACGGGGTCAGAGATCTGCTACGGTGTGTGTGTGTGTGTGTGTGTGTCGGGGGCTCATCCACTCGAAGCGGTTCGAACCCAGGGAGCGGCCCACGCTGGAGCACCCCGGCCGAGCGCTCGCCGCACATCGGCCATTCGCGCTTTTTTCATTAATTTTTCTAAATGTTTGACAGTTAGCGTTGAAATGAAAACAAACTCCAGGCCGAGAGGCTTCAGCGCTAACGATGGCAGGGCCTCTATCTGTCTGTCAGAACTGATAAATCGCGGCAGGACGGATACGGCCAACTCTTTGTCAGAAGCTTCTGCTCGAGTACTTTGGTGCTTATGCAGTGGAAAATGAAAAGGGCTGCTTTTCAACTTATGAAATCATCTCCCCCAGGTATATCGGCAGCTAGAGCCGTGATTTTTATTTATTTATTTATTTATTTATTTATTTATTTATTTATTTATTTCGAGTGGGACGCAGCTCAACTCGATGAACCTGGTTTGGCATTCTAGTCATTGTCTCCAGATTTGGGGGTCTGATGGTGGTCGTGCCCCCCCCTTCCCAACACACACACACACCACATGTCATGGGCTAATTAATGGGCTTTTCTGCGAAGGAATTAACGTCCGCAGCGTGGGACCCGGGCTCTTCGGTGGCACTGTAATCCTGTAGTCCCCCCCCCGACTGTTGTAAGCCACTTTAATGAGCGCTAGTTGTCCAGCCGCTCTCGTCCTGCCCTCGTGGGACTCGGGAGTCTTTCCCTCTGTGCTCTTTCGCTTCAAGTGGAGCGAAGGGAGAGAATAGAACGGTATTTCACATTTACCATGAATTCTTTCTGCCGCTTCTAACTTCGGCCGCCGAGCGCGTTTGCCGAACGCGTTTTGAGGCGAGGAACGCTCTCAGCTGCCGCTCGGTCGGATAGCGGCGTGAAACGGACCGCTCCGCTGCGGCGAAGAGAAAAAGTAACGCGCACATGGCAGCGGGAGCCGCTGCTGTCTCCGCATGTAAAGCGACACTTGCTGTTATTATGGCACCTCGGAGAAAAACGGCGAAATATAAATTGCAGTAGACAAATAGTTGATGTGCTTGACACTGGTGGCTGCGAAAGCTGCCTTGGAGGAGCGGCTGTGTTTGCGTTACCCTCAGCGAGGGGTGCGGGAGCCCGCGCTCCAACGGCGGGTCGCCTTCCTCGATTCGCTCATCGAAAGGCCCGACGTGCACATGTCTTATTTAGAATGCAGGAAATGGAAAAACAGGGTAAGGTCCTCTCCAGCGCAAAGCGAAATTCAACCCACGGGGTTCGCGCTCCGTCTTCTCTGCTGTCGGAATCTGCCGAGCTTCTGAGAAAGTCGTGTGGCCGGAATTTTTTCTTTGCGGTTTTACTCGATCAAGTGTGCAGACCCGAGGTGCCCCTCCTCCACGACAGCGCATTCCCTAATGGCATCCAGACTGCGAACCCAGCTGCGTGCTGCCTGCCTACACACCTGCCCCGCTGGAACGGCGGACGTTCCGGCACTGCTGCACGGCCTCGCCGCGGGGGGAAGGCGGGAGCTCCGCTACACACAAACACAGCCATCTCTGACCTTTAAAGCAGACACTTCTGTTTATAGGATGTAAACAAATGGAAACCTGGGAAGGACCGAGGCTGCAGGTTTTCCCAGGGTGAGAGAATGAACGGCAAACAAGTCCAGAATTCTTCCACATCTCCATTCATTATGTATTTGAATTATTACTAAGAGCCGTTTTTTTTACCGGACTCCTGCGTCCAAGACAGCTTGCGTTGTTAGATGGCCATCGCTACGGTGATTTATCCATTTATACAGCGGGGTCATTTTTACTGCATCCGTTGAGAGGAAGAAACTCGATAAAGGGCGCTGCAGCAGAGGTGGGATTCGAGCCTGGGTCCTTCAGACTGTACGCATTTCGCAGGCCTGTCTCACAGCTTCTTTTCACGCCGCTCTCTCTCTTGCCGCAGGGTCTGTCGCTGCGGGTGAACCAGCCGTCCTACCCCCAGCTGGGCATGGGCCCCGGCAACTCCTACTTCCCCTTCAACATAGCCGCACTGGCCAGCATGACCAACCAGCAGCTGGAGGTTCGTGAAGGGCAGCCTTCCTCGTACCCGTGACAAGTTGACAAACACGTTGCCTGAAAGCAGCTGGTGCTTTTCCGTGTCAGTAGTTGTTTGTTTAGGGGATGTTTATATCCAGTGTGTCATACAACGCGGTCTCAGCATTTTTATATGTACGTGAAGGAGCTATAAGTTCACGTAACTTTGGGACTCTTGATGTATAGTTTGATTTTTTTATTTCCCCCCCCCTCTCAATAAAAGGACCTGATAAACCAAGGTCGACAGAAGGTGATGGAGGCCACCAACTCTCTGAAGTCCATCCCTAGAGAGACGCTGGAAGAAACCATTCAGCGTGTGGTAAGTGGCCTTGTGGGACCGTGTCCATCTGGAGTCGCTTGATCGGCCTACAGGGGAACGCGGGGCTGAGACACCTGTGCCGTGTTTGCAGCGGACGGAGAACCGCAACCTGAGCGAGGCGCAGCTGCAGTCGATGGCGCTGGGCCGGCAGGCAAGTCTGGACTTGGAGCTGAAGCGGCGGGAGGCCGTGTACCGCGACGTGCTCAGCAAGCAGCAGACGGTAGGGCAGCGGAGCAGAGCGCCATGCGGTTTCGCCCAGCTACCTTCGAATCGAACCCTGACCGACCTCCCCCCACCTCTCCCCACCTGCAGCTGATGATGTACGTCCAGAAGGTGATCACCAACAGGAAGGTGCAGGAGCAGCAGATCGCCATGGCGAACCGGGCCAACTTGCTGAGCCAGCTGGCCCTGCAGAACGGCATGATGGGCCCGGCCGGTCTCACCCAGATGGAGCTCCTGGGCCTGTACCAGCAGCTGGGCAGCCAGCTGTCTCACACCCTGCAGAGTGTGCCCACTTCTGCCACCCAGCTGGGCAAAAACCCAGGCCCCTCCAAGGGCAACTAGTGGCCAGCAGCCCCACGCCCATGCACTGTCATCGCCCTGCCAAGGGTCCCAGGCCGAGCACTTGCGGACAGACGGCATGAAAAAACATATTTCCCTCCTGAGAGAAGTATGCAAAAGTCTAAGGACAATTTAAAGGGGTATGATATAGTGTGTGTATATATCCTTATTATTCAAGTTCTATTCTCATTTTTTCCAGGTATTTAAAAATAACTTTTTTCCCCCCACAAATGCTTTTAAGCATTGCATCATTCTTTTCATTACAATTCCTTTTCCCCCTTAAAGGAGGGCTGTTAATTATTTAAAATGTTTTTATATGGTATATGAATGCCTAATATAGAAGACTAACAACACCTAAGTGGGACCATAGTATTGCTCGTGACACATTTGTACGACATAAAGCACCTGCTCTCTCGAAGCAGGAACACGACCCCCAGCAGACAGCTAGTTCTCCAGGAGAGCCTGGTACGCACACCCAACTCAGATGTTATGGCCTTATATCATCAACTCCCCCTAAACACTTGTAAATGACTTTTAAGATACATTGTATCTTTTTTTTTTTTTTTTTTTTTTTTTAAAAAAAATATGTATTCTGCTTTCAGGCAGTTACACCTAGTTGTTGCTAATCATGGTATGGAATGCTTGTGTTGTTGAAACTGCTTGCTGGATTCTCTGGACTTTTGTAACCTCAAGTTCTTGTTGTAAAGTGTTGCCTAGCATAGTACTGTGGGTACCGTTCATGTTATTTTTTTATTTCAGTTTTTTTTTTTGGTTTGTTTGTTTTTTTTTTTTTGTTTGTTTTTTCGTTCCACTTGTGTTGTGTTCTAACTTCGGCACATTTTTGCTTCCGATGCTAAACTGGCGTAGAAGTGATGACAAGGAACTGAGTTCTTTCTTATTGGAGACTGTAATCTCCTTCAATTGCACAAGGTGTATTTCATAAATGTAGAGGAACTTTTCTCCCCCAGTCCCAAGAATGTTCTCCTGTTAGCAAATACACCTACTTGTTTTGCCATTAATCTGATCTGCTATTTACTAGATAAGTATTTAATATTACATTTAATAAAGTGACCAAAAGGGTGTTGTTATTGTATTCCTGATGTCGTTCTTGCATTTGTATTGGTTACTAGACCAGAAAAAAGAGGAAGTACATGTTGCCTTTGCTACTCCGTATGGCTACTCAGTACAGTAAATATCTTAATTATACCATTATGTCATTCACCCGTCTGTGAGCTTTCTGAGATTATTTAACATTGACCTGAAAATTAGCGGGATATTCTACTTTTCCTAATCCTTTAATGTATAAGGAAAATTAATCAGTTCTATTTCTTCCCTCTTTACATGTAAACACAAATGAGTTCCACTTTTTCATAAATAATCTTAATGTTTACTTTGACTAGCCAGCATTAAGGGCAGATTATTGTTCCTGTTAAGGATTTGTGTTGTGAAAATAGATTTCAAATGTCGTTTTTAATCAGCATTTTATGTTGCCAGTCAAATTAAAATGAAAAGGTTATTTATTCGCTGTTAGTTATTAACAGAGTGAGGCACGGGCTTGTAAATACCGATTTCAGGCCCCCAAATTCTTCCTTTATAGGGGTACAGCGCATTTGTCCAGGAATCTCTGCAGGACAAGCACCTCTGAGTACACCATCCCTCGCCAAACGGGGTTAATTTGTTTCATGAAATTACCGCCATTCAGCAAATTCACCTTATTAGGGGGTTGCTTAACCATCCTTTTTTACGGGGAAAATAACTGGTTCCGGACCAAAAATATGTCAACAAAATGAACCAAAATAAAAGGTGCTTTTTATGAATGACAATAACATGAATGACATTGTTTGTAAGAAGACGTTGTACCACTTATTATTCAAACTACTAAAACTGGTACTATAAATTGTGCAGGGCAGCGATTTCATTTACATTTATTCATTTAGTGGATGCTTTTCCCTGAAGCAAAGTACATGTGGGGGATCTAAAAACAAAGCTAAGACAAAGGCAACTGGACTTGCTTGAGTTTTCTTGAAGGTGTTTCACCACTCAACCAAGTGGCTTCTTCAGGCTCAACACAGGAGAGCCAGTTCTTCAGGTCAGGACTCAGCGGTCCACCTACACCTGAAGGACAAGGGACACTCTTGAGGACAACAACATACACATTTTAGCTAGAGAAGACAGATGGTTTGAAAGAGGAGTAAAGGAAGCCATCTCTGACCAGGGGAGGTGGACTGAGACACAACTTATCAGCCACGTACAACACAGTCTTAGCATCTGTCCCCAAAAAGTTTCACATCCATTCACAGCTTGAGTTTCTGGCCATTAATGGGTTAGAGTGCCACTAACTGTGGAAAAACAGGACACCACCCAGGTTAATCTGAACAACATCCTCTAATTGCAGGTGAGTATTGGGTTGTTAACAGACCCTAGTCATGTGAGTTTCAAGTGGGCACCACCCACAGATGTTCTAAATTAAAAACCTAAACTCCCCACTAGTCATTTAGACCTGAAGAAGCCACTTGGATGAGTGGTGAAACATCTTCCACAAAACTCAGGCAAGCTCAGTTGCCTTTGTTTTTAGATATATCATGACCTGGATAACTGAGATTCTTCACAGATATACATGTGGGGGGAACAGTACAAAGAGTGCATTATGATTAATTTTTGGACCCTCTCTGTCACTTTCAGGCTCCAAGTTGTAAACTATTTACACTGTTCACTTTGGTGTAAGGGTATCAATGTTACAGAAGCTACTTATATTCAAGTAATTAAGAAATACATATTATTAATGTTTTTTTTTGTGTTGAATCTGTTGTTTTTGTTGAGTTAGGTTTACCATAATTGATGTTGTGTTTGGTTGAGACTGTCGATGTGACAGGAAGTAGTAGATTTTTGGTTACAGAAGAATCAGCGCCTGTGCGCTTTTCAGAGTGAGACACATGAATAAAGTACCTGTGGATGTAAAATGTGTGTATTACTGAGGAAAAAATGCTGTTGTACTCAAAAATAAGTGCATTTTATAGAAAAAAGGTATATAATGCCGCTGTAGTGGTTTTTCAGAGTACGGGACCCTGTTATATGAGGGAAGGGACTACAAAACGATAAAGTATGATTTTTTTTCTTTGTGGCAACCTTCTTTTCAATGTGCAGGAGTGTAGTGCCCAGGTGTGTTGACCAAGGAGCCAAATCGATTTTTGACACCGTTTGCCTCTATCTTAGCCCCGCCTTCCAAATATTTCATCGGCAGCCTTCGCATTTGCTCCGTATTGCTTTCATTTCTCTGCCTGCCAGGGAGCTTTCTTTCTTCTCGCTGTCTGTTGCGTTTCCATTTCTCTCCCCGGGGAATTTGCTTGCAAAAATTTACCGCTGGAGAGACATTACAGCTATCGCAGATGTTGAAATGCTGGTCCCATCTCCTTCTGCAAAGACGCAGCCCCTGTGTGTCCCGGCCCAGGCGCTCCGCTTGCATGCTTCACCGCTTGCTACCTGTGGAAAAAAGAGCTCTTGCCCACCTGCCAGCTTTTAAAATGTCTCATTTTCGACCGAGGAATGCAGTTCAGCTTCGCATGTGTACCTGAAATGACTTTAACCGCATTGCGAATAGGGTACATGGTTGTTCAAGGTAGTATTTCCTATGTGTTGTTTCTATGCGGTTATTTGTACCCTTTTTAGTCTCGTTATTTCAATTTTCCCCATTTTTATATGGCTGCTTGGGGGTCGTTAAGTGAACTCTAACCTCGTCATCGGAGCGGCTATTCCAGGACACGTTAGCCACCTAGAGGCCCGTCGAGCGCCAATGCTGTGATTTATCTGCTCGCTCGTGGCTCTTGCCGTGCCAAGAGCAGCCCTTCGCATCACGAGCGCACGGTCGCGTCTCGGGAGACACGGCTCGCTTTGATTGCGCGGCAGCCCACCTCTGGAATTCCGATCCGGGGAAAGAGAAACTAGACTTTTTTTCTGCTCGCGCTTTGATCCTTAATATGGGATGTTGCGTTTGCTTAAATTGCTTTCTGCTGCGGAGGTACTTTACACCTGTTATTGGTTACAGTGATGACCAATATTTGGAAAAACGTGTTCTGTTGAGGTGAACATGCGGAGCTCTCCATGTGTACCGCGTACTTTAATGTCAAGCCTAGTGTTTTTTCTTTTTTGGTGTGTGTCTTTGTGACCCAACTCATGCCCCATTATTAAAGATTTATGAAGAAAAAGTGGCCCTTAAACCTGTGACTGGGCCCTTTCGGTTGCGGGCGAGCGAATATGAGCAAGAAGCATCGTGACGACTCAGTCAACCAACTCCGTTTGTTCACAAGCACATTTAATTGGTACACAGGACTGTGATTTTTCCAAACAAAAATGCTCACTCGGGAGGAATATTAAATAGCAGGACAATTTTATTGTCAGGCGAATTCTGCTCTTTTTGCCGTTTTTTTTTCAGTAGAATTTGTAATTGTTAACTTCTCAAGTTCATTACAAAATAAAACCTTTGCAATAAATAAATATATATATTCATATGTAGAAAATAAATATATTGTACATCTTATAAATAGTTTTATCTATATTTACACTGCAGTTGTTAACATTTTAATAATGTTCCTGACACCATGAACATTACAGGTCCCTTGCAGTTCACAAACCAGCGTAACATGACCACTCTCAGAAAACCACAGCTTTACTCTGCCTGAAGAGGTAACACAGCCCCTAGTATATTTTCAGCAGCGTTTTGCTCTTATCCACAATGTAAATATGGTTTGCTGTTAGTTTTCTGCGTGATGAACAAACCCGCTGGACCCTTTAGAGAGAGATGACGGCGTTCAGCGGGAAGCAGCTGGCTGGACTCGAGGTCACGCTCCTTTCCCTCTCGGCCGCTCCCGGTTATTCTCCGTGTGTGCGTGAGATCCAAGTCCGAAAGCTGACTCCAACCCCTTTCATCGACTTACGACTAGATGTTGACTGTCACACGATGACTGACATCGGCCAGCACTTTAAGGAAGGTCGCTGACCTTGCATGCTTGTGGTTGGACCTTGATCATGTCGTCCTCCACTGAGGTCCACTGCTTCCTTGTTTTCAAAGAAAGGACGTGGATGAAAACACCAAAGGCACTTTCAGTGAGGCTCCAACCGGCTGCATTCCATCTTCAGAGATGTCTGAGCTGATGTCTGAGATGCACACCACAGTGGACTGCGGAAAGTGAGGAATGTGGTGTCCCAGACAGACCTGCTCTCAGTGCCTCCGGTTTATTGACCTCTGTGCTCATCTTGGAGGATCTACTGGTGCTCAAGGAGCTTTAGCCCCTTCAGTGGCTTTGTCAAAAGCTGATCCCTGATCAGTCAACAATATTGAGCTGATTTCCATTGAAAATGTTCTCAAAGCAACATATTAGGTTAAGCAGCCATGGGTGCGATTGCTTCCTGCCTGATGTCCGTTGGCATCCATGACTGAAAGGAATGTCCCGGTCGCGCTGCGGTTTGAAACACATTAAAAAGAGGAAGCGGGTTCATCCGGGAACACACACACTGTGTTTACGCTGGTGGCTGTTAGTGAGTGCAGGAGATAAACATAAACACCACCAGGTGAGCCAGGCTCGGAGGGGGTCGCCGAACCCTCCCCAACCCTCTCCTCATCTCGCCCCCTGTCCTCGTCACCTGTACTGGAACAAGTCCCTGTAGGACTGCGGGATCTTCTCTAGCTCCACAGGTCGGGGGAGGAAGTGCGTCAACTTTTGGTGCTTTTTAGTCCTCCCTCCCTCTCTTGGGGAGCCGTCCTTGTTCAGGGCCACGTAGTAGTAGCGGCCTGTGTCCGCGTGCTTGTACAGAGTGGAGGCGTACGTGTTGTACCAGTTCTCCTCAAACTGCTCCCGGAACACGCACTCGGCAGTCAGCTTCTTCTGCAGGGGAGAGAGGAAGCCGGTCATATGTGAACAACGAGAAACTGCCGAGGAGCTGGATCCTGGAGGGTACCGGGGACACTCAGAGCCCGTCCCTAGGTATCCCACAGTCCAGTCCATACAGCAAACAAGAGCCAGCCTCCCTATTGCACCACGTTAGAACTGTTCATCTATGGACCTGTAGGGCCAAACCAAGCAGGGTTCAAGCCCTCCTTATACCACTTCCAGCTCAGGAAGGACAGTCATTCAGCCAGGTGGTTCATTTACTCAGCAGAACTGCCCCCCCCCCCCCCCCCTCAGCTGAGGCCTGCAGGCCTTTTGTTGACTGCTCTTGCACCAAGACATCTAAAACTGTACAACTGATCACACTATTGGCACTCATTTCTTTACGCACGAAACATTGATTCTTGGGTAAGTCTGGAGCGGACTGCAGCATTTCAGTGAGGATGAGGCAGCAAAGTGCTAGAGCATCCGCTGCCTTATCACACAAAACATACACCCCTCCTCCAATCGCTGAGATGTTGGAGCTCATGTACTGGCAACATGAATAAAGACACACACACTGAAACTGCTTATCCTGATGAATTGGAGCCAAACCCAGCAATTCAGGGTGCATGGCTGGAGGGGACACACCCTGAATGGGACGCCAGTCCATCGCAAGGCACCCTAAGCAGGACTCAAACCCCAGACCCACCAGAGAGCAGGACCTGGCCAAGCAGGCATTAGAATATGAAGGTCATTTCACTGACAGATGAAGACGTACAGATACAGATGTGTGTGTAAAAGTGCAGTCAGTTTGTGTGATGTGACGGCTTAAACTGACACATTACACAGGTAGCTGCATATAGAACTGGCTGGAAATGCAAAACTGATTGTGACAGATGGTGTGATATAAAGTTTATGGAGTATACAGATCAGTACAGAAGTAAGTTTTAAAACCCTTCTTGAATGCTGGGAGGGATTCAGTAGCTCTGAGAGACAGAGGGAGATCATTCCATTGCATTGGAGCAAAAAGTGCAAACCAACGGACTTTTGATTTTTGGACCCTCTGTGAGTGGGACCACCATGCAGTACACAGAGGATAAAATTTACTGCTTCCCCGATGCCCACACACCTCTCTCAGTTTAGAATATTTTACAGCTGTAGAGAAAACGCTGGGACCTGCCTGGAGGAAAACTACAGGATCACTGGTGTTTTCCTGACCTTGGTTTTGAGGACCAGGCGCTTTCTCCGCCGGGTCCGACGGGTGCGGAGGGCTGCATCCGAGAAGAGGACTAAAAGAAAGTGAACCGCAACTGACTGCGGTGCGAGGTCATCAAGCCTACGTTCCCAACCCCCTTCTGGACGATGCAGATCAAGAGAAACAAGCCGTGCTCTTGTATCGCGCACACTCAGCGTGTGAGAGGGCCAGCGGTGGGGCGAAATCCGGTCCCACGGCCTGCTGTGCACAGCAGTGCTGCTGCGAGGCAGAGGCAGCGGAAAGTCGTGCAGCCGGGCGGTGTTTGCGGGAATTCTGCCAGCTTCCAGTTGATAAGAGGTATCGTTCCTCAGCTCCGACAGCCTTCCTGGCAAATGCTTCCTGCTGCTACACAATCTGCCCCCCCAGCCTCCTGCCCCCCCAGGGATGAGATCGGCGAAGAGGTGACGGTGCCCATCACGGGGTCAGCAAGTGAGACTATGCCCGACTGCTGCCATCGACTACACTCACAGGGGTACGAGGAGTAGTTGTTAAGTTTCCACATCTGGCAACTGTAACAGCTGGGTGGTACCATTGTCAGGTGCTGAGATCTCCTCCCAAGCAGGTGTTCTACCACACACAGGCCAGTAGGTGGCAATGTAGTTAGAGCTGCTATCTTTTGACCCAAAGCATCCAGGTTTGAATCACATCTTCTGCTGTAGTACCCTTGATCAAGGTACTTATCCTGAACTAATACAGTAACCATTACCACGTTGTTTAAAATGAGGAATTATTGTGAGCTATTTTGGAGAAATACGTTAGCAAAATGAATATACTTGAACACATAATAGTACAATCAGCTGGTGCCTCTCCTTACAGTGACCTCTCAACATGAGCTACCAGAGAAGAAAAATTTCAGTAAAAGTGCATGTTACGCGGGGGTACGATGGTGCAGTGTGTTTGGCTGGGTCCTGCTCTCCAGTGGGTCTGGGATTCAAGTCCTGCTTGGGGTGCCTTGTGATGGACTGGTGTCCCGTCCTGGGTGTGTCCCCTCCCCCTCCAGCATTACGCCCTGTGTTGCCGGGTTAGGCTCCGGCTTGCCGCAACCCTACTCGGGACAAGTGGTTTCAGACAATGTGTGTGTGCATGTTACGTATCACTCTGAAAACTATGTTTTGGCACTATTATCAGCCAAACACTAATTAATATTATTCAAAGCCTTTATCCAAGGTCACTCTCAAAATTAAATCTTTAGACCAAGCTAATTATAACGATCTCCCCATTTATACAGCCGAGTAGTTGAAACTGCAATAACTCATTGAAAGTATCTTGATCAAGGGGACTCCAGCAGGAGGTGTGATTCAAACCTGGACCCTTTCACTGCAAGGCAGCAGCTCCAACCCCTGTGTCATCCACTGGATGATGTTTATAAAAAACTGCTCTGATGACATGCAGCTCAGTACTACTACACCAGTGGTGTTCTTCAATGGTTTTGCCATTACATGATTCTGTTCAACAATCGCCAGTCACTTAGTTGATATGCTGCACTTTTACATACTACGTGTGTCAGGGATGAATGTGACGCTACAGTTGTTGCTCAAGTCTGGCTCTCCTCTGGCCAGCTTTGTGCATTTTTTCTCCTCTGTACTTTGTGCCTGTATCAGCAGTGATGCCATTCCTTGCATTCAGCACAAAATTTTTTGTTTTGATGACTGTACAGACAGAGCAGACAGGTCCCGTGCTATCTCCTCTCCTCCATCTGGATTGCTGAGTATGAAGCACTGCAGTGACGGCAAAATTTTTAAATATTTTTGAGAGCACAAGAAAACTAACTGAACAGCTATTCATACAGATGGACAGGGTTTTCTGGGCCTTTACATATTTCAGATTCTTTATAAGAGGTGCAACGTGTGTTACAACAACATGAGAACCAAGCACAAGGCAGCCTGAATATGTAATACTTTTCATTAATTTAGCTGTTACTTTCTTCCAACCCAGCTTTCCATGATTTACCCATTTATACAGCTGAGTAATTTTACTGAAGCAATTTAATGTAAGTACCTTGCTAACAAGTACTACAGCAGGAGGTGGAATTCAAACCTGAAACCTTGGGGTCTGAAGGTAGCAGCTGTAACCACTTCGCTATCAGCTCAGAATCTTTGGGGTTTCAGACAAATACTGTAGCGGGACAAGATCTCATCAGAAATTATCTGAACTTGGAATCAAAAATCATTTCTATTTTTTCAGAATATAAAAAATTCCGTGTTTCATAAACCCTGCCAATTGACAACTGAGTTTTAAGGATTTAATCCCATTGCTCAGGACTTTATTTTCAGAGTGTTTGGGTATCGGGGGTACATGTATGTTCAAGTCCTTAGCGTATGGACAAATGAAATGTAATCAGATAAGCCGTAATAAGAACCGTAATTAGGGTTATGGTTAGGGATAAGGTTAGGGAATTTAGCAGCTTGACTTACCGACCCGTAGAGCTCGCCCTTCTCATTCATTCCCAGATAGAGTCCAGCATCCACCCCTCGGATACTGACCAGCCCCACTGCCAGGCTGATGAACTCCAGGATCCCTGAGGACAGGAAGGCACAGGTTACACCCCGCACAGGCTCAGAGCTTCAGAAAAACTTGGCACCAACGTTAGCCAACCGCAGCCTGTAATAAACCAACAGCCGCTGCCATTGGAAACCAATCACTTGTTTAAATGCATTTCACAGGCAAACTTTGCGAAAAGGGACAGAGGGTCTAAGGGTGATCACAGCAATATATCCCAAATTTTCACTGATAATCCATATAAAATAGCTGTTTAAAGTAACTAATACAGCTCAGCCCATCCAAGGTGCAATGTGCCAGTATCGCTTACAAGTAACAGTCATTTCCCCTTTAACCTGGACAGTGAATAAGGAAAAATTCAGGATCAGAAAGAATTCAATACTGAACCTCTTTTGATGACTGATATATGATCACTGACAACAGACAGATGCCAGTGAAGCAGTCTCTGCCAGCAGCAGGGCACACACAAAAAACAAATAGAGAAAGCGAATAAGTAGAGGAATTAGGATTTCGAAACAAGATGATTTTCTTTTTCTTGTGTGTTATTCCTAAATTACCACCTTCATTACCTTGTTGCATGAGCAAAAAGATCAAAGGCATCTGCTAAACAATGTGCTTGAATATCTTTCCAAAGACTAAGATCAATTTACATTTCTCTGTCTTAGGTGTCCTCTGCTCTATGTTCTGTATAAGTTATGCATGTTGTCTATGTTAAATTTACATTTACATTTATTCATTTCGCTGACCCTTTTCTCCAAAGCGACTTACAATGTTAAAAATAAGCTGGTGGCTAGACCGTGTGCAGCAGTGCTTGGCTCGAGTCCGCAATACTGGCACGGCAAACGAAACCAAGTGATGACCACAGTTTTCCCAAAGCGACCGCAACGTGCTCCCGAGCAAGGCTTGCTGGGAGCTGCCAAGGCATGGGAGGGTACAAGTGGAAAAAAAGCCTTCCGTGTAACTGGCAGGATCGCCTCTGTTGGGTCTGGGAGCTCAACCTGAGCCATGTGTATAATAATAATAATATTAATAATAATAAGAAGAAGAAGAACTATCATGGTGTGCCAGCATAACCCAGCATTCACTCTGGAGTAATGAACAAAACACACGCCTTCGATAAGCCTGACGAGTAAAGCCAGTGTCCAAGACCAGAGCCGGACAGGACCATGGACAGGTCTTCTTTCACACATCCAGGGTACACAACTGCACCTGTCATGGAAATTTATTGCTCTATTGCCAACCTTTAGACATTTCACATGTTAACATCTATGCCAGAGGGCAGGCGTTAAGTCCTCCTCCAGCACTAGTCTTTGGCAGTCTCAAGAGGAGCACTGAAGGAGGCTGGATTCCCGATCTGGACTCGATACCCAGCGTTGCCCGCATTGGCTTGGCTGCGGCCGGATGTGGTACAGACCGAGACTCTGTGACCAGGTTCCCGCCGTACATGCTGGAGGCAGTGAGCGCAAAGCCCAGAAGCGCAGCATCTACTGATCCTCAGGCTAGAAACAGCAGCACATTTACTGGATAGACTGTATATTGACCAAGGCCATCGATATGAGTGAAAACAGTCTGCCCTGCTTGAAGCATTAAATATTCACTACACACTACTTCTACCTTGGTTGTCTCAGTGTAAAAATGTCCCCACTTTAATGAGACGATAAGTAAGTATCCGTAGCCAATAAACCGAGCAGGCCTGACCGCAAATTTCTTGTCTATGTTAGAGCTGTTTCCCACATGCCAAAATGCCCTTCAATAAGACCAAAGTCACATAGAATGAATGAAAAAACTGACAAAAAAGGTATTTTGAAACACTAAAGTGTTCAACTGAGATAAGGCGCTTGTTGGGTAGCTCTGTGAGTATATACACGTATCTGTATATAACACACATTTTGTATGTGTATATACATATATACACACAACTATAAACTGTATATATATATATATATATATACACACACACACATTTTTATTGTATACACACATATATGATATATATATGTGTCAATATAAATGCGTTTTTTAACAGACTTTTCTCCTTTTTTTGTTGCACACTATATCAGTTCCAAGTCACCAGAATGTCACAGTGAAGTTGGAAAAACGAAACGTTTGACACACAAGGAAGGACACACTTTTGGGTAGAGCGTGCTGTTTGCTCGTCACATGAAACACACTCCTTCTTGCTCCAAGGAACACGGTTCAGCGAGCGACAGACGCCGGGCAGTGAAGGAAGAAGTCGGTGCGGATTAATGACACTAACGGCCCCTTTCGACCGCCCTCACCGCGCGGGAAACCGAGGAAACAGCCATTGGAAAAGCGCGGGAAAGGCGTCTCGCGCCTTCACCTCATTGATTGAAACTATTCACCTCTAACAGCCCTGCGCGCGAGTACCCGTTTACATTCGACACCATTGGGTTCTGCCGATTAAAAGTTATAATAAAACGGAAAGAAGGCACCAGAGGGACCACCCGGAACGGCCGAACTGCTTGTTTTGGCCGCGGACGCGGGAGCCAAAACTTCCTTAAATTCCGCCACGGACGCGCGTTAATTACAGTTATTTCGCTGCTCCGCGCGGAGCTGCACCTGCACCGTGACGCGGGAGCAAAAAAAAAAAAAAAAGAAAAACGCGCATTTCTGAGACCTGACCTCATGTGTTTACCGTTCGAATGGGAACCGCTCCCCGACGGTATAATTAGTAATGTGTGTGTGAGCGCGTGTTTGTGTAAGTGCATGCACGCGCCCGTGGCTCGTCTCTCGAGCAAATTCTTCAAATAAAAAAAGGGGTGAGAAAAGACACCTGCGTTCTGTCCCACCGCCGGGGCAGGGCGAGGGGACCCGAGCGGAGCGCGCGAGGCTCACATGTGGACAGCTCATGCGCGCGCGCCCGTACTCTCGGCTGTCGGGAGCGCAGCGGCGCAGCGGCACCTCCACGTGTCTGCAGAGGAGCGCCGAGAAAAGTTTGAGCAGATCTCCGTTTTGCATCGATTGTTTCAGGAACTCGTGGCGCTCTGGTCTGTGTCAGTCTACGGGGCGAGTCCGGCCGAAGCCCGGGTGACAGCAGGGCGACACGCGTGGGAGCGCGGTGGAAACGGCGTGAAAACGCGCCCTCACCGAATCGGCTGTGGTCCTGCCGGGTCCCGTGCACCGTGCCGTTCGGGAATATCTCCAGGTGGAAGCCCGTGCGGCAGTAGAGCTGGCGCCGCCTCAGGATGCCCTGGAGGTGGCCGAAGTCCGTGAGGGAGCCCCGCTGCAGCCTGCCCTCGATCTGGCCCAGCCTCTCGTTGAGCCCCACGGCCGCGCTCCCCAGCGCCGGCAGCCCTTGTAGATCCAGATCGAGCACCCCGAGGAAGCCTCCCACTTCTGCCATGTCCATGTGCGCCTGCCCTGGAAGGTCTCGCTCGCTTCGGAAGCCGAGTGGCTCGGGTCGCGGGGGTTGCTCTCGAACACGCACGTACGCGCGCGCGCGCACGAAGCCCACGCAGACGCGTCCGCGGCGCAGCTGCTCACGCTGCGGGTCTCAGCATGCTCTCCTCGGCCAGCGCTCGCTGGTCATCGCCGCGCAGATGACTGTTTATCAGATGGAAAGCGCCGTTTATATACATCCTCCCCGAGCATCCACATATTGGATATTCAAATAGAAGCCACGCCTGGCCCACATCCCCGCTTCACACGCACCAGCGCGCTCTCCGCGGAGAGACGTGCCCGCGCTGCGCCCTTGCGCGCCGCCGCGTTATTAATAATAAAGTGGAACTTCAGAGCGCATCCGCGCGGTGAGGGACCCGCGCAGCGCAGCGCAACCGAGGGTTCCGATCGAAACGCCAAGAAGAAGCTGAGAGGCGCCTTCTTCCTCAAATCGCGCGGCGAGCGCCTTTACTTTAGTTTTCATCTTTGGTCTCCATCACCATGTAACATGTTCTCGTGCAGAAATGAGCCAGTCAGTGCTCCGTGGATCTCCTGATCATCTCATCTCCTTCCCGTCTCTTCGCCTTCAGTTCTTCCCATCTGCTTTTCATCTCTCATAATCCCATTTCTTCTCTTCTCTTCTCTTCTCTTCTCTTCTCTTCTCTTCTCTTCTCTTCTCTTCTCTTCTCTTCTTCCCCCGAGCTCCAGGCACACAGGTAGTGAGCAATGACTTCTAGACTTGACGGTGAAGCAGCACATGGAGCCTATTTCTTCACTTCTCCTCTAAACGCAGGTGTCTCCTCGCCTTCTCCCCCGACCCCTATCACTGTAAAACCAGCAGTTCTTACTGTGGAGGAGGGGTGGGTGAACAAGCTGCTGACATGCTGTCGTAAAGCTGACCATCACACCAAGGGACAGTTAGGTGCAGAAGGTCATTGAAACATGACTGACAGGTCATCTGTGTGTATTGGTGGACTGGGAAAATGTGTTTTATATACTGATGAATTCCATACATTCTTGTGCCAATTAATACAATAATATTAACACTGTGACATAATAAGTCACTTTTCAGATTGCATGAGCCATTTGAATCTATCTATCTATCTATCCATCTATCTATCTATCTATCTAGCTAAGGCTGCATTTGAGACACTGGATATCGTTAGAAAAGCCACTGGGCTGTGACACCCCCTTCCAAGAAGACATCAAAGGTATTATGACCAGCAATATCTCAATCAATAAGTAACGGCTAGTTTAGCGGTCTTTCGATTTTTTTTTATTCCTTTGTAAGACACGACTAGACCTGCACAAGGCAGTGTGGTGTATTCAAGGAAATTTGTTTTTCTTTCCTTACCCCTTAAGTTTCTGCAGCAAATTATACCAAGAAAAACTTCACTGTAATTACTAATATGTTTCAGCGATAGATCAAGGACACATTTAAGATCTCTGGATAAAAGGCATTATTATCTCCTGTGTATGGTTTAAAAATTGCATATTTATTTTTTCTGATCTCAGATCAATTTCAGAAAGCCCCTTTGCAGTTCCCTGAATCTATTTTACTTTTTTCAAAATGAAAAATAAATCATTTTCCAAGCAGAGGAATTTTTTTCTGGTCAAGTTGTATAAAGCGTGTCTTATTCGAAAGATGAATTACTGATAATTTTTTTGTATCTGCAAATTTCCCAGAAGCCGGCAGAGCACTGGAATGTTCAGACTGCGAGTGTTTCATATCAGCCTCATGATCCCTAATGCACTTAATAATCCGAGAGGGTAGAACATACAGTGAAGGAGGGGCTCGGGAGGAGTTGTGAACAATTATTCCCAAAAATAGAGTGGGGGGTGTGGTAGCACAGTGGCGCAGTGGGTTGGACCACAGTCCTGCTCTCCAGTGGGTGTGGGGTTCAAGTCCTGCTTGGGGTGCCTTGCAATGGACTGGCATCCTGTCCTGGGTGTGTCCTCTCCCCCTCCGGCCTTACGCCCTGTGTTACCGGGTAGGCTCCGTGACCCTGTATGGGACAAGCGGTTCTGAAAATGTATGTATTCCTGAAAATAATTCAGCTTCTTGCAAAACTTTTCTAAATTTTCTGTGCTTTTTATAGGCAGTATACACTGGTACGTGGGAGAGCTTTCTTTTGTACACATTTCAATGTTCAACTCTACATCAGTGGCTCAGGGACTTACCTTCTCAGGTACTGGGTGGCAAAAATATATATATACACACACACACACACACACACACACACACACACACACAGTGAGCCAGAGCCTTACCCAGCAACACAGGCTACAAGGCCAGAGGGGACACACCCAGGATGGGGCGCCAGTCTGCCACAAGCCACCCCACAAAGGACTCGAACCCCAGACCCACCAGGGACCAGGCCCTGGCCAAACCTGCTGTGCCACCACGCCTCCTTGCTTGGCAAAAATACAAGCATAATTATACACACATTCTGGGGATACAAATGAAATTTTCCTGAACAACAGCAGGATCACATCCCTGCAGCCAGCTGATACACCTCTGTTAGCTATTCTATTTCTTTTTAATTATTAGTCACTTCAGGAATGTGCTCTTATAAACTGTTACAGGTTTCCTTAAGGGGTGGATTTTAGCCACTTTATCAATTTTAACTGTGACCAGACTTTCGGAAAGGATACGCCCGGGGAGCTGTGTGTCACGAGCTGAACCATGTAAATGGAACTGCTGCTCACCTACATTTTCTCTATAGCAACTCACAATGTTAAACAACCGTCAGTGATTTACTCACTGATACAGCTGAGTAAATTTTACTGTCAGTGCAGGATAAGTACTTTGTTCAAGGGTTCTGCAGCAAGAGGTGGGATTCAAACCTGCAACTTCCTAATCTACAAGCAGCAGGTCCAAGCACTTGCTGCCCTATATGCACCCACCTTAGATGGTGAAGTGTTAGAGTTGTAGTTACTATAGTGAATAACCACGGTAAGGAGGTACTTTAACAACCTCTACGGGGCAGTGTTTTTGGAGGATGAGAAACAACGAGGAAAGAGCGCGTGAATATTCTTGGTCCGAAGGGGGCCGCAGTCCGTCCTCAGCTGAAAGTGCGTCCGCGTGTGACGGCCTGTCTTCTCATCAGTGACGGCTTGATGCGGAGCAACAGTTGGGAGATCCGTGAGCCGTGCGATCCGTGTCAGCCATAAAATTTCGTGCTAGTAAAATTTTGATTTTAATTTTTTTCCCCGTTATACCTACATCTGTTACTGGTCAGCAGAATTTTATAGTTGACATGGCGGATTTATGGGTGCCGAGAGAAAATCTCAGAGTAGAAAATATTCCCATATGGCGAGGACCTTTCTGGACAATATATAACAAAGATAATGACCCCGGAGCAGAGCTTTCGGCAGGTTGTGAAGGAGGTCAATGTGATACTTAAAGTGACGGTACGCCTTTGATGGCTGGCAGTCGCCTCAAGATTTAGGAGCGTGTTTGATTCCTCAGCCATGGCGCAACATTTATTCTTAAGCGTTCACATGATGGCACAATGTCTGAGCCGAACACAGCACGCGGTTTTGTCAGGCCATCTCGGTGTTCAAGCTGACTGGACCTGCCGACGTGTTCCTGGTTCCTAAAGCACTTTCTCAAGCACTTCTTGGCGGATAACATGGCGGAGAATTCACACCCCGGTGCCAGTTTTTGCAACATCATTTTTCAAAGCTTCATCACCATGTGCTCTGAGGTATATTTCCTGAACAGTTTTTGCATTTATTGTTACATCCTTTCTCATATGTGGTCATGTGAATGTTATGCTGACACACTTCCTGTCAGCCATTTTGTTGTCTGCAAGATGGCGGGAAGGCTTTCTGCTTCAGATACTGTAAAAAGTAGTACATCTGGGATGGAAAATGATGAGAGTTGATGTTCCGGATGCTGGATTTGATGATATTAGCTATGTTTTAGAACAGGATTCTTCAGAAATAGATGATTGCACAGACAGCGATTTTGCCCAAGTGGAACCCAGTGCTGCTGGTGATGGTGAATAAAGATTGTAAGGGTTTCTCTGCAGATCAAGAAGAACAAGGTGGTGTTCTTCTGTTGTCAGAAGATGGTAACACTAAATTAGGTAGTTCATTTGATTGTGGATTTTTTGATGTTTGTTTTTGGTGGGGGGTGCGGTGGCGCAGTGGGTTGGACCGCAGTCCTGCTCTCCGGTGGGTCTGGGGTTCAAGTCCCGCTTGGGGTGCCTTGCGGCGGACTGGCGTCCTGTCCTGGGTGTGTCCCCTTCCCCCTCCGGCCTTACGCCCTGTGTTACCGGGTAGGCTCCGGTTCCCCGTGACCCCGTAAGGGACATGCGGTTCTGAAAATGTGTGTGTGTGTGTGTTTTTGGTTGTGTATTTTATTGATAACTTTATTAACACACACACACTTTCTGAACCACTTGTCCCATACAGGGTCATGGGGTACTGGAGCCTACCCAGCAACTCAGGGCATGGGGCTGGAGGGGGAGGGGACACACCCAGGACAGGACGCCAGTCCATTGCAAGGCACCCCAAGCAGGACTTGAACCCCAGACCCACCAGAGAGCAGGACCCGGTCCAACCTACTGCGCCACCACACCCCATCAACTTTATTAAATAAAGTTTAATTAAGAAAAAAAAAACACTAAATTAGGTAGCGTGGAACCACAGACACAACCACCTGCTGATGGTATTGCTGACGTAGAGCAACATGACAGTAATCATAACGACCGTGATGGCAGCTGATCTTGAGCAGATCCAAAGCGGACAACACCCTTGTGCGTTTGCACATGTTTGTTATTTGCTCAGTAAAAACAAGGTAACTTGCATCTGGAGCTCTGAAACAGCAAATGGTGAAAAATTCACCTGTATGTTAACCAGTGTGGGATTCCCTAGGAGGTAAAATCAGTGTGGAAGCAGAAGCAGGTCACAAATGAGCAAAGGAGATTCTGTTTTGACTCAGGTTGCCTTTTGTTGAATCACTGAACGCTTTTTTTCATTTTGGGAGGGAAAGACACGTTTCGCTGAAGGATGGGAGACGGAACCAGTGGGAAAGCAGGTGATCTGGTGACACGAAGACACGTCCTGTCATCAGGGCCGTGTGCGGGAGGGACGGAGCCCGTGGTGTCGTTGCTGGAGCGCTTACAGCCAGGCGGCAGGCGAGCAAGCGAGCTCTGCCTTCAGAGGAAATTCCAGCTCCCCGAGAATGATATCATCTGCTCTTATTTTACCTTTGTCGAGCCGCGCGCGGAAAATGATCTCCTCTGTGAGCTATTTGCAGAGCTGGATTTCGTGTTATTTTATTCCGTCGCAGAGACATAACAGTCCGGTTCTGTGCTCCGCGCAGGTGGTCCCACGGCCGCGTTCAAGGGCAGGCTGCGCGCGGGGCCCCGGCTCCCGGGGACGCTGACAAATGCATGGGAATTTAGGTAACGGTGTAGCATTTCACCGCCTGCTTTCCTCAGCCACCCCCTGCGAAGATAGCACTAATTTATTCATTTGTTTTTGCTCTCAGGGGCACAAACGGAGCTCGGCGCCGCCGAGAAGTCTTCACCTTGTTTTGCAGGCGTGTTGGAAAAGCAGTGCTTTTTGAGGAAACCAATGTACATTTGAAAAAGCTTCCCTGAGATACCAGGGCTGTGGTGGAGTGCAGATTCCCTGCATAAAGTGTCTGTCTCGAACCCCCAGACACCCACCCCATTTGGCTTCGGAAAGCTGTGGTTTGAACATTAATTATTCCAACCCCGGCTTGTGGTTCATGAGTTTCCTGAAACGTCTGATCAAATTTTACCAAGAGTTTTTAAAGCTTATACGTTTCAACCCCAAGCCCAGGATAGGAATGGCGGAGTTTCTCACCGTGTTACATCACCAGCACCACAGAAGCTTAGTCCCTTATTCTGAGCATGTATAATGCTGTGATCTCTGGATCAGCTGGAAGGAACCTGGACTGTTCATAGAGTTGTTTGTAGAGGTTAGGGTTTTGGCCATTTCTCTCTTATGCACAGATCAACGTGCTCAAGTAGTGGGATGTTCTGGAAGTTTCGTTTTGTGTTGTTCATCCCGGTATGTTGCCCAAACCTGCGAGACCTTTCAGCTTGGTGCCGCGTGATCATTGTGTCCATGACTGACAGTCCTTGATGCGGCGTTCTTGGAAAACCACAACAAGGCTTTCCGAAGGAACGGCGGCACTGTTTTTTTTCCCCCGTTTTGGCAGCACAATTTGCATGTGGAGATGAGTTCAGGGCTCCCGCTGTCACACACCACTTCCCGGTGTCTCTGGACCTCATCGCCACGCCGCCAGCTCTGGCGTGTGCGCGATGGTGAGCTCGGAGAGTGAGAAAACAGCTCACCAGTAGAGAGTGTGTTATTCTTTGTGCAACAGAGAGCAGGAATCTACCCTCCAACAGATGTTAGGAGCCCTTTGTAGGAACCTTGGCTCAGGGCCCAACTCTACCTATCTTCACAACTATTTACATGGCGATCCAGCTGCTGTTTCTTTTTTTCTCCCTCCCTCTCCGCCTTTGCATTTCACTGAGTGGTATTCTAGAACAGCACCCCCAAGCCTTTGAAATGAACAAGCCGTGTCAGACTTTCTAAGCAAATTCCAATGCAAACTGAACCAGGGTTCAAGGCTCCGTGGCTCATTAACACTGTCGGACCTGTGCGCAGTTGCACAATGGTGAGCATGCATCTTAGAATAAATTCTACAGCCTTAACACGTCTCTGTTAGTCCACACAACCTGCTTCGCGTTCACAGTTTTACTTCATCTGTTTTATTCCGGTGGCTGTATATCAATGTTGATATGATAAAAAATAAGCCCAAAGATCCGTTGAGTCTTTCATTGTTCGGGTAGAAGACTCTTCCACTCCACAGGGTCCTTTGAAACCACAGCAGTGGTTTGCCAGGCTACTGATGACTATCTGTTGGCTCGTTGCACACATGTATACGTAGAGGTAACCCTAAAGTAGATGAATGGGCAGCGTTTCGGCGCTTTCTCTCACATGTCAGACCTCAACAGTGCTGCTCTTTCACTGCGTTGTGCTGCTTTACTGCACATTAGCTGAAGCCATTAAGCCGCTGCAAGTTCCTGGATCTGGACACGAAGGGGGGGCTTGTGGGCGGCTGCATGGGGGGCATGGATTTCCCGGAGCAGGGCGACACGGCGCACAAACCTCAGCAGTGCTGAGAACTCCTGGTTCCCACTGCTGATGCTGTTGTGGTGCCTTGGCTTGTAAGGGAGCGACTGAACAATGAACAGATTGCATCTGACTGAAGAGAATGACAGGGTTTAATTAGACACCCGACATGTTTCCAATCACCTTAATTCAGAGCACTGAAATATGTTTGTAATTTGCATTTAAAACAGTAAGGCCTGTGCCCCAGGACCTGGGTCTACAAGTGATGGTTCTGGATAACATGTATTCCTTCTCCGCTTGTGTCCCTAATTCTGACCAGTTGTTCAGTTTATGTAGCTTCACTGAACCGCTGCATCTGCACCGCGGTAAACCATTTACAGCAGTTACCGAAAAGCAAGACGACAAAAATATTGGTCTTGCATTATAAATGAACTGCTTCCCTCAAAGCGACGCACGGTGTGTTCGCCGAGACCACATCCAGTGTGTTTTATGAACCTCGCACTGTCCTTTCGCTTGAGCTTGGCCTCGAAAAAGGTGGCAGTGGGGGTGTTGGGGGTGGCGGCGGCGGTGTTGGGGGGGCCGAAAGTGTGTGGATTCACCAGCAGGTGGCGCTAAAATGTCCCCTATTTCCTGAAGAACAAACGCCAACATCTTGCTTGGGTTGCCTTGAAATCATAGACTGTCAGAGCAAGACAAATGGAGACACATTAGTTAATTACTATGGAAAGTTCAATCAGGGGTAAGTCATCGTTTGAAGTTCCCTTTATTTTTAGACATTCCAGCGTCGCACAATGCGGAGCCCGAAGCAGCTCCAACCTGCCGCCTTCTGCCTTGGCCGGATCGCTTCTCTCTGCATCTTTAATCATCTGGCCTCCAGCCTTCCACCCCACTTGTGTTTTCCCATTGTTGTTACAAGTGCGTTCTTCACCCGCCGATGGCACATCACCTGCAGTCGCTGGAAGCCAGAATGATTTAGGGTCTCTGCATTTCTACGCTCCTCCATACATGTAACGGGAAAGACCTTTTGTGTCTCCTTCTCTTTACATAGAGATTGTTGCATTTCAGTGTATTGAAAAAGTGCTGATGCGTGGAACTCGACGCCGCCGAGAAAGGAAGGTTCGGCGCTGTTTTAACGGTGTTCTCAACATTTTTGTCCATTTCAGGAAACTGTGAAATTGGTAAAAGGTGGAAGAATAGAAAAAAAAAAAACTCTTAGGTGATTCTGGCAGATCAAATTCCCACAGTACATATGGCAGTTCAGTGAAAATTCTGGAAATCATCATGTCATATTCAAGAGACCTACATACCACTGTCCAGCACCATGTTCTCATGGACAGGCGAACTGTCTGGAAAATAGAGAGCATAGGATGGACACGCTGGTTGCCTCAAGGAACACATCTACATTTATTCATTTAGCTGATGCTTTTCTCCAAAATGACTTACAATGTTGAGGTTGCAATTATTTACCCATTCATACAGCTGGGTAATTTTACCTGGAGCAATTTAGGGTAAGTACATTGCTCAGGGGTACTACAGTTGAAGGTAGGAATGAAACCTCCAGCCTTCGGGTCCAAAAGCAGCAGCTCTAACCACTACACTACCAGCTGCCCCTAGTAACACACTGCGAAGATTCCAAGTAAGGTGTGATATTAATATATGGTTTAATTACAGTAAAACGATATACAGGAGATGTTCCAAACATCCTGCGAATTGCTTCAAATCGACGTACACGCATGGAATTGATGAGAGCAACAGATGAGCTTTACACTGTCCATCATGGAAAACCAGCCTTTGCTGCACATATCCAAAATACTGGGGAATAATATAAAAGAAGCTCAGACCCATATTTTTTGTTTATTGTAGAATAAAGCAACTAAAACTGGATGAATAAATCCAACAAGTGAAAAGATATGATTTATAACGGAGCGCTGGGAATCCGCTGATTTGCTGGCAGGTCGGGCTTGTTTTGGTGTCCGAATTCTTTATGATCATAACATTTGCACTTTACTGCTGTGCTCTTCTGCAGCAGACTGCTGCCATGCGCTGTTGTCCATCTTCAGAAGTACAGCATACTTAATGAAAAGTTCCCCTCTAGTGAAGGCTTATTTTGATTTAACGAAAAAGTTTTTTGAAAAATTAAAATCATTCTTATATACAGAGCTGCAGTTTAAGACACAACCTGTTGGACACGTAGCTCAAAAAGAAGCTGCCAATTTCTATGAACGTCGACTAGCTGCTCATCCTTTATCACTTTACACTTCAGGCACAGCAAGTAACAGTGCTGCCGCACAGCACCTGGGTGGTGCGAGAGGATGTGGGTTCGATCCCCACTCAGTCTGTGTGGAGTTTGCATGTTCTCCCCATGTCTGTGTGGGTTTCCCCTGGGTGCTCTGGTTTCCTCCCACAGTCCAGAGAGATGCTGTTCAGGTGGACCAGTGTCTCTAAAATCACCCATAGTGTGTGTGTGTGTGTGAGTGACAGAGAGAAAGTGTGTTTCACTGGTATGTGGATGAGTGACCCATTGTAAGTAGTGTACCTAATGTTGTAAGTCGCCTTGGGAGAATAAGGTGTGTGGATTGATAACACATTTAGTGTTCAGTGGATGTCACTTTGGAGAAAAGTGTCTGCTAAATGAATAAATACATCAAAATTTTATTATTTGCCTCCTTGAAATAAGATTTTTCCTCTGAGCTGTGTGAACTCTAACTAAACCACCGGGCCCAAAACCCAGTTTGACAATTCATTCAGTTTTGAACCCCCCAGTGGAATGAAAAAGGTTGAATCTCAGCTCTCTGAAACGATTCCTCTGCATTCAAAAGATTTGTTTTTGTGTACAACGAATGTTCAGCAGTGAGTCCATATCCAAATCTGTCCTTATCCTGTGGTCTTTTCAACAGGGGAGAAATATGAACCAGATTATGCAAAATAAGCAATTTTTAAACCACCATCTATAACCACACACATTGTTTGAACTGCTTGTCCCGTACAGGGTTGCAGGGAGCCAAAGTCTAACCTGGCAACACAGGGCATAAGGCCGGAGAGGGAAGGGGACACACCCAGGGCGGGACGCCAGTCCACCGCAAGGCACCCCAAGCAGGACTTGAACCCCAGACCCACCGGAGAGCAGGACCCAGTTCAACCTACTGCGCTACTGCTCCCCCCTCATCTGTAACCAGCTGAGAGGCTAATAGGAAAGGATATATCTAAATATATAATAATAATAACAACAAAAAGATTATTATTATTATTATTATGGGAGGGCGCAATAGCGCAGAAGGTTTGGCTGGGTCCTCCTCTCTGGGGGGTCTGGGGTTTGAGTCCCACTTGAGGTGCCTTGCGACGGACTGGTGTCCCGTCCTGGGTGTGTCCCCTCCCCCTCCAGCCTTATACCCTGTGTTACTGGGTTAGGCTCCGGCTCGCCGCGACCCGGTTTGGGACAAGCGGCTTCAGCAAATGTCTGCCTGTCTATTATCATTATTATACGTTAAATGATGAGCAACACCTGAAACTCAGCCAATGGTTTGAGTGTGTCATTGTCTATTGTTCCAAAGGCTCTCCATTCTGCATTTAGTCGGCCTTTCGGGACACGGCAGCGCAGCTGGCATCAATGAGCCCAGAGTGGAGCGGACGTCTGAGTTCACTGCTAGAAGATCACAGTCCCACGGTGGATCAGCCCAAGAGATAATGCAAACAAAGATTATTTCCCAAAGATTAGATTCCTGGAAATCTGCTGATCATTGTCTTGAAAAGGAGCTGACAGCTTGTGCTGGATTATGTGTCTTCGCGAGCGGCACAAGTTATCCCTTATTTGTTGTCTAACAAGAGCTTAACGTACTGATGTAATCGTATTCAGCGCTGGCACTTTCTGGCCCTCCTCTTTCTGTTTGGTGGAATAAAATTACTCAACTTGTAAAAGGCAGAAAAACCTGCGAGCCAGATGTTTCTGAGCAGCGATGAAAGCGCAGAGTGACGTAAGCGTTTGACAAAAATGCTCGGAGAGAAATTAATCCTGGACTTGACTTTCCATGACCAAAGCTATTGTTTTGTTTGTCTTCGGCTTATTTTTCAATTTCTCCCCTTGACTTTATTTGATTTTGAAACGTCCGCGGCGAAAGTGAGCGTTAGGCGGAAAAACAAGCGGCGCATGTCGAATTTATGGGCGCTCATGTGGGTTTGCTCTGGCGCTTTATTTTACGATACTCTTCGCCGCAGAAGACAAACAAACAAACGTATGGGACGTGAGCACAGCGGGCGGAAAAGATGAAGGCGCACAAAGAGCGGAAAGCGGATATACATCTATATACGGCAGGACGGGAATCCGATCGTCCTCCGACGGCTCTGAAAAGGCGCAGTGTGCTTCGGATTAATTGCGATAGTTTTTTCCCTCCTTTAATTACAGAACAAGCCGTGTCCTTGAAGCCCATGAAAGTGATCGACAGTATTACAAATCCCACTGGGCATGTAACATGTGGTTAGGATTTTGGAGCTGTGGTTGTCTCCCCTGCCAAAAATCAAATAATATCACAGAGCCTTCAGTATCACTGCTCTTTTAAATAGTACAAAATCTTAACAGATGGACGTTCCTCCACGCAAAGCTCAAAAGAGAGATGCGTGAAGGTTTAAGGCGCTGAGATATTTGCTCAGAAAGTCCCTCTCAGCAGAGGAGCATCCTCCCAGTTGGCATCGCTCACGGTCATTGTTTTCAAATGACCAATAAGGACTTTTTCTTTCGGCACTCTGTAATCCCCGAGGACGGTTCCGAGCGGGGTGATACCACGTTTCGGGGCCAACTTTCCCTCCAGAAAAAAACAAGATTGAAGAGGCCCCTTCAAGATTTCCGATTTCGTGTTTTCATCCCGGTGAGGTGTGATTCAGTTGTTAGTCGTTTTCAACAGATTTCTTTTTTTTTCAGACAAGAAGGTGCTCCATGGAATGGGGGTGCGGTGTCACAGTGGGCTTGGCTGGGTCCTGCTTGCTGATGGGTCTGGGGTTCAAGTCCTGCTTGGGGTGCCTTGCGATGGACTGGCATCCCGTCCTGGGTGCGTCCCCTCCCCCTTCACCCTTATGCCCTGTGTTGCCGGGTTAGGCTCCGGTTCACCGTGACCCTGCTTGGGATAAGTGGTTTCAGTCAGTGTGTGTGGGTACTCCATGGGAAGCAAAGGTTTGTGCTACTGGCATGACTATACATGGTATGGAAGATGGACTAATGTGCTGGCAAGGGTCAGTATTTCAGGAAAGAGGAGCTATCAAGAGCAGGAAGGGCCTTGGGCCTGGAAGGGAGCGATGGGTGTGAAACCATTGTCTCAGGCTGACACCACACTTGGCCAAGACTCTCTGTTGACTGGACCTGAGAAGCAGAACTGCCTGTGACAAATGAGTTTGGCATTTTAAACTCTGGAAAGCTGACGGAGCTTTGACGCGGCAGGCTGCGTGCAGGACGTGGCGGGGACTTGCCGTGAACGCGCGTGTTCCGCGTTAAACCGGCCGTGGCGTTTCACAAGCCATGACCGCAACCTGACCGAAAAGAGCAGCGCTTTATCGTCTTTGCGACTACATTTTGTGTGGAAATGCAAAAACCGAAACGCTGAAGCTCTTCCCAGGCCTGCTGTGTGGGGTCACCATGTCTGATGGGCCATGTGGTGAACGCGCGCCTGCTGTGCGCTGTCGTCCAGAGTTGGGTGGTCAGTCAGTCAACAGCTGACTTTGGGGTTTTAGGCACGAGAAAAGCCGCTCACATGGATCACTTTCAAAGGCCCAAACTCAAAGCCCCTGGGGTCCCCCGGCTCCACAAAGACACCTGTTGTTCCACTTTTAAAGGGGTATTTAAATGGATCAGTCTGTTTCAGGACTGGAAAAAAACAAATATGGACAAGATGAATAGGGCAATATTCAATTAGGAGATGTAAGACTAACTCGGAATTTTTTACCATCTTCATTTAACCGTGCGGTGCTCAGGAAGCTGGTACACCTACACATATACTCATACTGTGTACAGAACAAGCACACATACAGATTGGAGTGTATAGAAAATCGTAACACACTCTAGGGTCTACACCTCCTCACCACGCTGGTAACCCACACACGCACACATTTTCTGAAACCACTTGTCCCATGCGGGGTCACGGGGGAGCTGGAGCCTAACCCGGCAACACAGGGCATAAGGCTGGAGGGGGAGGGGGACACACCCGGGATGGGACGCCAGTCCATCACAAGGCACCCTAAGCAGGACTTGAACCCCAGACCCACCGGAGAGGAGGACCCGGTGAAATCCACCGCGCCCCCCATGCCACCCTAACCCATTCATCTAGTTACCATGACTCCCCTTCTGAACACTGAGAAAGGACTTGCACTGGAGTGAGAGACAAAGAAGGGGTAAGGCCATTCTTGTTTCCTCTTACACGGCACCTAACCTAGCCCAAGAGGTCCGGAATGAAGATCATTAAATCACAAGCCCCCAGTCATTCTCCTCTGATCCCGGAAATCAGCGCATTTGTCACAACGCCTTTTTAACGCGTTTCTCTATGTAGAAGGTCCACTGCTTTATGTATTCAGCATTGGTTCTGTCCGCTTTGGACTCTGCAGCCGACCGCAGAAAACTGGTGGTCCTTGAATGTTTCACATTATGGTTCACAGCTCATGACAAAGCAGTATGGAAGATGAAGATGAAGCTCTTTGGAAGGGACAGTACTGTTTTGATGTCCTCTGCAGAAGCTAGGATTTCCCATGTGTTGTGGAATCTCAGACCCTGTTGACTTCTGGTCTGGGAATCTTCTTTGATAAAATTAATTGGTATTTTCAAAAGTGATACATCTGCCACGGTCAGGGCATGGTGTTTGGGAGTTGTCCCGAAGTTGATGGATCAGTCAAAGCCTTTCATGTTGAGACGGTTCTCACAGACTTTATTTTTGACTGAGTGGCGGCAACAAGCACTGCGATCCGCAACAACCACACTACTGAGTTTGGATATAAGTGACCGTGGATCTAAGTGTCTGAGGACAATTTGAATATACTGGGAAGAAAGCAGAATCTAAGATTCCCTTCTGTTGTGGATCGAAGTGTGGAGGAGCGGAGATTCTCCAGCACTTGTGGCCCAGGTTGAGTGGAACCGTGGAGCTGAGCAGTAGACTGCAGTATCTCCTGGAACTGATGGGCAGCTCCCATCGACAGTCATCGACATGCCGTGTCACCCGGTCCCTTTGAACCCGCAACTTGAGACAGTCCCGTGTGAACAGTCTCGGCCAGGACACACGGTTTCACGCAGGCGTGGGCTGCGAATGCACCAGGGCCCAAATGTGTTTTCTACTCTCCTGTGATGTACAGCTCCGACCCAGAAAGGCATAGACTCGGACGTGTGGCTGAACGGGTTCTGTTCTTCGGGTGGAACCCCTGCAAGTAACCATGAAGGACAGGGATAATGGTTTGCTCCATAAGCCCCGTCTGGCCAGGCTTACATCATGCACACACTACCAGGCATCTTTACTTACTGCTGGTTCAATGTCTTTACTCTACATTCTAGGCACTGATAAAAAACTGACTGGAAATGTTGGAGTTCCGTTTAGCATGTGAGACATTACGGTTGAGTTTGCCACCAAAAGACGAGATGCGTGAAGCATCCTTTGTAGTGGTGAAGAACATAGATTAATAGTCTGAACATTGATGCTTCAAGGTTAAAGATGGATCCTCTTATAATACCCTTGAATAAGGTGCTTAAGGTACTTGGAGGAATTAACCCCCCCTCTGTCTCTCAGAGCTGCTGAATCCTTTTCAGCACTCAAGAAGGACCTCAGGGTACATCTCTTTTGTACCACCTTTTCTCCTGATCCCCTAACACCTCCATAAATCTATATCACAGCATCTGTCACGATGATCTTTGCATTTCCCGTCAATTCCACATGCAGCAATTCGTTCAATGTGCAGTGGCGAAATCGGTGGAATCGCTCAAACGGACCTCGATTCGGCAATAGTGTGTCTGCATGTAAAGCTCCTGTCCTGTTGGTGAAATGCACTTTTGTTCATTCTGAGCAGTGCATGGCTTGGGAGAAAAATGCACATGAATTAATGTTCACATAGGTGTACTGAAGCAGAATGGTCTCAGTAATATATCCAATTCCATGTGCAGGTGTTGCCTCTGGACCCAAAAGTCACAGGTTCGAATCCTGTCTCCAGCTATAGCACCCTTCTGTAAGGTACCCTGGATTTCTCTGGCTCAAAAAAAGAAACTACCCAAGAGTATCAATAGCTGTAAATTGCTTAGGAGGAATGTGAGTTAAAGTCAAGAAACTCCGTTTTCCAAGAATTACTTTAAAAAATGGATTTTAATCTTTGAAAAAGGTGCTAATTGTTAAATGGGGATGACCAATCTTGAATTTTCACAAATATTATAAGCTTATTGTGCTGGGTGCGTTCAGGCTCAACAAGTGGGGAAGCGGGCAGGGTTGCTGCCTTTCGATGCAAAGGTTGTAGGTTTAAGTCCCATCTCCTCCTGTACTATCCTTGATCAAGGTAACTGTTCCAGAAAAAAAAAATACTCAGCTGTATAACCGTAGGTAGTCAGTCGCTGCCGTCAACATTTATTTACTGACTTCCTCGTGCTCCGCATGCCGGAATAAGTAAGACTTTGAGTTGCCATGCAGATGGAGTGGAGCGTACACTTCCACATAGGACTTTTACACTGTTAATTACAGTTTTAAGGCACACAACTGCGGTCACCTTTTCCCGTCCCAGAAGGCCGTTGTCTGCAGTTTGAAAATGGCTAATTAAGAGTGACTCAAGTTTGCTGAGGAAAGATGGGATTAAGTGCGGTCTAAGCCTTTCCAGGGGAACGGACAGATATTGAGAGCTGCAGTAATTTGATAAGGAGCCGCCTGCCCGCACAAAGGGCGGCTCGGAAAAAAAAAAAAAAAAAACAGACAGGGAGCTTTGTTTAAGCGCCAGAAGGATTTATAGAATCAAGGAGAAGTTTTCATTTCCTTGTTAGAGCCAATGTACAGAGGATTAGGGGAAGAAACTGTGGAAAAAGATACAGGCGGCCACCAAAAACGACTCTTTAAGAAACCTAATGTCCTTCACCTTGGGGGGGGGGCATGTATTTCTTTTTCACGTTTTCATCATGGCGCCATTTTTCAGACGCAAACGCCGCGTTGCCTCGACATCGTGATTCTTACGCTGACAAACCGCAAAGCTTTTTCTTTTCGTCTCTGTCGCGCGTACGGTCCTTTTATCCGTAGCTACAAGACGGTGATGCCAGAACAGTGGTATTGACTAGGGCTCCTATGTGTTTTAACCCACCTCTGTTCCTCCCTTGACTTACCTTGAAAACCACGTGAGGGGCCGCTATGGGTCAGGTCTGACTCGGCACCTTGAGTGCACGCGTGAATATGTTTTATGATTGTGAAATAGAATGAGCCCCCAGTCTGCCCAGCCCTCATCGACATTCCTCAGTTGATGCTGCCCAGTGTACAGCAGAGTCTTCGTAGAGCTGGAATACGGGAACCTCTCTTCCGCTACGGCCAGAAAATAACACAAATATTACATTAAATGTTAAATTACAGAAGGGGGCGGGCGCGGTGGTGCAGCAGGTTCGGTCAGGTCCTGCTCTCTAGTGGGTCTGGGGTTCAAGTCCTGCTTGGGGTGCCTTGTGATGGACTGCCATCCCGCCCTGGGTGTGTCCCCTGCGCCCCATGTTGCCAGGTTAAGCTCCGGTTTGCCACAACCCCACTTGGGATAAGTGTTTTCAGACTGTGTGTGTGTTATATTGCACATTTTTTCTGGCTTTATTGATTCCAAATTGTTGAATGATGTCGAATAATGGATAAACCTTTACGCGGCTTGTCGTGTGATGTACCCTGGTTCACGCGGTGGAATGTGACTAACGGACTGTACTCTAGAATCATGTGTCTGCATCCAAATCTCTCCTTCCGTTGATGTTGTGTTGTTCTCTGAGACGCACCTCACTTTGGAGAAAAGAATGCTCGATGACTAAATATAAATACAAATTATAAATATAAATATATTGAAATCCATGTGCGAGTCTTGCTCACAATTTTTCAAATGATAAAGACTGGAATAGTTGGGCCTTTTGTTAATGGTAACATGCTTGTCTTTGTGTTTTTCACGTCCACTGCTAGGATAGTAGGGGGTGTGGTGGCGCAGCGGGTTTGACTGGGTCCTGCTTTCCGGTGGGTCTGGGGTTTGAGTCCCGCTTGGGGTGCCCTGTGATGGACTGGCGTCCCGTCCTGGGTGTGTCTCTTGCGTCCCGTGTTGCCGGGTTGGGCTCCAGTTTGCTGCGACTCCGCTTGGGACAAGTGCTTTCAGACAACGTGTGTGTGTACTAGTCTAGTGATACTGAACAACAACATCCATATCTGGACATACTTTCTGATTATGTTAAATGTCCCTGCTGTGTGCCTGCTGGCGCTGTCACACAGGCCGTGTGTGAGCTGTGAAACACGAGCTGCGGCGACACACCGGCCAGAGTCACGGTCCAGAACGGGGAAGTGCGCCCGCCCCAGAGTCTGAAGTTCCAGCTTGTAGGGGCCAGTGAGTGGATCAGCGCCACTTCCTTCTGGCCTTCAGACCTCATCCTCTCTGTAAACTCACAGCAGCCCACAGAGGATGAAACCGGGGCCCCGGGCTACTCTGCTTCTCATTCTACCCAGCTCTGCCTTCATGAAAATAACTGCTTAAATTCTAAGTGACCCCAGCTGATGTGTGTGCAGGTTTATGTGTAGCTCAGGCGCCCACCATATCTTATATACCTTGCTCCAAAGCAACTTACAATGTTCAGCTACTTACAGTGATTTACCCGTTTTTCAAGCTGAGTCATTTTTACTGTATGATTTCAAAGTGGTTACAGTCGCCACCTTGCGCTCATGGGATCCACTTTTTACCTGTTTACCTTGGTCGAGTATTCTACAACAGTGCATAAGAGCAAGGAGGCGACTGTAACCACTGCGCCACCTGCTGGTCGTAATTAAAATTTCAGATCTGAAGGAACGCAGCTGCCGAGGACCAGGGTTGGCCATAGCCGCAGCAGATAAAGAGGAATGCGCAGCCTTGGGCAGATGAAGCTCTGCTCAGCGGGGGAGGGGGGGGGGGGGTGTGCCACGGTGACAGCATAATGACTTTTCCATGGCTGCGGCGGTTAATTAGCCGTGCATTATGGAGGCTGAACCTTGCAACAATGCGATTTGTCTTCCATATGTCCTCGGCTGCTCATTACTTGAAGGCAGCAGGATTTTCCAGTGCGCTGATGGGATTTTCCATGTGCGAGTGGAGGAACGTTCATCATTGTTTGTGTATTGTAGTCTGCATCGGGGAACCTTTCATGTGGCTCCGCCCGGAGTCGGGGGATGCTGTCAGCCTATGGATTTAAGTAAATATTTTGCAGAGCGGCGTTTGGACTTGCCGGCATTTTCCACCTGCCACCAGCGGTCCGAGTGACAGCCTTCAGAGCGCAAGCCCGGATCTGTATCACGCATCTGGGCAGGCGGGGGGGTCCCGGGGCTACTTGCTAATGCTACTTGCTGCATAATCTTTTTCCATGTAAAACACTGTAAAAGAACCTAATTTACATTTATTTATTTAGCAGACGCTTTTCACCAAAGCAACTTCCAATGAGCTCTATGTAGTGTTATCAGCCCACACACCTTATTCACCGCGGTGACTTACACTGCTTGATACACTACTTACACTGGGTCACTCATCTATACGTCAGTGTAACACACTCTCTCTGTCACTCACACACGTCTTTGGAGTGTGGGAGGAAACCAGAGCACTCTGAGGAAACCCATGCAGACACAGGGAAAACATGCAAACTCCACACAGACTGAGCAGGGATCGAACCCACATCCTCTTGCCCCACCTTTGACTTTATTGTCAAAGGTCCTACAGTATATGAAAGATAATGGAATGAAAGTGGATACTGAGCACTCACTTTTTTGGCTATATGCACACATATTAACATCTGCGCATCTATAATACATACATCCAGCTGGAATTTATTTTTTGTTTTCAGGGGCACAGAACTACTTACGGTAGTACTAGGTAGGTATTCAGGCTTGTCTGAATATCGGAAAGACCTCCCCCCTCCCATCACCCCTGTTATGCCTAGTCTTTATTTAGTTCATACCTTAGTTCTCTGAGATTATGAATTGCGATGAAGGCATTCACTGTCCGGAGTCCGGAGAATTTTCCATCCACCACAATTGGTTTTATGATAAATATATCGGTGTTTATGGAAAGATCCAAATGAGACTAAACCTTTTAGTAAAAGGCAGGATGATTTACTTACACTTTGTCATAATTTACTAAAATGGACCTGTTAGAAACCTTTTAATGAATGAAATATTAAATGACTATTAAATAATGAACAGGTCCCCCACTATGCAACTGTGAGACTAAACTGTCATTAGAATTCCACAGACTGCCGTCAAAAGCACGTGCGACTCAAACCTCTGCTTGTATCTTCATGTGTTCATCTGTCTTTTGTACTGTGTGTACTTTGGGCTCACTGCTGAGTGGAAGGGAGCGAGAGGGTACCTCAGACCAGCATCATCCGTGTGGAAATGACCCCGCGATCCCTTCCCTGTCTCAACTGGTAAGTTTCAGCATCTACCCTCCCAGACACAACATGATGCCAAAGCACTGGAACCATCAGCTGGGCCTTCATTCTCCTTCAGCGGTTTTGGTTCTGTTGGTGGTCCACTAAAGCTCACAGTTTTGAGGCCTCCTATTTTTTTTAGTTTTAGTTTTAGTGGGTGTGGTGGCGGAGCAGGTTTGGCTGGGTCCTGCTCTTTGGTGGGTCTGGGGTTCAAGTCCTTCTGGGGGTGCCTTGTGCTGGACTGGTGTCCCATCCTGGGTGTGTCCTCTCTCCTTCCAGCCTTACGTCTTTCGTTGCTGGGTTAGGCTCTGGCTTGCCGCAACCCCACTTGGGACAAGAGCTTTCAGTGAGTGTGAGTTTTATTACCTTATTTTTCGCAACAGACAAATAGGTGCACACTACAAAGGGTGCAAGTGAGGATACCAAATGTTCCAGAGTAGGTGTGAACAGGGCCCTAATGGGCAGGAGGTGAAGACATCTACGCTGCCTTTGTCCTGTTACAGTGGATTTACTGTGCGATACAACTGATATGTTTCGGGAAATTCATAGCGCTGCTGTGTCACAGTGCCTGGACGTGGATTCAATCCTCGCTCAGTCTATGTAGAGTTTGCATGTTCTCCCGGTGTCTGTGTGGGTTCCCTCTGGGTGCTCTGGTTTCCTCCCACAGTCCAAAGACATGCTGTTCAGGTTCACCCATAGTGTGTGAGTGACAGAGAGAGTGTGTTGCACTGATGTATGGATGAGCGACCCAGTGTAAATAGTGTATCTAGCAGTGTAAGTCACCTTGGTGAATAAGGTGTGTGGGCTGACAACACTACATAGAGTTCATTGGAAGTCGCTTTGGAGAAAAGTGTCTGATAAATAAATAAATGTAAAATTTAAATGTAAATTTGAGGGAATTAGCCTTCACTGGGTACAGCCTACTTCAGTGCATTGAACCTCTGCCCCAAAGTTATCAGGTACACTTGCCCTTTGGGATTACCACGTTACCTTCCAGATTGATTCTAATCAAAATTTGACAAAAGTCAAGGGACAGTGTCCGAAATTCATTAAATCGCCTTCTTTTGGAAGTATAAACACTGCATAAAATAGCATAAAGTAGAGATAAAATATACAAAACACTGCATATCTTGGGAACAGGCCCTGGTTCTGCTGGCCCCCCTGTGTATATCTGTTTTTGCGGATTAATGATTTCCTGTTTAGAACAGTGAATGATGACTGTGTTCCCTCCTTAATCATTCTTTGCTTTTCAACAGTTGGTTTAGAAAGACAGTCGGTCGAATTTCTACGTTACTACTGCACTCTCTTCTGCCTTGCCATGAATCAATGAAACGCTGCACTGGAGCATCTCCAACTATTTTCATAGAGCCACAATTCAATAATTCAGCTTCAATGTGCTGCTTTAATAGCACATTAATCCTACTAGAAAAAGCAGAAAAAAGAAGCAACCCGGCAGGACCATGGATGGATACCCCTGCCATACACGGACAAGGCAGGATCTTCTGTCTCTAAATTAAAAAAGGCACACTTACACATAACTGTGTGACAAAATACATGTCTATTTTAGATTTATACAGATCATAATAGAGGAAAAATAAAATTTACAAAAAAGTTTTTTTTTATATGTCACTATGGTAATAAATGAACACTGTACACCCACAACAGAGGGGGAGGTGGTGCAGCGGGTTTGGCCAGGTCCTGCTGTCCGGCTGGTCTGGGGTTTGAGTCCTGCTTGGGGTATCTTGTGACAGACTAGCATCTCGTCCTGGGAGTGTCCCCTCCCCCTCCAGCCTTGCACACAGGCAATGTGTGTGTGTACACCCACAGAACACAAGTTCTTAGCAACTGAAAACTAATCTACTTTCAGTGAAGTTTGTTAAGGGAAGAAACAGGTATAGACTATTTACTGTATGGACTGATGGTTCATTTCATAGAAAATGTCATCTAAAAATCCACAACATTTCAAAGTGATGGTTTACTGATGTGTCATACCATGTTTACATATTGTATAACACCAGTTCTCAAGGTGTTATTATTATTATTATTATTATTATTATGCCCAGCCACTGACACTTGGATTTCTTCTCCCTCGATGTCGTGCCCTCCGCCTTGGGGCAACGAGGAACACCTACCACGGATCAGGGGAACGCAGCATAAAAGGGTGGCATGGAGCACAGTCAGACGCTGAACCTAGTTCAGCCCTGCTACTCGCTCGCATCTCTACAGCTTCTGTTCTTCTCCTGACCTTCCTGTCCTTGTTCCCATTCCTCGCCCTCTCTCCTTAATCCCAGTTCCCTCCTCGTGTCCCTGACCTTTTAGCTCGTACTTTTGATTTACAGTTTTGGATTCTCCTGATAATGACATTCGCTCCTTAGTGACCCACGCCTGTATTACTGACCACGACTTTTGGATTACCCCCAATCAAGGACGCCTTAGCTCTGCTGATTCACGTCCCAGTGAGAACCATGACAATAGGTTCCGCCTCGAACTTAGACCCAGCAGAGCATGCTCTCAGCCACCTGACCAGCGCTTTCCGGGACCTGGTAAATGCACTACAGTCACCGGGCCTGGCCACAAGTGCCAGCCCGGCCCCAGAGGACCTGAACCACACAGCAGCCGTCGCACCTGCACCCCCCCTCTGAACATGACCCCTGGTTGGCCACCCCAGTGAGGTATGATGGTACCCCTTCCTGCCGTGCGGGCTTTCTTCTGCAGTGCGAACTTGTGCTTGCCAGCCTCCCACAGGTTTACCGCTCTCATCAGAGCCGAGTGACTTATCCGATCTCCCTGACGGGCCGTACTCTCGATTGGGCCACCGCCACCTGGGGGAGGCGTTCTCAGGACTCATACAAGGACTTCGAAGCCCGTTTCCAGGCAGTGTTTGGACTCCTGCACCGCGATCAGGTCGCCAGCGAGCGCCTGTTGGACCTGGAGCAAGGCGACTGCACGGCCTCCGATTATGCGTTGGAATTCAGGATGCTGGCCGAGCTCAGCAGGTGGGACTTGACCGCCCTGGTTGCCTCCTTTCGGCGCGGACTGAATCGCAAGTTACAAAAGGAGCTCACGTTTCAGGGAGAGAAGTGGACGCTGGACTGGTTTATTGAGGCTGCCGTCACACTTGACAACCTCGCCCGGGACCACAAGCCCTGCCCGAGACCAGTTTCGGCGACATGTTCCCTGTCGCAGAAAGAATCTGAACCCATGCAGCTGTGGCATGGCCGCCTCACTGCAGAAGAATGGCAGCAAAGACTCTGAAGTAGCTTGTGTCTCTACTGCAGAGACCCGGGGCACCTCCTGGTTGATTGCCCAGTCCGCCCCGGGCCCCAGGTTAGTGGTATGCTCCAATGTAACCGTCTCGCTGTTTCTGTGGTGGTCTCGTGGGGGGAAGCACTCGGTGATAACCCAAACATTGGTGGACTCTGGGGCGGCCAGGTGTTTCATGGACACAGGGTTTGCGACCACACACCATGTGCCCACGCACCGGTGCAAAATTTGGATGAGGGTGAGTGCACTGAACGGACAGCCTTTAGGCCATGGGTTTGTCGACTCCCAGACTGAACCTCTCCACCTGGGGGTAGGGGCCTGCCACAGGGAGAGCTTGCAGTTTTACTTTATCATGGCTCCCGAGACCCCGGTGATCCTAGGTTTTCCCTGGCTGGTCCTGCATGACCCAATCTTCCAGTGGAACACAGGAGAATTGATGTCCTGGGGCCTGCAGTGTGAGAGGACCTGTTTAAGGCTGCCATGCAGCGCCACTTTGGTCGAGCGTTCCAACTCTCTCCCGCAGGTACCCATACCCCCTGAATATCAGTGGGAGTTCTGCTGTCAGCTCGCTCAGGCCGAAGCTACAGAACCAGAACCCCTGGTAAGACCGCAGGGAAACAATACGTATCCCCTAGTATGGAAGCGACCATACTGCAGTGGGCTCATGACCATGCAGCAGTGGGGCACCCAGGGTATAGCAATACCCAAGCCCTCCTCCAGAAGCACTTTTGGTGGCCATCTCTGCCCGACAACATCCAGGACTATGTCAGGGCGTGCCCAGTATGCGCCCAAGCCAAGCCGTCGACCCAGAAGCTGGCTGGGCTCCTTGAACCACTGCCAGTACCCAATTGTCCCTGGTCCCACATTGCCTTGGACTTCCTAGTGGACCTTCCTGCCTCGGACGGTAAGACCACTGTAATGACCGTGGTGGATAGGTTTTCCAAAGCTTGCCGTCTGGTACCCCTCCCCAAGCTCCCGACAGCACTAGAAATTGCGGAATTCTTATTCCTCCATGTGTTTCGCCTCTTCGGGTTACCGGAAGACATAATGTTTGACCTAGGGCCACAATTCACCTCCCAGCTATGGAAAGCATTCTGGCAGAAGCTGAGCGTATCCATGAGCCTGACGTCAGGGTACCATCCGCAGGCAAATGGGCAAGTGGAACGGCTCCAACAGGACATCAGCAGGTTCTTGCGAAGCTACTGCACGGAGCAGCCACAGCAGTGGGTGAGATGTCTACTGTGGGCCGAAAACACACATAATGCCCTGCCATATGCGTCCACTGGCTGTTCTCCGTTTCAGTTAGGGTACCAGCCCCCACTATTTCCATGGCAACCCGGCTCCAACGACGTTCCAGCGGTCGATGCATGGTACCAGGCCAGCGCCGAGGTCTGCCAGACCGTTCGGCGGCACCTCCTTCACAGCCATACCCAGGTAAAACGGCAGGCTGACCGCAAGAGGCGACAACTCACAATCTTGCTTGGGCAGAGAGTCTGGCTGTCCACCAGGGGACTCCGGGGGGTTTACTTCTCCAAAAAACTCGGTTCCCGGTACGTTGGGTCATTCAAGGTCCTCCGCCGAGTCACTCCGGTCTCTTATCGCCTCCAGCTGCCTCCGCACCTGAAGACCCATCTGACCTTCCACACATTGTTCCTCAAGCCTTGCGTCGCGTCGCTACACCAACCACCACTGGACTCACCTCCTCTGCTCCCGTTGCAGGATGGAGGCTCCCCCCCACCTATGCGGTGTGGGTGCTCCTAGATTCCCGCCAGAGGGTTACTGCCCGGAGGAACAGTTTGGGTGGCGGCATGTGACATTCTAGACCCGACCTGATCATGGCTTTCCACAGGGACCATCCAGATCGTCCCGCGCCCCAACCCCGGGGGCGTCTGCTGGGTCGTCGCATCGCCGCTCGTGGAGGTGAGGGTACTGTAGTGCCCTCCGGCCTCAGCGCGACAAGGAACACCTACCACGGATCAGGGGAATGCAGCATAAAAGGGAGGCATGGAGCACAGTCAGACGCTGAACCTAGTTCAGCCCTGCTACTCGCTCGCATCTCTACAGCTTGTGTTCTTCTCCTGACCCTCCCGTCCTTGTTCCTATTCCTCGCCCTCTCTCCTTAATCCCAGTTCCCTCCTCGTGTCCCCAACCTTTCGGCTCGTACTTTTGATTTACGGTTTTGGATTCTCCTGATAATGACATTCGCTCCTTAGTGACCCACACCTCTATTACAGACCACGACTTTTGGATTACCCCAGATCAAGGATGCCTCGGCTCTGCGCTTGGGTCTGGCGACTCATGTCCTGGTGAGAACCATGACACTCGATTTTTGTTTCGGAGTTTTTTCTTCCTTTCCTCCGTGGCCAGTAGGGATACTTATAACTTTATAAAAGTATTGATAATATATTATACTAGTTCTGTAGTTTATTTGTTTCCTTGTCTCATGTATTTGTTTCTTTGCCCTATGTCTGTGTTTAAGTGCTCTGTGTTACTGCATGAGAAGAGCGCTCCAAAAAAATAAATTGAATTGAATTGCATTGAATTGGGGGGTGCGGTGGCACAGTGGGTTGGGCCACAGTCCTGCTCTCCAGTGGGTCTGGGGTTCGAGTCCCGCTTGGGGTGCCTTGCGACGGACTGGCGTCCTGTCCTGGGTGTGTCCCCTCCCCCTCCGGCCTTACGCCCTGTGTTACCGGGTAGGCTCCGGTTCCCCGCGACCCTGTATGGGACAAGCGGTTCTGAAAATGTGTGTGTGTGTGTGTGTGTGCATTGAATTGAATTATTTAGCAAAGTCTGTACAATTATTTTCCAGGAAAATCTGGCACCCATAAATTTCAGCACCCCTATTGCGAAGGATTCTGTTTGCCTGTTTATTAAGCCGGCTGTGAGGCAGAGGTGGGTCAGGATACCATGAATAGGTTCAATGCCTTCGCAGGTACAATCTGTGCTGAAAATCTTCTGAAGTGCTGATGACATGATAATTTATGTCTTCCCAGAGCTGGAGAGCAGTCGGAGAGCGGTGAGGAAAGACGAATGTGGGACAGGATGGCTAAGGGAAGCAGGCCGGGCCCTCTAATCCCTGGGGCAGATAATGGCTGGGCTACGGTAGGTGTGTGGATCCACACGGACGAGGCTCACCGCACGACAGTCGCCGCTTTGAAGCTGTGGCACGAGGGATATAAAAGCAAAGGACCAGGGGGATACCACGTTCATTAAAGCGAACAGAACGAAACCAAGCGCCGTGTTAATAAGAGCCATTAAGGTACCTTTGTGTACCTCTGCCTCTCTGGTCAGTACACGAGAGACGGGCAACAATATTTCCTGCTCTTCTCCTGTTCCTTTCAAAGATCTTTTTTTCCCCATGTCAAGTATTTTCGACCGCACTGGTAAGCTTTCCGCAACCACAGACTTTACGAAACATCCACTCACACATGTTTGGCCCTTGGCTGTAGAAAATTCATAATGAAGAGAGATAAGTAAATCAATTTGCTCTAAGAGCTTAACGCAAGCTGCTTGGCCAAAGGGGGATTTTTAATGATCAGAAGATTATATTAATGCAAGCCAGTTAAAGTTTAATATAGGATCGTTTTTTCAAAGTAATAAATTAGGTCCCATGTAGAACGCAGCTTGAATCGTAAGGGGTGACCACCCATGGAGTTTTCACAAACAATATTAGCATAACCTTTAGGCCGTTCTGAAGGTATCCTTTTTTCCGGAACGGATTTCTGAATAATTCATAACAACAGGATCTTCCCAAGGTAAGACTGAAATCACACAGGGGGTGACCAGCCCCAGTGCGCTGCTCATTTGCTCAGTACCCTATTTACACTGTTTTTCTGGTGATTGTGCCCCCCATATTTCCCTTTTTTAAAACAAATGCATGAGGTGTGTACGACGATAACATGAGCGGATTTGGAAACCACATTTATCGTGTTCAGTCTCGAGGTTCACATGGTAAATCCTCAGCTTTTCGCTCTTGCTCTAGCTCAGCTTTGGAAACTGTACCTTCGTACAACACACGTGGACACACGGCCCGTCCCGTTGGGAAACGCACATCCTGCTCAACAGGTTGCTTTCCTCAACTTCTCCCACATTCTCTGATCTGCAGTGATATATTGATTAAAATAACCCCGGGGCTCTAATCCCCGAAGCACCGTTTAACATTTCTCATACTAATGCATTTATCAGACTTATCTATGGAGGTCGACTTATGCCGTTTCCGCAGTGGCCAGAGTTAACTACGCAATCAGGCGGCATTACATCTGTTTTTGAGATAAAAGCAAGTCCATTAGTTTAATGGAACTCCGGTCCTCTATATCACAGGTTCCTGAAAGAACACGGTAGCTTGTCAGACATTTTTTTTTCCCTGCGTGGCTTTGAAATGCCTATGAAAGAACAGAGTGATCTGCAGTGATTGCTCCTGTAAAGACAGGCTGTGTTTAAGCTCAGGGGCCGCGGAGCTTGGGGGGGGAGGGGTGTGGTTGGGCCTGCATCGGCCTCATGAGCTCAGCAGATGTTGCGACTTTTTATATATTTATTTCTTTCCGTGAGCGAACCGCTCAGCGGTTCTCATGGCAGCGCGGGCCTTTGCGTGCGCGGCCGCCGTGTGCCCCCCGCTGTTTACTGTTACTCATGTCAAGCTGCAGAGACGTTAACCTGCAAGGTGCCCGTAGCTGATGATGTCCAGGACCGATAGAAATATCGGTTTACATTCGAAAAAAAAATGAGGCTATTAGCCAAGGGTGTGAATTTAATGTTTGTCTTTGGAGTGCATGCTGGAACTGAAGGTTATCTATAGCTCTGTAATTAAAACCACCTTTCTGTTTTTCTCCACCTCTTTCTGGTGATTTCATTATTTTCGTCTGGCTGGGTTACGGAAAACAGATGTCCCGCAGATTCTTCGAGAATTCTTTTCCTACGCATCTGTCGATGGATGGCGGGTTGATGACCTTTTGTTTGTCTGCGAGGGCAGCCGCTTTCGAATTTATCGACTCGCTCTTCGTATCAGCAAGTGTTCGCTACTATAGAATGGGCCCGAGATGCGTGATGGAAGTTTGTGAAGTTCATTCGCATGTGCCCAGAGCGAGTCGGCACGGGACAGAATTAATCTCTACTTTAGTACCTTGTAAAAATGTTTAGCTATCCAATCAATTACAAAATGTTTTCACTTGGCGTGCTTTGCCGACATTGGGAATTACAGACCAAAATATATACGATCTGAACCAGAGTGAAAGCACAGTGTGGCTTGGAAGAAAGGATAAATCAGAAGAATCATCTCCAGCCAGAATTTCTTCCAGCAGCGTTATAAGTGCAATAATACTTCATAATAAAAATGCGCCACATTTTCTGAATATATCACACCGAGTGTAAGCTATAAACACTTAAATAATGTTAATGAGATCTGCAGGGAAACCAATGGGACAGTATAGCTGTTAACTGGGCACCCTTGACAAGTTCAGCAATGTTAGTCGTTTTGGTGGCTGGGGGTCAAATGCTTCTGCTTGTTCCCGTTCGGTCTTTTCGAGGTCTCCCCCCCGACACCATCGCCTTCCACGTGTGACCATCCGGTTGTTGCTGTTTTAATTCTGGGTGCTGTCCCTCTGCTGTCCTGGGGTTCCGCTGCAACATAGGGGTTGGACTCGGTTTGCAAAGATGAGCCAGAATCTGTCCAAAATGTTCCAGGATCCCCTCTGCACAACGTAAAAAAGGAATGAAAAAATGTGTCATAGCAAAACAACATATATACACACACATTTTCAGAACCGCTCGTCCCATACGGGGTCACAGAGCCAACACAGGGCGTAAGGCCGGAGGGGGAAGGGACACACCCAGGACAGGACGCCAGTCCGTCGCAAGGCACCCCAAGCAGGACTCGAACCCCAGACCCACCAGAGAGCAGGACTGCAGTCCAACCCACTGCGCCAACGCGCTCCCTACAAAACGACATATAATGCAGATAATTTTTCCACATAACACAGATTTTTTTATCATATAACGACCACATTTTTCCTTTAAGCAACAATGGAAAATGTTGTTAATGCAGGCAGATCATACATTAAAGGACCCAAAAGTATGCGGACCCATTTGGGCTTTCATATTTTTGATGGGGGGCACCTTAGATTCTATCTGGTCAACCTTTAATCATACTTGGAATGAATGAACTGGGGGAATTGTAAAAAGCTGTGCTGTGCTCTATAAATTTACATTTGATGCAAAAAACACACACCAAGCAACATAATACTGTAGCAGCAAAGAGCTGACATGCTTTGTGCGTTTCGACAACATGGGATGAAATGTTTGATCAGCCACATTTCATTTTCATCTTGAACTTTGTATCTGTCCGTTGCCTTAGCTGTTCAGTTTTCATCGTTATTCTAAGTGTGCTGATTCAATGTATACACCGAAGTAATAAACGTATTATATTTGACATTAAAGGTGTATGTTCCTTTAAGAAAGTCTCTCTCGCTTAGTGGGCAGGGACCATGCAAACTACATCTCACACTGGCACAGTATTTTCTTCCAAATATATTGTACGATCAAAAATCAAGCTAACTTCACGTTTATGCCTTCCTGCTACAGATTATTACAACTTTTCCTCTTTTTTCAGATGTCAGAGATGGTCTCTTAAAAAGAAATGATGAGACCGTATAGATTTCATTACACAATTATTATTAATTTTAGTAATATTTGTCATAACAGTAGTTACATTAGGAGCGAATAATTTATTCTGATCCATGTAATTTATGTCTTCTATGGCACTTGTAAGTGTTTCCATGAGTGCATAAAATTTGGGCTAAAACAGAACCTCTCACAGCAATTTGGGGACTGATTTACAGTTTTGGTAGCATTGCACAAATGAAGGAAACAGTATAATTACAGTGCTGTGCCCAGTTTCTTGTCACAGTCAGTACTGCAGGCTGAGTTAGGGCTGCTTTGTTACACTTTCTTCACAAAGGTCCACTGGCCACATTTGGAAGAGCAGAGAATGTACTGAATCATTTTTTTACCCAAATGTTATTACAATTATGGATTTATTCCTAATGTGATCTGGATTCACATCCTGGCTGTGCTACGATGGCCGCTTGGGTGACTAAGGCTGTTTCTTCTTCCTCTTGCTGCCTAGAGCAACGCTCAAGAGAGGCAAGAGTCAAGGGAATAGCGCCATCCTGGAGCGCCTTCATACCTGCCAGTGCAGCATGCAGCCCTTAGAGTGACAAGAGGAGGGTGACTCACAGCATCTACATCAGAGGCAGTTTGTTTTAAAGTTAATTTAAATTACTTCTGCCAGTTGAAATTTTTTCTGAGCTCAGTATCAAAACAAACTCATCACAGACAAACTGGTGGAGCGCTTCAAATGGTCCCTTTGTCCAAAAGGGTTTTTAGAAATCGCGTGACAAAACACAGAGGAGCGCAAGGACTGTCATGCTTTCCATGAGTTAATGCTCAGAACGCAAGTGCGGAGACCTTCTGAGAACCGTTTGAAGCACAACGGAGAAGGATCTGAGTCCAAAGGGGCGTGGTCACTATTCCAACGCGAGGGTCGAGATCCGAAGGGTCACGGGTTCGATGAAAAGGTCGTAGTCCAAAGAATCGTGCTTGTGGTTCGAAGAGCGAGGGTCCAGATGCAAGGGTCAAATAACAAAGAGAACAGGGGGAAGGGAGAGGTTTCTCGATGGGATTCCGCAATCACTGCGGGTAGGTCTCCTTCTTTTAAAGGGTGCTGTATTTAGGTGCAGATGTTTGTCATGTGTCTGGGATTAACTGATTACTTCCCGCTGTGGTCCTCTGGAGTGTTTTCTCCAGAGGTCGTGACAAGGAGTGCACTTTGTGAGTCCTTGAGTGCGATGCTTGTGACACTAGGAAAGCGCTGTATTTAGTAAGTGCGGGAAGTACAAATGACACAACAAACAACACATCCCTGATACTAACACATGACATGAGGGAGAGAGGGTCAAAATGAAACTTTGCATTGACTGACGTTTACTGCTCTCAAGGTGCTGAATAACCTTGTTTTGGACAACATCTTGTGAAAGAATCTTCTGGATGTTTCAGATTCCCTCCTCCAGGATTCCAAGAGGGAGGAAACCACTGAGGCAGAGTGGACGCCCTGCTGGAGACACGGAGACCCCATAATTCAAAGATTGATGACAAGTTATCATTGCAGACAGTCCCTTTGAAAAGCCACCCGTATGCAATGGGTGATGGACGACGGAAGCAACTCTACTGCGCCTGATATGGACACTTCGAGTTGATTCGTACTCTGAATGATGACGGTTCAGGGCGAAGGGGGCAGATTTATTCTCCACAAAGGGAGTCCAAGCCGAGCCACGGTGGGCGGCCCTGGAGGCCCCAGAGCTCCGGGTCCACTGGGAAAAGCCTGATCGCTCCAGGCCCTGCCAAGGCCTTGTCTCGCTCTGCATCACTCATCTCTGCCGATGACGCGTTACCAAGAGCCCCTTGTGCTCTGGAGGAGCGAGGCGAGCAGGAGAGGGAGGAACTCTGCAGGCTGTAATTTATCTCCATGAAACGCATGGTTCATCAAAACACTGTACAATATTGAGCCATTGGCCAGATGACTCTGTGCTTCTGCAACGCTTTTTAAACTCACTGCAATGCACACTCGGTGCATGTCGCTCACAGTCAGACATAATTCAAAACATGCGTGCGATCATGGCATGCCTGTAAGTAATGGTAAGGCACAGTGCTCTGCGCTCATATAGCCGTAGTTCGGGTTAACTTAGGGCACTGAAATCTCCGCTGATTTTCGAGGCAGTAAAGAACTGCACTCTGAAACATTAAATACATTTATTTTGCACAATTGCATGGACAGGTTTCAGCATGATGTGTTTTTCAGCTGATGCCAGTCTGCTGCTTTGTATCTATGCAAATGTACAAAACAAATTTATATTTACAGTTATCATACATATAGCAGACACTTTTCTCCAAAGCAACTTCCAACAAACGCTATGTAGTGTTATCAGCCCACACACCTTATTCACTAAGGTGACTTACACTGCTAGATACACTACTTGCAATGGGTCACTCATCCATACATCAGTGGAACACACTCTCTCTGTCACTCACACACTATGGGGGAACCTGAACAGCATCTCTTTGGAGTGTGGGAGAAAACCCACGCAGACATGGGGAAAACATGCAAACTCCGCACAGGCTGAATGGGGATCGAACCCATGTCCTCTCACACCACCCAGGTGCTGTGAGACAGCAGTGCTACTTGGTCTGCACCTTGCCACCCATTCACTGTGCCCCTGTGCCAAGTACAGTGAATTTCTGTCATACCACTGTATACATTACTGTCACGCAAAACCGACGACGCCGGGACGGCTGGACCCAAGTGCAGGATCGTTCATCTGGAATCAAGGGGTCAGATGAGTTCTTGTTGTTGGGGACAGGCGAAGGGTTGGTCTATCTGTGGTCAGAGTGAAAGCAAGGATCCAAGGACGTGGTCAGGGGTCGAAGCAAAGGGTCGGTCGATTGGCGGTCAGAGTGAGAGCGAGGATCCAAGGATGTGGTCAGGGGACGAAGCGAAGGGTCGAAAACTGGAGAATGGATACAGGAAACAAGGAATGTGGAATAGCAGGACATAGCGCAGGAGAACAGTTGTCTCAAATGAGATTCCGCAAGTGTATGAGGAGGGTCATTTAAAGGTGAGTGGTCAATCAGGTGCTTGATTGGTGTCAGGTGCTGTCAATTGTGGTGCGGGCATAGACGTGACAATCACATAGGTGGGTGCACACAGATGCCCAGTTTTTTAAAAAATTATTAAAGAGATAACATAGTTAACGTTTCTGAAAGGGACGAGTGAGTCCAAAAGAGGCGGGTTTCGAGACCCTTCTTGAATGTTGAGAGGAAGGTCATTCCACCACATCGCAGGGAGAACTGAAAAACTTTGTGCTTTTGATTTTGGACCCTTTGTGTTGGGACCTCTTTCAAATAGTTCTGTGTTCATTGATGCTGTCCTTTATCATCTCTAATAGTGTGCAAGTGAAAAATGGACACTCTCGATAGCGGGCCATATACTATCGCGGCACCATGAAATCAAATAAAGATTTGCGTGTATTGGCCAGCAAATCTGTGAATTCCACTGAAACATATTAATTATAATCAGTTGCAATTGAATAATTTCATCAGAACAGCATTTCATGACAAAAAAGCATAAATATCTCGCTTGAATGTGGACTTTTTGATTAGGAAAGAACGCCTGCGTTTATTTTCATGAACTCACAGAAAGCACTTGTCTTTAACATGTTAGATCAAAGTTTCATATGATATGTGAGCGCCGACACTGTTAAGGAACAAATTACTGTCTCAGCTCGGCTTTAATGTAGTGCGCTGTTTGATAATTGGAAAAAATATGAACTGTTATTGTTTGGTTGCCATGGGGATGCGCCGTTATTCACGTGAAATGTGTCCGACTCACAACTCGAGTTTATGTTCTATTTTCAGATAAAAAGGTAAGTTTTGAAGCACAGCGCATATCCGAGGTCTTTAAATCATGTGAAGAACGCTGAACACGCAGAACTAATTAGACAACAATTTTTCGGACTCCTCACTCGCCGGGCTTTGCGCTGTTCTCATGGGAATATGACCCCGGTGCATCCTTTCGAAAATGTGTTACTACGTAAACACCGCCACCAAAACTTCGTATGAGTAATTTATGATCCCTCCCTAGACTTTTCTCTTAAATGTTTTATTTAGAGTTAAATGAATTATTCAGTCATCTTTTACGTTCAGTTTTACAGTCCTCAGATATGCTCCTTCTGCCAGAAAAGTAGTGTTTCTCCTTATAGGAAAAATCATCAGAACTGGAAGTGAAGCTGCGAAGATTTTTTGCCATTTGCTTCGGAGAACAAAGTTTAGTAACGGGCAGTGAAATACGCTATAAACGTGACAATAAAACATGTGGACATGTCTCTTTAAAACAACTGTACAAGCAATAAATGCAACAGAAATGCAAGAGAATGCGTTGTTTTGCTGCACTCATTTTTCGGGATGCCATTTACTATGGTGCTGGAAGCAGACATGTGCAGCCTACACAAGGCGTACGGTCCTGCCAGCCGCATCGAGAAGCTAACTAAGAGGTTAATAAGGAAATGGCTGTGATAACGTGCTACTGTTCAGGGAGAAGCCCTTTATTATTATTCTCACAATGTGCAAAAGGCTCTGGGTTGGACACTGGATGACCTTAACTTTCAAGTGTCAAGGGAAACAATTAAAGTACTGAATTGTGCTACGTTTCCTTCCCCCTTCTCCCCACCGCACAGAGGAACCGCAGAATTCCCACACCTAGGAGAACAGGGATCAGGAAGGTTTAGATTCCAGCTGAAGTCATGGGCAGCTGCAATGGCTCGGCCCTAGGGCCTGGAGGTCTGGGGGGCAACGTGGCAAAGCCAGGGCTGGCCCACGGTAAGACATCAGGTCTGAGCGTGAGACAGATCATCATCCCACAGCTCAGTGCCACTTGGCTTGCGTGCGATAAGGATGAATGGGGCTGGCCAAGTGTGCAAAGGAACGCACATCACGAGCTGACAGGGGCAAGAATAGCTTTTGGGTCTCGGAGGAGATGCACTAGATCATTTTATACGGTCCTACAGTAGTCAGGGGAGTAGCCTGTGTTGTGTGTTCTACACTCATCCTTAAACATTTACGCAGTGTAATAACCAGCTTGGAGTAACAGACCAAGCAGTGAGAAGCCCATTTACCAGTATCATGAGCTTTGTTAAAGCTGAACATCTATGAATGGGCATTGGCATTGAGCATCTTCAGCCTCCAAACTGCTCCGTGCTAGATTTTCCACCTGGGCATTAAATCATCTTTTCATCCTGTGTATATTAATGAAAAATCTCAGATGAGCCAAATTAATTGCAACCTTCTATAGCAGTAAAAATATTCTTAAACACTGGAAAAAATAACTGCCTTGAAGTTAATTTTCCTAGTAGAACGGAGGAGTTATTTTTGAACGGCTTGCTATATAATTCCAGAACAACTCGCTTTAATTCAAATTACATAGTATGACTTACACTGTGCTGACACAGAGGCGAGTTAAGACCAGTACAGGTCTAAAAGTTTGTTTTTCATTCATTGTCTTTTTCATATTAGTATGTGGAAGCATCATAATTATTTTTATCTGTAATTAAAAAGAAAAATATTGGGGTGTTCTTTTTATGGTCTGCTTTGGAGTATATAAAATATTAAGTGAATGAAAGTCACCTCCTTTTCAAAAGTGGTCGAACAGAATTGATAAGAAGCTTTTAAAACTTAAGAATATTACAAGATTACTAGATAAAAGTCACAAATTTTAGAAGCTACAGTATGTCAAACTGATCCTGTAAACATTTTAGACTGTCTGCTTTATTAGGTTTAAGCATCTGCTAATGCTGTTATTTTACCACTTGTTTTACTGGCCTGTTTTGATGAGACAACCTGGGAAATTCAGCTCAGCACTTTGTCTTTTCCAGGCTGCCTTCACACTTTAATGCTTGAAGTATTTTCATTTGATATCAAAAAAAGTTCATCCTTGTCAGGGAGTTCAGAAATATTATCAAAATTTTGCCATAGATTTGGGCAAACATACATTTTTAAGACACCTTGCTGACACATTCATTTATTGATAAATACTCAAATATTTTCCAATATTAAAAATGTTTCTGAATTTTGTATAGGATAAGGCCAAAGAAAATATCCCTGGGAGAGTCACAACAGCATGTTCCTCTCAGCGAGATTTTTTTCCCTTAACATTAAAAAATTAGTTTTGTGTAATTTATTGCCCCTAGTGGTGAGACAAAATATTCACTCATTAAAAAGAAATAAAAACATCTTGAAATCGATAAAATAAAAGGTTGGCCTTTCAGATGGTAAAGGGCTAAAATATTATGTCGAACATCACAAAACCATTATCCTGTATTGTTTTCAAATTGAGATTTTACTTTTGTTATTTGCTTTTTCCTCTTAAAAACAGAAAACTAATTAGAAAAAACTTAAGGTGAAAGTTGAACTTCAAAGTTTAAAGCACCACGACAGGCAAGTTAAACAAAAGATAAAACTGCATATAACTGAGTAATTTAAAAGTACATCTTTTTATTATTTTCTGTTTTCTGGCATTACTAAGCACAACTGTGTCAGTGCTTGTAACTTTTATCTCAATACAGTTCTTCAGATAACCTGGAAAAACACACAAGAAGTTAAACAAACAAAACCGATATATTCAGTAAATACATAATATATTATTTAAACTATGAACAACTGAAGACACTATTATACTCTTTACTGCTCAAACATACTGTCTATACACAGTATATGCACCTAGGCCACTAAAAATTTCAGGAAAATTCCAGTTGTGTTTTAATGTGGTTGTTTTTGAGTATTGGCTTCCACCGCCCATTCTTCAAGAAGTACCATCTGCTCTGCAATGTATGGTGGTGGCAGCATTATGATGCGGGGCTTCTTTTCAACAGCAATAGCTGGGCATCTTGGTGAAACAGAAGGAAGATTGACAAGAAAATACGAAGAAATACTACAAGGCAGCCTGCTTCAGTCTGCTAAAGTGGTGGTATCTATAGACAGCAATCCCTCAATTTGTTCAATTAAACTGTTCCTTAAACAATCCAGATACCAAAATTTTCGGTACCAAAAAACTACTTTTCATTATTTTAATTGGGGAAAAATAATAATGAATTCCCAACCCATCCCAAAAACCAATACAAAACCTTTCCTTATTATCAAGCACTTAATGAGGCTATTAATGAGTGTGTTTCTGAGCAGCGTATTTTGGAAACTAATTGTGTTTTCCTTATATCCTGTAGACAGCAACAAACATTCAATAATAAAATTTATTTTAACAAGATGAGTGCAGACAAGGGGGTACGGTGGCAGAGTGGGTTGGACCGGGTCCTGCTCTCCAGTGGGTCTGGGGTTCGAGTCCCGGTTGAGGTGCCTTGCGGCAGACTGGCGTCTCATCCTGGGTATGTCCCTTAAGCCCTGTGTTACCGGGTAGGCTCCGGTTCCCCAAGACCCCGTATGGGACAAGCGGTTCCGAAAATGTGTGTGTATGAGTGCAGACAATAATTTAAAATAAACAGACAAGGCAATTTACTGCAATGAACTGTTGACACACTCACCGAGTGAAGAAAGGGACATTTATATTTTCATTTATTTATTTAGCGGACGCCTTCTCCAAAGAGACTTCGAATGAACTCTATGTAGTGTCATCAGCCCACACACCCTATTCACCAAGGTGACTTACACTGCTAGATACACTACTTACACTGGATCACTCATCCATACAGCAGTGGAACACACTCTCTCTGTCACTCACACACTATGGGTAAACCTGAACAGCATATCTCTGTAGTGTGGGCAGAAACCAGAGCACCCGGAGGAAACCCACACAGACATGGGGAGAACATGCAAACTCCAACAGTTGACTGGGAGTTGTGGTGCGTGGAGGAGTGTGGAAGACTGACAGTCATTCTTGCACTGCCACTGCACAAAAACAACAAAACAACGTGAACAGGAAAACAACCGGAAACAACTGATTGTGCACTGACGCCAACCACAGAACAATACTGCACTTTCACTTCACTCGCACAATGTGTGACTGTCAAATTTTTTTGGACACGTGGTGGATAAATTTTTTCACACTGATTCTTCATAGATATAAAAAATTGGGTATCAAAAACCAATATCTGTTACTCTGAAAACCTGGATAAGGAAAGTTTGTAAATTGAGGGATGCTTGTATATGGCATAGAGATATACCATTCCCAGTGATATTATTAAGACATTTTAAAAAACACAGCTCAGCTTTATATGCATTCACACTATGCTGTTGGACTCCTTTACAGGAGATTTTCCTGTAAATCCAATGTTTTGAATTTACTTAATTTCCTTCTGTATGCTCCAGGACTTTTATATCTGTGAAAGGGTATCAACAGCTTGGTTTGCCTATGGTGACCTTGGAAGTTTCCATCTTTATCATGGTTGTCATGTGAGATCTTTGCTTACATCATGTTTACTCTGTCTCCTTAGCTAGCTAAGACATCAACTATTGTCATCTTCTTACAGGGTGGTCAGGGTACCCAACCCCACCCATGCACACACACTTCTGTGTTGACATGTTGAAGAAATGAAAACATTCCTCTCAGTTGCTCTGAGGTGCTTCTCCCTTTGTTTTCAGAAGTGCCCTAAGGAGAGCAGCAGGAGGCCGTGGAAAGGAGCTACCTGTTGAACAACCACAAAACTTAATCACCGGTAAATCCCCCCTGCTCCAATCATACCACATAGCGTGGAGGTAGCCTGGTAAGGTAAGTCTGAGCTAAGCTGTGATCATTGACAAGAGAGGCAATTGCCTCATCCAACCCAGGCATGGTCTGTTCTTCAAATCAAAGCGGGCTATTATATGGACTTCTTTGTATGCGCTGTGGGAAAATCTAGCGTCATAAGACCCGAAATGAATGGATTTCTGTGCACGGAAAAACCAAGACAACTATCTAAAATGATTCTCACAATAATAGTCATGCACTTACGAGAGCCTGATGATGTTAGAACAGGACGACTCGTTATTGGAAAAGGGAGGGTGCTGAACACATCATGGCTGAAATGTACAGACCTTTTGGATATCATAGCACTGGTACGTGAATCACGAAGAGTTCAACCTGCAGGACACAGCAGACTGGTTTTCAGTGCAGCTTATTTCATTAATCACTGTCACTCCATGACAAGTCTATCCACAATAACCCAGATAATGCACCTCTTCCTGAGGGTCCTACAGAAGAAAGCCTCTGAAACCTCGGTTAGTAGCCTTCACGTTGCAAGTTTGTCGGACGAGCGCGGCGCCCGTTTTTCCTGGCGGTCGCCGAATGCTGGGAATGTCTCTGACGGTCTCTACCCTGCTGGATGTCCGGCTTGCGACTTGCACGTCAGTCGTTCCTTCTAGTCCGAAGGCCTGCTCAGAGCTTTGGTCTTCGTCTTGACGCCAAGCGGACAAGCGTAGTCTCAGGCCCGCTTGCTTCGCTTCACAAGGACAAGCTGATCTGAGGGCCTCTGTAAGGCTGCCTTACACAGCGTGCAGAAGAGAGGGCAAAAAACAAGTCTGAAACATTTTAATTGGCTTTGGAAAGACAGCTGCGGGACTGCTGTGCTAAGTCAATTAGAGCAGGCGGGAGACTTGCCGGCCTCCTGAACCGCCGTTTCTTCCTATTTTCGCTCGGCCCGACCTGCGAGAACATGCCAGAGAATGCCAGAATATTTTTAGCTCATTAAATCTAACAACTACATTTCACCAGCCCCTGTTCCTCATCTGTCCTTCTGGTCGAACGGACCCTGTAGCTTGTGCCGCGGGAAAAGTGTGGCGCAATAAAACCCAAACACGAAAGCCTTCTGAAATGGTTCTGCGAGACATGTTAGACAGTAACTGTGAACACATGTGCTGGGTGTTTCTCCACACATTGCCCATGAATGTTGTCATGGGGACTATTGTTGGGCCCATGGCCTTCTGCGGGGTCATGGTCGTACCAAGTGCGAATGTGTCACAGCTGGGTGTTCTGCAGAGTTGGGGTGAAGTTGCTGTCTAACCTGAGCATCATCGATCCCACTCTGGTGATTAGAGGGACACTAATCGATGTCACACTTCAGAAAGTATAGAAAGCAGTACAAAGAGTCAAAATCACAGCGGTCAAATACGGAGACAAATCGTCCTGGGTGTTACACATTCCAGAGTGGCAGGCGTAAACTCCAGATTCTCTCATATATTCCTCGCAGTTTTCATATATATCTGTAAAAATATTTTTTAAAAAAAACCCCACTCTTTGGTTCTTTAATCCCAAGGCTTTTATGATTCCCAGGAAGTGCAGAGTCGCCATAGAAATCCAGCGTACGAAACACCAAAACAAAAAAAAACGAAAAAATTAAAAAAAAAACGCAAAATGCATAACGGAGAGAAAATGTGGGAGAAGAAAGAAGCAGGGAAGGGAACAATTGTGAACACTCTCCAAAGGTCAGGGCTGTTGGTGCGGAGAGGAAAAAAACTCACCAAAGTGTCAATGTGGAGCGTGTGACGCATGGGCGGAGCAGGTCTCGCCTGCCGTCGCGAACAGGTCTCGCGGGCTCTCTATTTCTCAAGCCTGACTGCAATTTGGAGCGCGGTAACCGTGGTCCTTCGCGGCCGACTGCCAGCAGCGATCGCGCGTGGGCGGAGGTTCAGCAAACGAGATCTTCAGGATGGACACCCTTGGCCATGCTCAGTCCCCGGGTCTCACTGTGAGGGGTGGGGATAGGGGTGGAGTGGGAGGGAGGGTGATACGCTGTTTAATCGCAACTATCCTCAGTTTCCATCGGCTCAGCGTCGCTGCCTGATTCACCCAAAGGGAGGGCTGGGCTTCCATTGATAGACTAGTAAAGCACTTTGACAAGAAAAGTGTTTTCAATGAATTGTGGCCATAGAAACCAACAAATCAAGACTGGGAGTGAGAACAAATTGAGCCTGAGAACATCAAAGATTCTGCAAAACATGGGGAAATTATTAACACTGTGCTACTCCCGTCTAACAGTAATGGAGTTTTGTTGGTTCTACATTTACATTTATTTATTTAGCAGATGCTTTTCTCCAAAGCGACTTGCAATGAACTCTATGTAGTGTTATCAGCCCTCATACCTTATTCACCGTGGTGACTTACACTGCTAGATACACGACTTACAATGGGTCATTCATCCATACATCAGTGGAACACACTCTCTCTGTCACTCACACACTATAGGTGAACCTGAACAGCATGTCTTTGGACTGTGGGAGGAAACCAGAGCACCCAGAGGAAACCCACACAGACATGGGGAGAACATGCAAACTCCAACAGACTGAGCAGGGATCAAACCCATGTCCTCTCGCACCACCCAGGCACTGTGGCACCGTGCCACCCCATTTTTGGGGGAATGTTTCTTATAATTATTAATCAGAGCAGTTGTGAGGAACAGTGTAGACTGCAGCAGACTTTCTATGGATAATAGCTTTGGGAAAGAAGCTCTTCCTGGCTCTAGTGGTGTCAGCCATTGAATACTATATCTCGGGTCTCAAATTTCTCTTTTTTATTGAATGATGAACACCTTGCATCACTGTGTCAGTTCATCAGGCAGGCAATTACTTGGCGTTCGCAACACAGATCATTCCTTCGGGCATGACGGTCCATTGAACAACTCCTGTGCTCATGCTCACCCCCCATGAGTAAATTGCGGTTCCATCTCGCTCAGCAGTTTCGCACCTCTGTCTCAGAGCTCGGCTTTCCATCTACGCTGCCCGTGAAGAACATTCTCGGTGAAAGTTTATAAGGCTGTTTATGGCACTGTTTTCCCTGCCGGGATCCTGAAGAAGCTGGGCCTCGACTTGCTTTAACCACCCATGAAGCTGTTTATTACTTAATATACTTAATGCATTTTAATTTCCTCTTTGGCGTGCTCAGGTCACACTAAATCACCTCCAAATAGAGAGCGACGGTTTGTTACCCTATACCCAACCGTGACGGCTGCCATCCTGCTGAGATGTTAGAGCCGTTGCTCACACATTTATTTCTGAGCAAGTTTTCGGGTGGAATCCGGTGTAGCTGCCACAGGCTCGTCAAGTTGCTCAGATGAAGACCCGCGCGGCGCTTGCTTTTGCTCCGGTGCACGTGATGACACGAGAATCACTTTCGCTGCAGATGTTGCCAGCCACCTGGCCTTCGGGACGGTGCTGTTGATAAGGGAATTAGGGAATCATATTTGTCGCTGATGAAAGACAGCGCTTTGTGAGCGGGGAGGGACGGCACCGAAAGCCGCGGTCGCGGTTGCGGTTCCACTCGGTCCTGAATTTACGGCTCCCGCTCGCGGCTGAACTTGAGAGCCGTACGGCACTACCCGTGAGGCTCTTCGCAAAGAGCGAGAAGCTGTGGAAACAATGCGGTTCGGCAAAAAAGGACAGAAAGGGGGAGGAAAAAAACACCTCTGGCAAGTGTGGAGAACAGGTGGGTGACTGGGTAGGAGGCTAATAAAGTCATGGTTACCCTGTGTTTTCATGTTCTTATTGCTCGCACTCCCAGAGTTTCCATTGTCTGAAGCCACTGTGGGAAACATTAAGTTTGTAGACCTTTGTTGCTGGTATTTTTCCTCCTCTTGCCTGTTTTTTTTTTTTTTTAAAATACAGAATTATGGGAAACCCTTGCTGTAATAGAACAGTCGGGGGTTGGCTGCGAAACCGAGGGCCGTGGTTCTGTCCCAAGCAGGACTCAGATGAAACGGGGGATGGGGAGAGCTGTGAGCAAGTGTCAGGGAGGGGAGCGCCAGGGAGGTGGGGGGAGCATGAAAAGCCACCAGGGGCCCATCAATGTGTTGCCCTGCCCCGCATCAACGCGAAGCCTCGTCTGTCACCGTGTCGGCACCGGTCCAGCCAGAACTTCTCTTCTCGTGGGTTCTGATCAAGGCAGGGGTGTGCAGGTGTGAGGATGGCCTGGGACGGAGTTTCGAGGGTGGTGGAGAAGCAGACCCAGGTTTCCCTTCGGTCTGCTCATCATCCCATCCACTCCCACCCCGCTCTACCTTTTGTTATACATGGCGGCTGAGAAACCCGGCATCCGTGGAAAGGGAAAAGTGCGGAAAAGTGACACACTGAGCACGCGTGGCGGTAACCAAAACTCAGCTCGCCTTCGTAATCAGACTTGGCAGCTCTCAAAAGAGACATCACGTCTCCTTTCGGGGCGGCAAACACATGAAAAAATGTATTAAACGCGACCGCGACGTTTTAATTTTAATGGCCTGTTTTAGTGTAGCACGTGACACTAATGTGCGAATGAGGCAATCGGTGTCGAGTCACACGGTTCCGCATGAACATTGAGGTGTAATGGGTGTTTGCACACGCCAAGCTGCTGAAAAATTAACTGGAGACTGATGACGTCCCTATGGCCGGTCAAGTCATCGGTACGAGGACACAAGCCTGGGTGTTCAGACAAGTCTTCTGGGCCGTGAGTGCCTTTAAAACAAAGTATATTCAACCACTGCAAACAACACTGAATGACAATAGGTTCAAAGTTTCATTCCTTCACATGTGGGGGTCGCAGGATAAGTGTCTCAGTTAATTACAGTTTTTTTTTTTTTTACTTCCTGTGGTACCTCACTCATTGATCTGCTTTTGTACCCTAGTAATTTCCCATTGCACGTAGCAGACATTTTCATCCAAGAAACATTCTGTGATTACAGTGGTGCTGGAAAGTGTGTAAAGCCTGTACAGTTTTCTGTCTGCATAAATTTGACCTAACATGTGATCAGATCTTCAGATCTGTCATAAAACAAATAGAACCCAATAAAACAAATAACAAACAAAAGGTTATATTTTCATTATATATCATCATGTTAATTCATTGATGATTTCAGTCATTGATTAATGATTGATTTAATGATTTAACGATTGTGGCACAACAAGTAGCACTGCTGTCTTATAGTGCCTGGGTGGTGCGAGAGGACGTGGGTTCGATCCCTACTCAGTCTGTGTGGAGTTTGCATGTTCTTCCTGTGGGTGCTCTGGTTTCCTCCCACACTCCAAAGGCATGCGGTTCAGGTTCACCCATAGTGTGTGAGTGACAGAGAGAGTGTGTTCCACTGATGTATGGATGAGTAACCCATCGTAAGTAATGTATCAAGCAGTGCAAGTCACTTTGGTGAATAAGGTGTGTGGGCTGATAACACTTTATAGAGTTCATTGGAAGTCGCTTTGGAGAAAAGTGTCTGCTAAATAAATAAATGTAAAAGATCCATAAATAATGCAAACCAGTACATATGTGACACCTTTATCCAAGGTGATTTATTATGCTAGATACAGTATAGTCTGTACAATCATTCACCCATCTGTGCAACAGACTAGTGTAATCCACACACTCACTCACCCAGTCACCACTTTACCTGCCTGTGGACTGCGGGAGGAACTAGAGCACCGGTGGAAGCCCAGGCGAACATGGAAAGAACATGAAAACTCCACACAGACTGCGCCGGATCCTAACCCGTGTCCGAACCCACATCCTCGGATATTTGAGGCACCAGCACTACCTGCTGTGCCACTCAGTGAGTAGAGTGTCCTGGATTTTTGAGATTCGGCTATAGACGTAACTGCAGACAACATAATAATGGGTTGTAGTTTCTCTCAAGACGGAACCCAGTCCGGTTTAAAAGGTGTTGTTTCAAAATGTTTGGAAAAGCTTATCCCCTGTGCATGTCACACAGTTCTCGTTGGAAGCATAAAATCTTATTAGGTCATTTATTATCTTATTAGCTGATTTATCAACTTATTAATAAGCTACTTTATTAGCTTATTACTTAATTTATTAGCCAGTTAATTTATCATATTAGCATTAATCTTATCACTACTGTATTAGCAGATGGGAATACTTTTGGTTTCAAATGCCTGATGCTGATGCTGCGAATCCTGTCCCTAAGTGTGGATGATCTGTCTTCTAGAACTCCAAGAGATGCCCGGTCCCACACAGCTCTTATGACCATATTATTTTGAACAACTAGTATTTAGTTGATGCCTTTTCCCAAGGTGATGTAAAAAACCAGATACACAGCTCTACAGTACATTAAATGATCTACCCCTCTCAGCTGCAAAGTATAAATAACATTTAACGGCTATACAAAATGTACATGTGACAGCTCAAGAAGGCTTTTCGTGCGAAACCTCGGCGGACCCCGAGCGAAGGGAGACCGGCCTTGTGCTTTATGACAAACAGCCGTCTCACGTATCATTCTTCCAAAACGGAAGAGGATTCGGCATGAAACAGAGACTCACTTAGGCGTCAGCGTTAAACACGCTGTTGACTAAAACGCATGGAACGGGTAACCGTGTCGAAGCAAGCAAAATTCCAGGAAACTCTTGCTGATGCATTCAGAGAATACCTCGAAACTGGGTGATCCCGGGTTGAGCTCCACCTTCTGCTATAATACCCTTAAATAAGTCACTCACCTTGAATTGATACAGTATAAATGACCATGTTGGCTTAATCAATGTCAGCAGAGTACTACTGTATATTGAATTTTTGATATAAAATGTACAAACGATCAATGTAGAATTGAATTGAATTGTACATTGAATATGTCCGCGTCCACGTCCTGTCCTGTGTATTTATTTACTGTCTTGTACTCTGTTTTGTGTTGCACCGTGGTCTCCAGAGAAACGACATTTCGTTCCATTGTATACAAGCTACATAGAGGAATGACAATTAAAAAAAACTTGAACTTGAATTGTAATTTTCGATGGAGAAAAGGACGAGCAAACTCGATAAATGTAGCGTTTGACATGTTCCAAGGCTAAGAATGGTGGCGTAGCCTAGTCATCGACTAAATGATTTAATGTATTAGCACAAATTTATTCTAAGGGGCGCAATTAAAACATTTAGAACATCTTGTTATTTTCCCTATTGGGATGCAGTTCTTGCTCAGTTAAAACTAACTTGGCTGCACATGGTTGAAAGATGGAAGCAAGTTCCCAGCTACCACATCTGGATGACTGTCCTCTCAGTCATGTGATGCATTCAGTCAAAAACCCTATCAAAGCTGAGCAATTAAAAGCCTGGCTGCAACGAAAACCAAAAATACCAGGATTTCCCACGCTTGACCAAGACCATTTTTAACACTTTTTTCCTGACTAAAAATATTTTTCCCAGACTGAAACTCAGATTTAAATTTGAAATTGGGTGTCTATCACTCATGGCACTTTAGGGATGTAACATCATTATTTCACCTTTATAGAAACCAGTAACACTGATTTATATTAATTACCTTTATTCATTTAGCTGATGCTTTTCCCTGAAGCAACTGACAATGCTAAGGTTACAACTATTCACCCATTTATACAGCTGGGTAATTTTACCAGAGCAATTTAGGGTAAGTATCTTGCTCCAGGGTACTACAGCCAGAGGTGGGGAGTGAACCTACAACCTATGGATCCAAAGGTAACAGCTCTAACCATTACATTACCAGCTACCCCATAACTGCAAGCCAAAAAGCTGAATCACAGGGTGCCAGTTGCTTTTTCCACGTGTGTGTGTGTGTGTGTGTGTGTGTGTGTGTGTGTGTGTGTGTGTGTGTGTGTGTGTGTGTGTGTGTGTGTGTGTGTGTGTGTGTGTGTGTGTGTGTGTGTGTGTGTGTGTGTGTGTGTGTGTGTGTGTGCCCCACTAATACTGCAAAACTCCCAAACGAGTCTCCATAGAGTAGAGCCTCCGCAGTGTCTGCCACTATATAACCGACATAACAGCTATGTAAATGTGCAAAACAGCTGTGGAAAAGGGCTTTATGCACTTTTTTTTTGCTAGAATGTCCCCTTAGAAATGTTTTCCTACTTTTTCTCTCTTTTTATCAGAAGTATAGAAATACCCACCCACTTCTGTCATGTTCGATTGGTTCCCCTCCAAGTATGACATGATACACGTCATCTGGTTCTAGTTAGGGTGGGGCGCCCTGCAAAGATGTGAAAAGTGAATATGAATGTCATTACCGAGCTGATCAAGCCTTATTAACATGTTTAGACACATGTGACACACACGAGAAAACGAACAGCTAGTTCAGATGGACCTGCAGCGGTGCAAAGCGGCGAGTGTGTTTGTAATATATCGAACGTGTGCTCGGGTTCAAGAGGGAACGACTCCTCCCGGTCCCACCCCCTCCTGCTTCTGTTACTGGTATGGTGCTAGTGAACCACATGCTGCACAAATTTCAACACCATTAAAGCGCCCTCTGGTTCCTCTCCAGCAATAAAGCCCAGATTGTTCCGGCAGGGTGGGGGGGCAGCCTGGTCACCCATTGTCCTGTGACCAGGTACGGTTGCTGATGATCCCTCCCCACGCCTGATGCTGTCCCAGTGGGTCAAGCAGCATGGTCTCTGGACCCCCCACCTTTCCCAGAGTATAGAGACCGTACATTCTGAATAGCTGTGTTTCACCAAAGGAAAATCTGTTTTGTTTGGGCACCTGATGAGTTTTTAAAGTCTGACCCATGAATAATGGTGATTATTATCATTATTACTGGCTGAAGCCGCTTGTTCTGAGTGGGGTCGCAGAGAGCCGGAGCCTAACCCGGCAGCACAGGGCACAAGGCTGGAGGCGGGTGGGAACACACCCCAGACAGGAAGCCAGTCCATCACAAGGCACCCCAAGTGGTACTCGAACCCCAGCCCCACCATAGAGCAGGACCCAGCCAAACTCACTTCACCACCCGTATTTTTATTCTTCTTCTTCTTATTATTATTATTATTATTATTATGAACACAGTTTACTGCTCTAAAAAAACCTATGTTCTTAACAGACAACATGTTTAATGACACTGAAGAAAACATTTTAAACATTATATGTTCAAATGCCGTCTCGCAGAAGATGTTAGCTGACGGCTTCTGTAAGAAGCTATTTATTAACCACCCAAAAAGCAACAATATTCTATTTTTTTGCATACAAAAATTTGTCTTCACAGAAATTAATCCATGTGTAATATTGTAATTTCTTCCATAAAACCCTGGAAATGCACATTCTTATTCAGTGTTTTTTTGTATGTATCCTGCACTGCACTTGCATCCTGTCCATGGACTGAAGGGATCAACCCACAGCAAGATCACTCACTCACTTTCTCACACACACACACAGTCTGAAACAGGGTCATGGCAAGCTGGAGCCTAACACGACAACGCAGGGCGAAAGGCTGGAGGGGGAGGGGACACACCCCGGACAGGATGCCAGTCCATTGCAAGGCACCCCAAACAGGACTCAAACCCCAGACCTACCAGAGAACAGACACAAGCCAGACCCGCTGCGCCACCACGCCCCCCCAGCAAGATCCCACTACTGACAAAGTTGCCGAAACATTGTTTATATGCAGTTTCCTCATGTCTGTTCTCGGTGACTCTTTATAAGCCAGTTTACGTTAACCACTTACAGATCAAGTACCTCTATTCCTTCATAGGACATGGTGATCTTCATGAGGTTATCATCAGCTTGCCCTGTAGCATCAGCTTCATCCTGTGACGAATTACAGATGATTGCAGTGCCCTGGGAAATAGGAACCTGTCACGTAAGCAGTTCCTTTTTTGGATTTTCTGCTGAATTTTCACTCTCGGTCTCAGTTCATTGTCCCAGTTCTCATCATCAACTCAGAGACAAAAACATTTTTGAAATACACCTAAAATAACTGGTCTCAAAAATGTATGAAACATGTATTAATTTCAAGAAATATGTAGATTACTAGAGGGGGGCGCATTGGCGCAGTGGGTTGGACTGGGTCCTGCTCTCCGGTGGGTCTGAGGTTCGAGTCCCACTTGGAGTGCCTTGCGATGGACTGGTGTCCCGTCCTGGGTGTGTCCCCTCCCCCCCCAGCATTACGCCCTGAGTTGCCGGGTTAGGCTCCGGTTCCCTGTGACCCCGTATGGGACGAGCGGTTCAGAAAATGTGTGTGTGTGCGTGTGTGTAAATTACTAATATTGAAGATCAACATAATATTATTGTTAATTTTGGGATGATTTTCATATATGTAAATATGAAACTATAAAATACAAGGCAGTCCCTCTGGGAAAACCTCAGAAATGTTTTTCCCCCTATCTGAGTGGATCCCTTCCATTTCTCCTTGGCTTATAGCATATTCAGGGATTGCATAGACTACAAGAAAAATCACAGGGGGACAATGGGAGCCGGAGAGTCTACTGATTGGGTGTCTGCAAAAGCATCAGGTGAACCAGATGGGCGGGGTAAAGGATGGCACAGTGGCAGAGTGAGTAGTGCTGCTGTCTCACAGTGCCTGGGTGGTGTGAGAGGATATGGGTTTGATTCCTGCTTAGTCTGTGTGGAGTTTGCATGTTCTCCCCATGTCTGTGTGGGTTTCATCTGGGTGCTCTGGTTTCCTCCCACACTCCAAAGACATGCTGCTCAGGTTCACCCATAGTGTGTGAGTGAGAGAGAGAGTGTGTTCCGCTGATGTATGGATGAGTGACCCATTGTAAGTAGTGTATCTAGCAGTGTAAGTCACCACGGTGAATAAGGTATGTGGGCTGGTAACACTACATAGAGTTCATTGGAGGTCACTTTGGAGAAAAGTGTCTGCTAAATATATGTAAATCGATGTAATGTAAGATGAAATCAGTTTTTTAAGACGCAGACTCAACCTGTAAGCTAGTCAGCTCAAGTACCTGCAAGCCCACTGATATTGTACTCTGAAGAACAAGACTTTTTTTTTCAGTTAATAAAAAAACACACAGAACTTGCTAACTTATCAATGAATATAGTCAGCTAGACATCAGGAGGCAAGCAATAGCTTACTGTAATACGTAATTTACAGAGAGGATGAGGAGTTCAGCTCGGGGCAAGAGCTTTTCTCAAGGGTACTGCAGCAGGAGGTGGAGTCCGAATCTGGAAGTCTATCTACACTGAGGCTGGGAAGAGTAGTTGTGTGTGTGTGTAGCCTGCATATCTTTCACGGTAAGGGTGCGTGTGTAGCCGGTAAAGATTATAGATCAGGGTGGATGTGTAGGCAGTGTACCTTTTAGGCTGGGGAACCCGATCGCTATTTCCAGAGGGATGTAGTGGTGTGTCACCGGGAAGAGCAGCGCTAAAGTGGAAAATAGATTGCAGCTTCGCTATAATATTACGGAAGTGTGTTCACAGTACTTGGAAGTTACAGTCAAAATTCATTTATAGTAAATGACACACACACACAGTCTGAAACCGCTGATCCCAAGCGGGGTCACGGTGAGCCGAAGCCTAACCCAGCAACACGGGGCGCAAGGCTGGAGGGGGAGGGGACACGCCCAGGATGGGACGTCAGTCCATCGCAAGGCACCCCAAGCAGGACTCGAACCCCAGACCAGCCAGAGAGCAGGACCCGGCCAAACCCGCTGCATCCCCCTAAATGGCAAATACATTTTCAGCATTAATACTCAAAGATTTACTGTAACATTATCGCAGGAAAATAGTTTTTACACAGCCCTGGGTGGACACGGTGTTCAGTTAGTATGAAACAGCGTCCCATTCACCCAGCATAATAAAGTGTGTGCGGACAAAAATAAGCAGCGCACAAAAGGTAATAATTAAAGTCTGCAAACAAGAAAGCTAGATCTTTCATTATTTTCACTGTGTGCACTGGTTTTCAAACATAATTTCATTTTTTAATGATGTTTCCAGAATATGGTCTCCTCGGTTTAGATGGCACACACCCTGAGTCGGGGGAATCCCTGACCACCTGACTGCTGGCTCTCGCATTGTAACTTAATGTACTGTTTATCTTGTTGCTGTGTGGTTCAGTAATATATCATTTAAAAATTTACTTAAAAATTTCAAAATAACGATCTCATACTAAATATTCAGATGGTGAATTTTTTTTAAAAAAATTCATTCAATTTATTGCTATAGATGAGTGCTTGACTCTAGGTAGTGTACTGTACTTTAGTGTATCTAGCACTGTAAGTTACACTGAATGAAAAGGCATCAGCTAAATACTAGAGTATTTTTTGCAAGTCACTTTATATAAAAGCTTATTCTAAATGAATGCATTTAATTTAAATGTAATTGTAAACCCCTTATGTAATGTAGTTTAAATGCTTTGTGTGATGCATCATTTCATTTTTTTGATGGCTTTTGTAAACAGCACTGGGGGGGGGCACGGTGGTGCAGCGGGTTTGGCCGGGTCCTGCTCTCTGGTGGGTCTAGGGTTCGAGTCCTCCTTGGGGTGCCTTGTGATAGACTGGCGTCCCGTCCTGGGCGTGGCCCCTCCCCCTCCAGCCTTCCACCCTGTGTTGCCAGGTTAGGCTCCGATTTGCTGCGACCCTGCTTCGGACAGGTGGTTTCAACCTGTGTGTGTGTGTGTTTTACGAACAGCACCAGGTCACAGCAGCATACAGGCAGAGACGATACGCTGTGAGATCGCGAATGTGTCCACAGGGTCGAAAGATTACAGTATGTCTCAGGTATGATCGCATAGCACTTTATAATAACTTCCATAAGGGTGTCCAGACATTCCAGAACTCATTAGAATTGTCACGTAAATCAAATGTCAATTTTTCAAGTGGGAGAAATTTAAACACTTCGGTGATCCACACGTTTACAGGGAGAAAGTCTGCTTCGACGACAACATTGAGATACATTTCTCCACCAAACGTAAGAGTGGTTTGTCTACGTACCATAACATCATCAATAGAGAAATCTGGGTTGTGATTTAACAAGAGAATAGTCGGGGAGAGATCACATTTTTTGTGAAAGCTTTCTTGGATTCTTGTGTGTACCCCAGTCCAGCAAACTTGTATCTTATCGCATTCCCAGAATAAATGTGTCCAAGTGCTGGGAGAGGCTTTGCGTATAAAACGCAGCTGAGATGTAGTCTGGAACATCACGCGAAGGTGAAATGCAGTGAAGGAGGTTCTGGCTCCAGGGATGGAAGACTTTAGCACGTACAGATGACCATTCATCATCACTAAAAGACAAGTCATTCCATTTTTTTTTTAATTTTTAAAAATTTTTCATTTCGTTTTTAATCATGAATCAATTTTTAAAAATGTCCAGGCCATGGTGACATCCCATCTGGACTATTGCAACTCTTTCCTGTCTGGCCTTCCAGCTGCTGCCATCGCACCTCTGCAGCTGATACAGAACGCTGCTGCATGAGTCGTGTTTGACCTCCCAAAGTGTTCCCATGTATCTCCTCTACTCGTTTCTCTGCCTTGGCTTCATATAGCTGCCCGGATCAAATTTAAGACCCTGGTTATGGCCTACAATTACATCAATAGAACTGCTCCCAGCTATTTATAGGACTTGATCAACGGCTACACCCCAGCCAGACCGTTATACTCCTCCACATCTGCCCGCTTAGTGGTCCCACACACGAAAGGTAAAGCGCGGAGATTCTCGGTTCTGGCTCCGTTGTGGTGGAACGACCTCCCCCTCTCACTCAGAACTGCTGAGACTCTGTCCACCTTGAAAATGGGTCTTAAAAAACTCACCTCTTCCAGACTCACTTCGCCCATCATCTCTTAAGTTCATGTAAGACATAAATGTTCATGCACTATAACTTTAAGATCGTCTTCGATTAAACCTTTACACAGCTACTCTTGTAATGTAACATAAATCTTTATATGTCTCTTCAAAAAAATTACTAGGAAGATGATTTGGAAGCATGGATACTAAGTTGGATAAAGTTTTATGCAGCTACTCGTGCGAAGAACATTGGTTCATATGGTGGAAAGTAACAAACTAGCTGTACTTTAGAATCATGCATCTGCATCTATGTCTCTCTTTCTGCTAATATGATGCTGAGATGTACATCGTTTTGGAGAAACGTGCCTGCTGAATGAATACATGTCAATGTAAATCTCGTTGTTTTTGACTCGCAGTGTACCTATGGGGGGGGGGGGGGGGGGTGCAGTGGCGCAGTGGGTTGGACTGGGTCCTGCTCTCCAGTGGGTCTGGGGTTCAAGTCCCGCTTGGGGTGCCTTGTGATGGACTGGCGTCCCGTCCTGGGTGTGTCCCCTCCCCCTCCGGCCTTACACCCTGTGTTGCCGGGTAGGCTCCGGTTCCCTGCGACCCCGTATGGGACAAGCGGTTCTGAAAGTGTGTGTGTGTGTGTGTGTGTGTGTGTGTGTGTGTACCTATGGCCTCATGTTCAGCCAGTGAACACAGCAAGAGTTTGTACCAGTTCTCTCATTGTCCTTCAGGCAGCTCCATCACATACCTAGTGGCTTGGTAGCCTTTGCTCCAGAGTTACCTGGACAGGTGTGTTAGCTGGATATGCGTGATGACAAAACTCTCGAGCGGGCGAAAGATTCTTCACGCTGCAGAAAACTGCCTCCTCACTGGAATTGCAGTTCCCTACAAGTCAAGAGATCCAGCAGGACCAGCATGTCAGAGGACAAGTACGCAGACTCCAAACACAGTTTACTTAATCTTATTTAGTTTAAGTCATGTTTTCTGGCTTTCAATGGTCCGATTTTTCCTTGCGATTGTTATCATTTATCATTACCACGTTTTCGGCTGACCTCGCGTTCGCGCCAGAAATCTGCAGTCGAGCGGAATCTTCGGTTACTCAATCCGAAACAGGCCCTTGCTGCAGCGTTTGTCCTTGTAATCGTTTATGCAAACAGACATTAAGGCATGATCTGAATAGCTGACATTTTCCCCGCGTCTCGTCCGATTACGTGCGAGGCGAGCTAACAAGAGGTTTAAAACTTGTTTTTCGGGGCTCCAAGTATGCGAGTTCAATGCGAAGCCCGTTGCCGTTCTTCCAGACGCCCTTTGATTCCAGCAGAAAGTAATCACTCTAATTGACCATGGCAACACCGATGGGACGTGCCAGCGAGCGGGGGGAGAGCACAGGATTGGAAATTTGAATCAATATCATTAATCATGCGCAGGAATCTTGTATTATGTGGATCTGCTTCTCATTACCGGTCCGACGGGTGTGTACGCCGAGAGGCCATCACGGGGACAGGCGCACGGCAGGCTGACTCGCCCCTACGGCTGACCGTCTTGCCGATGTCATGGGTGGGGCACCTGCTCTGTGAGCATGAGCGAGTGGGCTTCCGTCCAGCTGGGCAAGGCTAGGGTGGACCACAAGTGCAGGCGGGTGCAGGGGAGGCAGGAAGAAGCTAACGGATACCACCGCCTGCTTTACACACCCTTCCGGTGACCCCAGGTTCCACAATGACAGTGGTTCTACTTGGACTCCGTGGCACGACCATCTGGAGGTTTCAGGTTTGAAACACATGTTGTCGACTCCCCGTATGATGATTTGGCTTGTCTTTTGTCTTTTCATAACTGACAAGAAAAGAATTATTTCTGCAATGAAGGAAGCATCCGTGTCAATATCTGAAGGAACATAGTCTTGATGACTTTTATCATTATCTGCACCGAACTTCTTTTTAACTCACAGTATACTAGTCTTTTTTTAATATTTCTTCTCAAAAGCTTGTCTAATGCAGGGTCGGGGTGATCCAGAGCACATCCTACAATCATAGGGCATGGAGCGGCATACATCTAGGCTGGGACTGCAGCACTCTGCCGGGAAAATACACACAAAGGTCACTTCAAAGTCACCAGTTCACCTGAAATACGTGTCTCTGGACTGCGGGAGGAAACCAGATCACCCAGAGCAAACCCACAAAAACACTGAGAGAACATTCTAATTCCATGCAAACTGTCCCAGAACGAAACCCAGAACTCTGGTTCCAATCCAAGTCACCAGTACTACCCGCTGCGCCACCATGCTGTCCATATTATATATTATGTGTTTGATACGGATTTGACATTGTTAAGTCTGAAAGCATAATATCTGAATGCTGGCCTTGGCACTGCTAATGTACTGAGCTGGTGCACTGCACAAACAACAGCCCGACTGCTGAGGGAAATATGACCAGACATGGATGGTTGGGGTTAGAGTGGTGGGAAAACCAGTGCGAAATCCTCCCAGCAAACAGCAGCACTAACACGCCCAGGTATGAGCGCATTGACACGGCCCTTCGGCGAACGAGTGTCCCAAGTGTCCATCCCCTCGTTCATCCACTGCTCCTGACGTCGACCCCTTGCAGGACATCCGCCACCTCCTTTCTACTCCGGTGACCCTCTTGCTCCCTTGTCCTTCCTGTCCCTCTGTCTGGAAACTTTAAAGGCAAAACAAAATGTGAAAAGGGGCTGTGAGACTGAAGAACTACCTCAAGTGGAAAGTTCTTATGCAAATGCAGTGCGGGGCTGCGAAGGTGGGGGTCTCACGCGGCGATCGTACTGAGTAGCTGCTGGCCGCCGCCACCACGCTGTGTGCTTTGGCAGGAGGCGCGCGCACGGGAGCGGGCCGGGGGGGTTGGGACGTCCCGCGTCTGAAGCCGTGCTGCTGATGTGATATTTTTCTTGGCCGCGTCACCCTGGTGGAAAATACAATGTAACGGCGTTCTCATCGCTGCCCGACCACTCCACTTCTCTTCTTGTTTTTCGCAAATCCCCACCTTTAAAGGCGGCACGGATGGCTCACAACATCTCCCGGCTTCTCTAAAGCCTCCTAAATCCAGTGCTGCCGCTGCTATGGGATGGGCTGCGGCTGTCCACACCTCTGGATCCAAGGTGGCGTAGGGGCGGATGTGTGCTTTTCCTAAGTCCGTGCCGTTGCGTCACCGAAACGTTATTGTGAGTCGACATTATCAGTCATCTCCTCTTATTCTTCGGCTTGGGCATGCGGATCACTGTCAGGCGTTTGGGGAACTTTCCACAGGTGATGCTTGTAATGGACACGTTATCTGGGCTTTAATATGGATTATACCCTCGTTTCATTTCGCAGGAGCCAATATCACTGTTATACCCCTGTCATTCTAGACTGCAGCAATAACTACTGTGGACATAAATATTTCATCTGTATAAGTAATGAGAGAAACGTACCGGGTTTTACCACAACATTTCCCTTTAGACCAGACTAATTCTCTTGTGATATCCTTTTCATATAAACTGTATGTATATACATACATACATACTTACATGCACACACACATTGGGTTATGTTTTAGATGGGATTTTTGTTGGTTTTTCTATTTTTTTCCTTTTTGTTTCTTTATTCTATTTGTTTTGGTTTGTAGTAATACACGCACACACACACACACATATTGGTTGAAACTGCTTGTTCTGAGCAGGGTCACAACGAACCAAAACCTAACCCGGCAACACAGGGCGCAAGGTTAGGAGGGGAGGTTACACACCCAGGATGGGACGCCAGTCCATCGCAAGGCATCCCCAATTCTAAAGCTGAAAAAAAAAAGACTTTAATAGACAATGATTTATAAAAGCGATGCGGCCCATGTCATACATGACAGGGTACGTAGACGTTCCCTAGATGTGCTCATTACGCTTGCAACAAGGTACTTTGGATGTCAGCGTCCAAACAGAACTGTAAAAGCTACGTCACCAACCTTAAAACCATAGTCCTGGAGAGGATTATGTGACATTTACATTATTGTTATTTTAAAAGGCTGAAACAGAAGGCTGGGATTAATTCGACATTACGCATGTTACTGGGACGACTAAATCCAAATTAAATATAAACACGTCTCTTACACTCTTGAAACTTGCAAACCATTTCAGTAACTGTTACCTTTTTGCATTTTGGAGTTCAGTACAATGTGGATTGAAACTTTTTGAAAAATAGCCAGGCATATGATGAATTTTTGGAGTCTTTCAATGAGGAAGTTTTAACCGTTTGGCTATAACAGTCCATGCGGAGAACACAAGTCCCATGTCAAGCTCTTCCCCGTTCTCTCGGAGCAGCCCTTCTTCCAGCGTATTTCAAAAAAGGTCCAGCCTTGAGCCCTGAAACAAGATGAAGCGACACAAATAAAGCGCACAGTCATAACTACACACACAAAGGAAGCAGAGTTGGTTTACTTAATTTGTTATGAAATGCAGTGCTGCCAGACAGTCGCTTAAATGCGGTACCCAAGAGCAACAGCGGGTGGTTGATTGAGTCTTCTTGTGTTTCCTCTGTGTGGACGCACTCTCGAACCCCAGACACGTTAGCTCTTGCTATTCTAGCAAGATGTCACCGGATACGTTATCGCATACCCGGGTTACTGGAAATAAAAGGGTTTGGACAACAAGGGGACATAATGGATCTTATTTGGCCCCGTGTCCCCCATGGGCTCATAATATGAAACCTAATGGTAGCAGTGTTTCCTTTCACAACTCAAGACTTCTGTTTATGTTTGCCAAAAAGTAAAAAAAAAAATAAAAATGCTTTCTTTCTTTCTGCCGAATTGAAGAGTACACATGAAAAAGAAGACAAATGATGTGTCACCTTCATCTTTTATCGCGTCACCCGATCCGGTGAATTTCACAACTTGGAGCGATTACCTCTCCCAAGGACAAAGGGTTCACAGAAATCAAATTGTCCATCAACATGCTGACAGTGGATGAGATTTTGTAGAGAAAATTATTTTTGTGCTTCTGAGTCATTTTGGTTCTTTTTTTTTTTTTTTTTTCCAAAACTCAAGAGTTTAAAAGTAGTTTCCCTCTCAGGATTCGATCCGTTGGCCACGTGTCCAGTCGCTGAACTACAGCATCCATTGTTTGTAGGAAATGGGAGAGGCATTTAGCTCACTGCAGAGCTCAGACTCCTTAGATATGTCATAAACCTCAAGAACACATCTGTCCTTTTGCCGCTGACACGTTCTAGAGCTCAGGGGAAAGTGCTCTACCTCCCACTGGGTACAGAAGTGACAAGTACCGTCTGAGGTGCCATATACTGGAGCTGCTAGCAGTGGGCTGCGGGGTGTTTATGCTGCTAACTGGCTTTTGCAGTCCAAGAGAAACACATTTCTGCCTGCTGAAGAAATGATGTAGTCCATCTTTAACGCTGCTTCCCATCAATGAATCACACACACATTGTAATGTATTTGTGTTTAAATACAGTTTCCTTCAACATGGTCCTGACATCAGCAGTTTGGTTTGCGGTGGTCTTTGGAAACCGCTGTGGTTTTGTAGGGCGTGATGGTTCCTCAGTGGAGGTTTAGCGGCGAACTGGTGGAGAGACACGGAAAGGAGGCATGGAGTCCACCAGCAGGAGAAAAGTTGTGCTGGTAATCAATCTCCAAAAGCCAGAATCCCAGTTGAGTCAGGGAGGCTCATCCAACTCAAGTGGGTGCCAGCTGCTTCTTGACAGCTGGTTCCCTCAGCAGGAAGACAGATATGACTTTATGGCTGGATGTGACACAGGTGGCATAAATCAGTGGCAAAGGCCACTGCAGTGCTAGTAGGATGATGCAGAATTAAAGATGCCATGTGTGAAGTGTGTAGGGTGGCCTGTACTTTGACATGCATGCCAGGGGCCTCTAAACAGTGGCCTTTTGTGAAGGCGTTCATGGGAGTCATGTAGAGCAAGAGTAAAGTCATGTTGGAGAGTGCTCTTCAACAAACTCTAGCAGGATACTTTTCCTGTGGTTCACATAGAAAATGAGATCACTTTATGATTTCGCTTAAGGTCCCTTACTAGTCTGATTTTGCTGAATGCTGGTCAAGTAGGGCATTTGTGCCATGTGCTGCAAAACTGTATGTGGAACCCCATGTGTTGCATCAACAGCGAGAATTAAAATGAAGATTAGATGTTCTGGTGGTCTTGACTTTGGACCCATTAGCCTTATTACTTTTGAGTCCCAGCATTTGGTTGCAACATCTAATGATGGCCACTCCATCTGCTGTACCACAACATCGGCTGGCTGCTTTGCCCAAGGTACCCATGTTTGTCATGTCTGGACTTCAGCTGGCACCCATTGTGTTTTGTTTATTTTTGACCTACAACAAAGTCAATTTTCAGTCGGGTCAACAGAATGGAACCCCATGTTAGATGAAGGACCATCGGCATATAGAATATAATGTAATATGTCACAACAAAACACTGCTGGGTAAGGATACATTAACAAACTGATGAAGAAGACTGACTCTGTCCTTGGAGTTAGGCAGCTGGAGGAATGGTAAAGGAAGCAACTCTTTACAAACAAGTTGTCAGTCAATAAAGAGTTTCCCTACCTATATTCATACTCGCATTAGATGGGTTGGGTACCTGCCATCCTGAGACCAGACATCACACCCATTGTTTCTGAGATAGGGGGGTGCGGTGGCGCAGTGGGTTGGACTACAGTCCTGCTCTCCGGTGGGTCTGGGGTTCAAGTCCCGCTTGGGGTTCCTTGTGATGGACTGGCGTCCCGTCCTGGGTGTGTCCCCTCCCCCTCCGGCCTTACGCCGTGTGTTACCGGGTAGGCTCCGGTTCCCCGTGACCCCGTATGGGACAAGCGGTTCTGAAAATGTGTGTGTGTGTGTGTGTGTGTGTGTGTGTGTGTGTTTCTGAGATCATATGTTCCAAAGCATGCCTTTACTTGTCAAGATATCCTGATGGAATGTTTAAAATTTGTTCATTCAGTTGACAATCTTGTCAAAAGCAACATTTACATGTTTAGCTGACGCTTTTCTCCAAAGTGACTTGCAGTGTTGAGGTTCCAATTATTTACCCATTTACACAGCTGGGTAATTTTACTGGAGCAACTTAGGGTAAGGACCTTGCTCAAGGGGACTACAGCCAGAGGTGAGGGTCAAACCTGCAACCTTTCAGTCCAAAGGCAGTAGCTCAAACCACTACACTACCCACATACATACATACATACATACAACTGTTTGCCAGTTTATACAATTGAGCAATTTTACTGGAGACGTTTAGGGTAAGTACCTTGCTCATGGGCATGATAACAGTCGGTGAGATGTGAACCAGCAGCCATCGGATCTGAAGGCAGTAGCTCTAGGTACTACCGTCATAAAGAATCGCTGCCTGTCTATATATCTGTGGTCTTTGAAATGCAGACTGCAGACTTCAGCTGGTCTTGGCCCAGCTGTAAAGACATGCCAGGTCAAACACTACGATCTGTCTACCCCCCATGTTTATTCCTAATGCATCTCTCAGATTCCTCCACAAGTAGCACAACCAACCGCGGCGGCTGCTTTATTGTAGTAACCCTGAACATGAAAACACAAGGGCATCCGAGAAGGACTCTAATGCAGAGAACATAGCGCTCTATTAGTGGTTTACAGTCCGTGGGCACAGCAGCCTCTGGCTGCCCTCTCCCATTTGGACCGCTGAAGGCCGTTAGCTGGACCACAGATGACCCTGGATTGTGTCTGTATTTGACTCGGCACCCCTGGCTCCTGCTGTGCTCTATCACCATCTTCAACAAGCTTGTACTCTTACCAGTGACCTCACTACCCACGGGCCACCCCTACTGCTGCTGACTCCTACAGCAGGCCTCCTCTGAGCCCTGCGCTCAATAACAACCCTTCATCATTCTCCTGCTCCTCTTCCTCAATTGATATCCATCAGTGAAAAGCAGAGCTGGGGAAAGGCAGCAGAGGGGCTGTAACCTTCCTGGTGAACAAAGCTGGAATGTCACTCAGGTCACTCAGCTGGATCCACAGGGTATTTATGACCATGTAATCTTGGCTGCCAGAGTTTTGTGTGTTTGGTTCAAACGGGACAACCGTAAATTGCCAGAAGCTGTAACTGTGTCAGATGTATTGCACGACTTGGGCCAGTTTCTCCACAGGCAGTGCTGATGTGAGCCCTTCTGTCCTTTGCTTAGAGCTCTTGCCCTTCCCTCCTTTGGCAGACATGAGGACAGCAATGTGCTTCATAACTATGACTCCCCCTGAAGGCCAATAGAGTTGTCTCTTTGCATTAGTGTTTGCACTGACTAACTGAGCACAGTGTTCCAGGGTCCCCTCACACGCACTCTGCACCCCTGGGTAGTGGCTCAGGGTTCCTAATGGCTGTACCCAGCATGGCTCCAGCATGTACCTCAAATACACTCTAAATACACCCAATACGTTCCCCAGATACTCCAACATGCTGCCAACACTCTCTTGCTCCCTCGATGTGAAAATTCCCATGTGAACACACAGAATTCACCACCAATATACACAACAATACACACACACACACACACACACACGAGATACTTTTTATCATTTAAGTTCTTGACAGTGTTAACAAATGGTTCCAGTTTGTTCCAGTAGTCTACAGTGCATAGTTATAAATCATCATGGAAATGTGTATGTTACAAATATTTTGAGTTCTACAAAATGATTCCAGGTATTTATGGTCCTCATTTAAGAGATGTGGCCAGGCCATACTGTTAAGGGCTGAGCAAACGTGAGCATCAGTGTGGGACTGATGTGGTCAGCAGACTAGACATTACTCTGAATGGGTATGTGTCCCCACAAATCACACTCGTTTGCCTTTGCCCACTCTTGTGCGTTGCATCCCTGTAAGCGGTCCGTGAGTGCCAGATGAGTTCTAGTGATCCCAAGCTCGGCCAGCTCTCGGCAATGACCTCACAGAGTAATACCCACTCTTATTTTCTCTGTGGCACCAGACTGGCAGCAGGGCTCCTTGACCTCCCTGTGTGCTGGGTGAGATCCTCTGGCACTTTCATCATGCATTGCATATAAACACGCTGAAATATAAATAACTTCTGTAATTTTGGTAGTATTCATTTTATTTGCCCATCCTTGACTAAGTGAAAAAAGAAAAACAAACAGAGAAGCAGACAGGGAAATAGAAAAATAAATATCAATTTATATAGATAAATAGATATCAATACTTGGAGTAAAACATTTTATAAGAAATATTATATAAAAAAATTGTACTAGAATAACATTTTGAAGGTGGTATGTGAAAAGATATAATTAAAATACTTGACATTATTTTCATATCATAGCCGTTATCGGCACTATACTGTATCAACATATGTCTTAATTTTGGCTTGACGAGAGCCTGGTATAACATCTCCAGAAGCAGACAGTTAAGAAAATAAATATAAAAACAAAGTGGGAAAAATAAATAAGCATCTTGCTTAAAACTATATTTGTGTGTTCATTTATAAAATGCATGTCTGGGTTCATTCATAAATCTAAATGACCTCCTGATTGTACAGAAGGCCAGTGTTTCCAAATTCACTACATTTACTAGCAGTAAGGGCATCACATACACAGCAGCAGCTCCAGCTGTTACACCTTCACTATCTGCACAAGGTCACCTGCAACCTGGGGACAGAGGGATCCCTCTGGACATTTTAATTCCCCGTGGCTGTGGTTCCTACTGTGGCTTCCGCCTTGCAGCATCACGAGGCACGGCACCAGTCACAGAGAATCCATGAGTCAGCAGTTTGGCACAACAGGGGCCTATTGGTGTGGTAAAAACTACAGGGTTTAGTGTAGTACATACTCTGCTGAATTAAGTGTCTATGCTGTTACTGAGTATTTTGTCCATCCATCCATCCATCCATCCATCCATCCATCCATCCATCCATTGTTAACAACTGCATGTCCCGAGTGGGATTGCGGCGAGCCAGAGCCTTACTCAGGAGCACAGGGTACAAGGCTTAAGGGGGAGGGGACACACCCAGGACAGGATGGTGTATTTTATCATCAAACACAATTTAAACATATAGATATATATATCTCCCTCTCACCTCTACATGGGGTGGTGTGCGTGATTCCCTCAAGCTCAGGTCCTCTACCAGAGGGCTTGGAGTTTGAGGGTTCTGCACAGTATATTTGCTGTTCCTAGGACTCCACTCTTCTGGACAGAGGTTTCAGATGTTGCTCCTGGAATCTTCTGGAACCACTCTCCCAGTTTGGGGGTCACAGTCCTGAGTGCTCCTATTACCACTGGGACCACTCTGGACTTCACCTTCCGCATCCATTCCAATTCTTTCTTCAGCTCTCGGTACTTCTCGACCTTCTCATGCTCCTTCTTTATGATGTTGCTGTCACATGGGATTCCTCATCACATTCCACATTACACTCTTCTTCTCCTTGTTGACCACCACTATGTCTAGCTGGTTGGCCAGAAACTGCTTGTCACTTTGGAACTTGAAGTCCCGCAGGATTTCAACTTGAAGTCCCAACTGTCTGCTGTTTTCAACCACCTTTGGTGATGTCTCCCATTTGGACTTGAGGACTTCCAATCCGTAATCTTCACGGATGTTCCTGTACACTAACCCAGCCACTTGGTTATGCCTCTCAGCGTACGCTGTCCCAGCTTGCATCTTGCACTCCGCTACTATGTGCTGGATTGTTTCAAGGGTATCTTTGCACAGCCTGTGCCTAGGGTCTTATCTGCTATGGTTGACCCTGGCCTCTATGGATCTGGTGCTTAGAGCCTGTTCTTGTGCTGCCACGATCAGCACCTCTGTGCTGTCTTTCAGACACGCCTTTTCCAGCCACTGGTAGGATTTCTTGCTGTCAGCCACTCCTTCTTTCTATTGATGGTAGAGCCCGTGGAGGGGCTTAGTTTTCCACAATGTCTCCTCTTCTTCCTCATCACCCTTTGTCTTCTGCTGCCTGAGGTACTCACTTGGTGGTTTGTCCTGGGGGGCCATCTTCTTGATGTACTCTTGGATGCTCCTTATTTCATCCTGGATAGTGGCTCTGACACTCATCAACCCTCGCCCCCCCCTTCTTTTCACTTATTGTACAGCCTCAGGGTGCTGGACTTCAGGTGAAGCCCTCCGTACATTGTAAGGAGTTTTCGTGTCTTGGCATCTACCTCCTCCTGTGGCTAACTTATTATTCCAGCTGAGTATCTGATGACTGGTAGGGCATACACATTGATGGCTTGGATTATATTCCTACCACTGAGCTGGCTTTTCAGGACCTACCTTACTCTCTGGAGGTATTTGGTTGTGGCTGACTTTCTTGTTGCTTCATCATGGTTCCCATTGACTTGTGGGACACCCAGGTACTTGTAGCTGTCCTGTATGTCTGCAATTCTAACTTCTGGTAGCTCCATTCCTTCAGTCCTGATCACCTTCCCTCTTCTTGCTACCATTTGACCACACTTATCCAGTCAAGATGACATCCCAATGTCATCACTGTATATCCTGGTGAGGTGGGTCAGTGAATCAATGCCTTGTTCACTCCTGGCATGCAGCTTGATGTCATCTATGTAGAAGAGGTGGCTCATGGTTACTCCCCTTCTAACCTTGTATCCGTATTCACTCTTTGCAATGATCTGACTGAAGGTGTTCAGGCCTACGCAGAACAGTCCATCACCTTGATAAATGCTGCACTCGATAGTTACTTGTGCCATGGCCTTGGCTTCTAGTGTTGTTTTCCAGAGCTGCATTACATTTATTTACTTAGTAGATGCTTTTCTCCAAGATGACTTCCAATGAACTCTGTGTAGTGTTATCAGGCCACAGACCTTATTTACCAAGCTGACTTACACTGCTAGATGTACTACTTACAAGAGGTCACTGATCCATACATTAGTGGAACACACACACTATGGGTGAACCTGAACAGCATGTTTTTGGACTGTGGAAGGAAACCAGAGCATCTGGAAGAAACCCATGCAGACATGGGGCAAACATGCAAACTCTACACAAACTGAGCAAGACTTGAACCCCTGTCCTCTCACACCACCCACACCCTGTGGAACAGTAGCACTACTCACTGTGCTGCCTGGTGCACCATAGCACAGTGAGCTCTTGAGGAAGGCTATCAGTGTCCCGTTGGCCTTGTATAATGTCAAGCACTCCAGTATCTCTGTGTAGGACATTGAGTCATAGGCTTTCTTGTAATAAATCCAGGCAGTGCTCAAGTTGCTCTGTCTGGTCTTAGAGTCTTGGGTGATTGCTCTATCCACCAGTAGCTGGTGCTTTGACTCTCTGCTGTTTCCAGTTCCTTCTGAGTTTCGCTCATGTACTAACTCATGTACCTGTTCAACATAGCTGCTATGATGCCTGAGAGGAACGTCCATGTTGTGGAGATGCAGGTTATTGGCCAGTAGTTTGAAGGTGTTGTACCCTTGTGGGGATCCTTGCGGGGATCCTTCACAATTAAGGATTGTCCTGACCAATGTTAGCCAGTCTGAATGAGATCCTGATGTTAGCAGTTCATTCATTTGTGCTGCCAGGCATTCATGGAGTGCAGTTAGCTTCTTCAGCCAGCAGGTGTGGATCATGTCAGGTCCTGGTGCTGTCCAGTTCTTCATACTTGACACATGCTGTCGGATGTCTGCCTTTGTGACAATGACTGGTACTTGCTCTGGGAGGTTGCTGTGGTCTGCTCTCAGGTCCACCAGCCACTGGGCAGTGATGTTGTGTGATGCCTCCTTCTCCCATATATCCTTCCAGTATTGCTCAGTATCAACCTTGGGTGGATCTGCTCTTGTGCTGTTAGGGTTAGCAGCTGGCAGTACGCTGCAGATGGTTCTTTGGAGAACAGGCCATTTATTTTCCTGGCCTCTGCTTCTCTAGTGTATCTCTTCAGCCAAGCAGACAGAGCTGTGAGTCTTTGTTCGGCAGTTTCCAGTGCCTCAGTTATGGACATCTTGCTGTACTTCTTTCTCATCCTGGACCTGCCTTTCATCGCACCTTTCTGCATCTCTGTTAGCCAGAGTCACCTGTCTCTCCAGGTTTACTTGATCTTGACCTCCAGTCTTGTTCTCGATGGGGGGGCACTCTTGGAATCTTGTGATCTTGATCTTACAGTCGAACATCTCCAGGATTACTGTTGCTGTGGCATATACAAGTTCATCAGTTTCTGTGATAGTGAGCAGAGCTGTGTTGATGTCTGCGAGCATCTGTTCTGATTGGAGTTTGTCAGTGAGATGGGGGAGTCAGGTCCGGGGATTGACTGTATTAAGTCTGGTCATGATTCTCGTGGATTCGACTGTCATGGTCAGTAGGGTTGTGTCATTTGGTTCTGTAACCCTGCTCTCCTCCATCAGGGGTTGCCCTTCATTTCCATGCTGCTAAGTACCATGGCCATTCTGTTGGAGCTTCTCAATCTCCAGTTCTGGGAGTAGCTTTCTTGTATTGATGTCTGAGCATTGAGCTACCAGGTGCTTCTTGGTTAGTGTGGATGTTGGTCCTCTGCTCATCCATAGTTCCCACATACGGTGCATGTAACCCCTTTCCTTGGGTCTGCTGTTATAGTAGCACTCCATCAATTCCATGCTCTCAGTCCGTGTCCATGAATGTCTTGTTCCAGTAGCCCACTTCTCATCAGGTTGTCCTGGTTCCCCAACACCTGATGCGGACCTTGTTAATCCGGGCGACATCTGAGCCGGTATGGCTTCAGTCAGTTTGGCTCCAGGCAGCATGGTGGTGGAGCAAGTAGCGCTGTTGTTTTACAGCGCTTGGGTGGTGTGAGAGGACATGGGTTCAATCCTGCAGTCTGTGTGGAGTTTGCATGTTCTCCCTGTGTCTGCGTAGGTTTCCTCCCACACTCCAAAGACATGCTGTTCAGGTTCACCCATAGTGTGTGAGTGACAGAGAGAGTGTGTTCCACTGATGTATGGATGAGTGACCCATTGTAAGTAGTGTATCTATCAGTGTAAGGCACCTTGGTGAATAAGGTATGTGGGCTGATAACACTACATAGAGTTCATTAGAAGTTGCTTTGGAGAAAAGCATCTGCTAAACAAATAAATGCAAATGTGGTTATATTTCTCTTGCTCATTTTCCGAGGTAGGCTTGTGCATAGCATTAGAAGTCTAAGCTGTATACAGTATAGTACAGTATAATTCTGAACACAAAGAAAAAACAATTGAATTGCACTTGATAAGTGCTTTCAGAATGAATTAATAAATTAAATATAAATAATTACTGTAATTTTAGTAGTATTAGTTGTCTTTAGCCATGCTTGACTATGTCAAAAAAGAAAAACAGAAAGGGAGACGAGAAATTGAAACAGATAGAAATGAATGAATGAATGAATGAATGAATGAATGATATTTTACTTTCCAAATGAACAAAATATTGAGCTCCTCTAAAATGTTTTGTGAGGCAGATATTATTTTTTAACGTAGACACATGCCTACTTTTGGTCTTTTCATTAATCATTCAGCCAAATCATATTGTCGCAAACCACTTTGCCATAAATTTTGCTCAGAGAATTAAAGAAAAAGCCTGAAATAGTGACTTTTATATTTATTCATTCAGACACTTTTCTCCAGAGTAACTTTGTTGTTTTTAGCTGACACCTTTTCATCTAAGGTGACTCACTATGCTAGATACACAATGATACACAACAGTAGAACACATGACCTACAGCCAATCGTTCATCAATACACTAGATAATACACTGTTACAGACACTATGGGCATTTTAGACTCACCCATTCACTCCTTTGGAGTGTGGAAGGAAACCAGAGCACCTGGAGGAGATCCATGTGAAGACGGAAAGAACTCCCAAACTCCACATGGACTGAGCAGGGAGCCAGCATTGAACCTAAGTCCACTTACACAACTTTGGAGCTGTGATACAACAGCGCTAACTCACTGCATCACAATATAACATGCTGATAATGGCAAAGCTGGAAATGTTTTGACCAGACAGCTCAAGATGTGAGCACTTGGATCAGAGTGACTAAAAGTGCATGGGATACTTGGGTGCCCTTTAGACACCACACACTGAGCAGCACAACTTCTGTTAAAGACTAATGCAGTCTATTGTTGTGAAACAGTCTGAACATCACTCACGTTTCCAGTATCAGAAGGCCACAGATGCGGAGGTGGATGTGGAGGGAGACTGTCAACACGGATGCAGTGGAAAGTCACGGGATCTCTGGGATGACAGCAGCGGAAGCATCTCCTCCCTGAGAAGGTGCTCATTCTCTCAAGAGATGTTTTTCATGTGTACGTTTTTTTTTTACCTGTCAAGAACTTCCTTCTCACTCAGTATAACCACTCGGATGTGAAGTATTTCTGGGAACTTGATCACAGGCGATGAAACCACAATGAAAACGCGAGGATGTACTTTTACCGCCCACCCCATCCCACACCAGATCAGAGCATATTTATAGGATATATTTTTCTGTTGCTCTACTTACTCACAAGCACATGGTTAAATTTAGACTGTGGTCCAATTAAACTTTCCGTGTGCAGAAGGTATTCCAAGCGCCAGGCTCACGAAGAGCATCTCCACTTTGATCCCCCATCACATGTCACTTCTTGTTGGCGCTAAAACGGATTTTCGCTCACGTTTGTTCAGGAATGAAAGTGGTTATGTGCAGCGTTGAGGGATTTGATGGACACTGCATCCACGTGTTGTTCAGCCCTCGCGTCTACACAGCACTTCTGAAGGAGTTTAGTTAACACTGAAAGGGAAGATGAAAGTTCTTAACAGGACAGACTACTGGCTTGTTAATGATGGGAAAATGCATGTGCAGGTGTGTGGCTCAACATGTAAATTTACAGCAGAAGGCAGGGTTACTATGGTGCAGCAGGATGATGACAGGCAGACAAATCTTTTCCAGTTGCTGTAGTTGTCTGTTCAGAGAAGTTTAATGCAATTAAAATTTGCATTTCAAGAACCTTGAATTTCTAGGCATTTCCTAAGATAGTTTCTCTTTTTGGCTTCTCTTTTCAGCAGTCTTGAATAATTTCCTCAAAGTACATTTTATGATACTCTAGGATCAACTTTGAATCAGTAATCATAAACTATCTAGCACCTATTCTAGAAGCTAGAAGCCTTGAAGTGATTCTTCTTTGCTCGAATAACTCCATCAGTTACCTTGTGCAGCGTTAAAATTGTTTAAATTGCATCATATCAGTTGGTGTTTACCCCTCCTTTAGCTTATTCCTTAGTAAAAGTGGGCCTGGACAATGTCTTCAGCATCTGTGGACTATAGCTCTTCCCTGATGGACATTCTGGTCTTTATACAGGCATCCCTCAATATATGTACTCTCTTTATCTGAAATTTCAGCATAATGGCTATTGGCATAAATTTTTGATTTATGTTACAAAAAATCAATAAAACAAAATTTATTTGAAGCAGATCCAAACAAAAAAAAAACACTGAAAGTCATGCATCGTGCAAGCGAAGCAGAAGTCTAGTAATGTACTGCAGTTGGCATGTCTGCATCTAGATCTCCATCTCTTGCTGTCTTAACAATATGAGAGTGTTGCTTTAACAGAGTTTGAAATCATGAGAAGTGTATGAAATTCCCCAGGAGTTCCTGTTGGTCATACTGGGTGAGCTATTTACTTGTATGATTGTAGAGACACCAGTGCAATTTACAAGGGAAGTTTAACAGATGGGGTTTTGGGTATGTTTGCACATTTTAGCAACAGTGTGCAGTTTTAGAAAGTAGTTCACAATAAATGCCAGCAAATCTCTACTTGGTTTATTGCTTATTCTGCAGAGAACTCACACACATTGGCTAAAGCTACTGGTCCCAAGCAGAGTCACGGCGAGCCGGAGCCTAACCCGGCAACACAGGGCCGGGGGCTGGAGGAGGAGGGGACACACCCCGGACAGGGCGCCAGTCCATCACAGGGCACCCCAAGTGGGACTCGAACCCCAGACCCGCCAGAGAGCAGGCCCCCGCCGAGCCCACTGCACCACCCTACCCCCCTGCAGAGAACTGATCAATTAAAAAGCAAAGCGGGAATTACCCCAGAGCTTTAAATGTGCAAGTGTTTTATATTGTGCTGAAATCATTGATTGCTACAGGTTTTTTACAGTGTTCTAGTGATATTTGGGAAAACTGGTTTGTGTTTTGAAGGGGTGCGGTGGCGCAGTGGGTTGGACCACAGTCCTGCTCTCTGGTGGGTCTGGGGTTCGAGTCCCGCTTGGGGTGCCTTGCGACGGACTGGCGTCCCGTCCTGGGTGTGTCCCCTCCCCCTCCGGCCTTACGCCCTGTGTTGCCGGGTAGGCTCCGGTTCCCCGCGACCCTGTATGGGACAAGCGGTTCTGAAAATGTGTGTGTGTGTGTGTGTGTGTGTGTGGTTTGTGTTTTTGAGTGGGTTGAGAACACATTATCTTTCTCCTGTTTAAGATAATTGGAAAGAGGGTGTGAGTATATGAAATTTCCAGATTCACATCATTTTCAGGAACAGATTAATTTCGTAAACTGAGGGATGCCTATGCTAGACTTGTCCACACAGGTCCACTGTAGTCACATTAGAATGGCAAGGACAGGTGGGCAGTCACTGGTAGTTAGACCCCCAGAGGTTTATTTTTCCCTCCTTTTTTACAGATGAGAATTTTTTTTTGGTTTCTCTCCTCAATTGCCAGCTGTCTTATACAGATAGGTTTCTATGTGTCGCCACACCAAAGCGATATTTATATTGTACCGTTTCCATCTCTACTGTACCATTCTTGAAGCTGCGTCACACTGGTGAGAAAAGCAGTAAATAAAAATAAAAAATAAAGTGTCTAAAGGCTGTGACGATAAAAAATCCAGCCCTACTGAAAAGTCCATGACAGCGGAAGACACACTCCACCCCGAGACTCATTTATTTTCTCCTGCACTGGATGAGGCAGCAACCTACCCTGTCATTGTTAATTCTTATGCTCTGTGTGAATTTTGGCAGAAACTGAGTAAGAAGCGCGAATCCGTCAGTTTGGAGGCTTTGAATGCTGTAACGACTTGGGTTTAATAGTGAGACATTTCCAGCCAGATGGAGATGCGCTGTCTGAAAGCAGCTGCTCATCTGGCCCATATGAGTAAGCGCAGTGATATTCTGAAGTCCCGAAGAGTCGAGGCGTAGCTGGAGTGTTGGCTGCTGGTGTGTTTGTTGAGAACCCTATAAAATGGAGAAATGTCATTTTCATAACACCATTCTCACTCGTTCACTATCGTTCGCCACTTGTCCAACTGTGGATTACAGCAGTCTGGAGCCTATCCAGGAAATATATGGTGCACCCTGGATGGGACACCAGTCCATCTCAGACTTGGTGCTATTGTTTTTATATGCTTCTTTGGAAATACTGCTGACATCATGCAATAAACCATGCGCAAACCCGACTGTTTTTAAAAATGTAAAATTTGTTTGTGTCATGATGCCTGAGAAGCAGACTCAGGAGGGATGTCACCCTGGGGGTGCTCAGTTTACATTTATTTATTTAGCAGACACTTTTCTCCAGACCTACTTCCAATCAACTCTATGTAGTGTTATCAGCCCACACACCTTATTCACCAAGGTGACATACACTGATAGATGCACTACTTACACTGGGTCACTCATCCATACAGCAGTGGAACACACTCTCTCCATCACTCACACACTATGAGTGAACATGGACAGCATGTCTTTGGAGTGTGGGAGGAAACCAGAGCACCCACAGAAAGAACATGCAAACTCCACACAGACTGAGTGGCGATCAAACCCACGTCCTCTTGCACCACCCAGGCACTATGAAACAGCAGTGCTACTCACTGTGCCACCGTGCTGCTCAGTTGCACCAGAACACCAGAACTTAATGAATACACTACAAAAGGAATGAAGTACAAACATCGAGTTGTGGATTCGTATCAGCTTTTTACCGCATTTCCCAGGATCCTCATGTAGATTTATTCCGTCACTTCCAAAGTCCCATTCTCACAGTGTTTGTGTTCCAGTCCCGAGTTGTACTACTGTCTGCATCAGTCCTCTGTCCTCTTGTCCCGGTCTCGTGTCCCAGCCCTGACTCACATTATGTAAACACTCAGCACACCTCTTTGCTCCGTATTCCTCGTATCGCATTGGAACTCCATCCTTACTTTGCACTGTGCACTTATATACTATCTATATCCACTCTGCACGTGTGAATATCCCCTTTTTTATGCATTTGGACACACAGCAATACAAGTCGCAATCCGCACTACCACCGGACGTGACAGCGTGATCCTATTATAGCATTCTTGGTTCTGTTGCTCATGATATGACATTAAGTTATTCTTTCTGAATTTGCTTCTGAAGAACAAAGCCAGACATGTATCTGTCTTGTACCTGCTGCTTATTGGTTGATATGCTAAGGCAGGGGTTCCCAGTGGTGATTTTCCCATTGGGCACTGGAGGCAGAGTGCCGAGGGCTGCGAAAGAGGAAAAAAATTAAAAACAAGAAAACATGACCGTGAGACAAATTTAATAAAGCTTAAAACTTCTTAGTTGTATTTCAGAAGCAAAAATTCAAGAATTGTCAGGTATTTGCTAAGAACGTTTCTTTCTTCAGTTTCTCCATCAGTCACATGGTTTAGGGTTATAATAAAGTCCATCATGTCAATGGACATAATTCCATTAGAATTTACCTGGCTTTTTTACATATTTCGGAGGGTTAGGGCTGCAGACACCAGAATCTGGTTCTAGTAATTCCCAAATGCAGGGTTGTGACCTAAATGAGGGTCACCTGGGTATTCCTCTGGGTTACAAGATGTTCTCAAAAAAGAAATATTATAGCGTTATAAAGAGATTATTTCAACAGCAAAATATGAAGTATCATTAAAACAGTGACTAAGGTGGAATAGTTTTGGATTACATTTACATTCATTAATTTATTCAAAAGCAGATGCTTTTCTTCAACGTGACATACATCTTCACAAAGAATACAAAAAGTGCATTACAATAACAGAAAGAGAGATTTGGATGCAGACAGATAATCTGTGAGTACAGCCAATTATAGATTACATACTTTGGTGCATGGTATAAATTAGATATTGATCATATTTACAGTTATTCATTTAACTTATACTCTTCTCCAAAGCAACTTACAATTATATACCCATTTATTCAGGTGTGGTTAATCACTTTGCTCCAAGAGTAGTGCAATAGGAGGAGGGACTCAAACCTGTAACCTTTGGGTCCCAAGGAAACAGCGCTAACCGCTATACTACCAGCTGCCCCTATAAATTGCACCTCTATATAATCCATTATTGTTTGGTATAAAGGGGCATGGTGGTGCAGTGGGTTTTGGCTGGATCCTGCTCTCTGGTGGGTCTGGGGTTCAAGTCCCGCTTGGGGTGCCTTGTGACGGATGGGTGTCCCATCCTGGGTGTGTCCCCTCCCCCTCCAGCCTTGTGCCCTGTGTTGCCGGGTTAGGCTCCGGCTCGTCGTGACCCCAATTGGGGCAAGCAGTTTCAGTCAATGTGTGTGTGTTTGATATAATAATGTCCAAGTCCATTTATACTCAATACTCATACACCAAGCAGACCAGTGAGGGCCTGCTCTTAAGAAACACTATTATTTGAATTATTATTTGAATATTTTATTATTAGCATTTTGATTTCAAATAAAATGTTTAACTTCCATACATTCACAACTGTTCTAGTTAACAGAGCAGGTACTAGTGCTCAGGGTTATCAGGCTAGGAGAGGACTGTGTTTGGGGTAGTCTGGGAACCACACTCTTAGGACATGAGCTGAATGTGACGTTTTAATTATGAAAGTATATTCAGTATTACACCATTTCTGGGACAGAGAAAAGGGGGTCATGTGTTTATTCTCCTGGGTTTTCTCTGCCTGGAGTTCTCACCTTGTTTCTCTGCTCCATCAAGTCTTAAAATGAATGTGTCTCACTTCTGGAAATTGAAATACAAATGCACTTTAATTGCTAGAGCACACATGATTGTCTGTCCAGTGTGTGTGTCCTATGTGACTCTGTCAAGGAACTGCATGTGTGATCGAGTGCTCATGGAGTTAATGAGAAATGAAGAGGAATGAAGGAGGAATAAAGAGGAATGAACTTGGAATGATGGAGGAATGACAGAAGAACAAAGAAGAATGAAGGGGAATGAACATGGAATGAGGGAGAAGTGAAGGAATAATGAAGAGCAATGAAGGAGAAATAAAAAGGAATGCAGGGAGATGAAGAGGAATAATGGAGAAACGAAAGAAGGATAAAGGAGGAATGTAGCGGAATTAAAGTGGAATGGAGGAGGAATAAAGGAGAAATGGAGGAAGGATAAAGGAGGAATGCAGAGGATTAATGTGGAATGAGGGTGGAATAAAGGAGGAATGAAGAGGAATGAAGGAGGAATGAAGGAGGAATAAAGGAGGAATGAAGAGGAGTGAAGGAGGAATGAACAGAAATGAAGAAGGAATAAAGGACGAATGAAGAGGAATGGAGGAGGAATGAAGGAAGAATGAAGGAGGAATAAAGGGGGAATGAAGGAGGAATGACACACAACGAAAAAGGAATGAAGGAGGAAAAAAGGAGGAATGAAGAGGAATAAAGGAGGAATGAAGAGGAGTGAAGGAGGGATGAACAGAAATGAAGAAGGAATAAAGGATGAATGAAGAGGAATGGAGGAGGAATGAAGAATGAATGAAGGAGGAAAAAATGAGGAATGAAGGAGGAAAAATACCTACTTGAACGATGAACCTTGGTGCAGCAAGTGGTAGGTTACAAATTAGGTTTGCTTGAGACTTTCATGTCTGCAGCTATGTCTCCTTCTCTTAATGTAATGCATAAATTGTACTTTTGCTGAGATGTACGTCGCTTTGGACAAAAGCATCTGCTAAATGAATAATGAATAAATGTAAATGTAAATGAATGAAAAGAAATGAAGGGGAATGAAGAGGAATGAAGAAGGAATAAAGGACGAATGAAGGAGGAATGAAGAAGGAATGAAGGAGGAAAAAAAGGAGGAATAAAGAGGAATGAAGGAGGATTGAAGAAGGAATGAAGGACAAATGAAGAGGAATGAAGAGGGAATGCCATATTCCTGTCAGAAAACAACCATCTGGACAGTCCTCTAGAGACGACTACAAGCAGATGGGAATAGAATGTCTGGAAATGTAACAGCATTCATGCAAGTGCGTACACACCACTCGCGCACACACACACACACACACACACACACACACACACACACACACACACACACACACACACACACACAGATTACTTCATGGAAAACTGAACCTTTACAGGACTTTTAAAAAATAATCAAGACTAGTGCTGAATCTTAGTGTTCGCAGGTGGACGACCAAATAGCAGAGCTGGAGATGATTAAATTTCCCTGTTTTCAGTGCTCTGTCCTTTGTCCTCTCATGACATTTACGCCGACATTGATTCTTTCAGCAGACACTTTTCTCCAAAGCAACAGTTAATGATTACATATCTATACAGCAGAGCAAGGTAACACACACCATGGTAAGTGAAAAAGTACTCCCAATAGTGTTTATCGGCAATAATTCAGTTTGTACATGCCTACAAACGGGCAATTTGGAGACACCAATCCACCTGAAACACATATTTGGAAACCAGAGCCTAAATTCACACAAACTCCATACAGAGTGGGGATCAAACCCATGTCCAGCTGCACCATCTAAGCACCCACTTCACCACTGTGCCACCTAAATACAGACCTCAGGCAACGCTGTAAAGTAGAAAAGTGTTTAAGTTCCTTGCACTTGGTGGACGACACACACATCTGGCGCACGTCTCCATTCCAACCCCAGGTAAAGAAACACATTTTACCGTAGATGTCTTAGCTCTGGTGTAATTTTGAGAATTGAAGCTAGTAGGGCTGAAGCTATTCACCTAATCTGCCCCCTCCCCCGACTGACGGCAGAGAGCGTGTCCGAGAATAGGGTCTTCCTGGGGGCATCAGTGACCGGACCCTGTGTCCTCAGGATGCTGCCATGCAAGAGCACTATTACCTCCTGGCTCCCGGCGCTACCGCCACACATGACTTCCGCCTAACCTGGCCCCCTTCCAGTCTCGGCAGCCTGGAATCTGTGGGAACACGCTTCCCCAGCAGCCGGCCTTGGGTTGCGTTCAAACCTGTTGATCTGAGATGTTTGCCTTTCTACATTCTGAGCCGATGCTTTCATTTGGAGACCGTTGCTGTTTTTCCACTCGCGATTGATCTATAGCAGAGCGACCAGCAATGTGCTGATGGACAGCCCATCCCTCTGCAGAGGTGGACAGCTGTCTCGAGCAGAGCAGTCATCGTGGGAGATGAGCTTTGGCAGTTCATTTGTCTCATCGAAGGCTTACCTTGGGCAGATTGGGCTGAGTGGTATGGTGCTCACCTGTGCGGGTGCCTGCGGATCACCAGGCACTGCAGTGTGTGCCAACCACGCTCAGCAAAACAGGGCAATTACCTTGTTTTATGCTCAAGGTGGGGAAATAGTACGAGCCCCACAGATGTGGACATCACACAGTAAAGACGTTTCCAAAAAGGAAAGCGGATTAACTTGTGTGCCAACGCAGGAAACACCCAAGATGACACAGTAATTACCTGGAGGAAGATGCTTATGACTTCTAAACCCTAACTCTAAATCCCGTTCATAACCCCTAACCCCTAATCTTCTCCCTAACCATTAACACACTAACCCATCTGTAATCCCTAACCCTAACATAACCTGGATCCTTAACCCTTAACCCAAACTCCTAACTCTAACCCAACCTCTTACCCCAAACCACCACTATCTGTAAACTCTCACCCCTTCAAATTAACCTTTGACCCTAAGGCTACCCACTAACCCTAACCCCCATCTCTAAACCCTAGCCCCCAAACCTAACCTAACCCCTAATTCTAACCTCTAACCGTAACCCCTAGCTCTAACCTTAATCCATAACACGAACCCCTACCCCTAACCCCCAGCCTAAATCATTGTCCAAGAGTCAGATCATCAAAATAAGAGGCCCACAGGTTTTAAAGTGAAGGATCTCAGAGATGATCTGATGACCTGAAGAAGAGGAGCTGAGCCGATGTACATACCGATGGCACATGGTCACAAAGAGGCCATTGCGTTTGACACCAGCATGCTTACGGTAGATCACGGGAGCGTGTGAGTGCCAGGGCGACTGCCCCGCACCTCTGCACCGCACAATAACAGAGTTTCTCCTGCACCACAGACCTCACGTTCCTAGTCTTGCAGTGACACCTCTTGGTTTAGCATGGCCTGCTATCTCAGGCAATGTCGTCAACTGCCCTCCAAGCGAAGATCGTTTTTTCTTTTGTGTGTGTTTAAAGCAAAAACAGAACAAGACTTTGTAGTCCGGGCCAACCAGTGGAGCATGAACAGTATTTTCGAAAGTTAAATCTTTCCACGAATACACATTTTTCTTTTATGGGCCTCATCAAGTTCGTAGCTATTGTCGGGGCGGCAGGTTCAAAGGCCTGATGTCATGCAGGCCGAGCAAACCGGCACGGCCGGGAGGGGAGCGGGGATCGTTACGCTAATTTGTGCTTTTAAATGCTTCTAACTGGTCATGATGTTTTATTTATTTGTATTATCTATTGCGTGATTGCTTGCATTTTGATATGTGCGCAAAAGAATGACATTTACAAGCGGTTTTACGAGAACCCCGCTGAACTGTTTAAGCTGCATCTGTTAGGCTTTGATGAGATTGGGTTTGTCCGCGGGTTTGTTTAGGATGTGGCAGCAATTTGTCTGCTGTTATTACCTGTGTTATTATACGTTGTGCGGAAACCATATGTGTGGCACTGCTGAGTAATAAACACTTGAGACGATGTGGGGGTACGACGGTTCCCCCAGCGCCCGACAGAGGGAGCTCTCGCAGAGCCACCGCGGCACCTCGCGCTCCCGCTCCTGCCGGTCGTACCAATAGAACGCAGATGTCGCTCAGCCATCAGCCTTTGTAATCGAGCGCCGAGAAGATGGTCGCCCCCGAGGCGCTGTGAACATGGCTCTGTCGGCAGGTTTGAGATGCTGCCAAAGAATATTCTCCTGGATACCTGTTGTTATCATCACGTCTATAGTCTTGTGGTCTTATTATGCCTACGTGTTTGAGCTCTGTTTGTGTAAGTATTTGCACATTTCGGGCTTCATGGTATTTGTTTGGGTGGTACACTGTTAGCTTCATGGCTACGAGCAGGAAGTGTGTGTGTGTGGGGGGGAAATCACTATTAACTAGTCGTTAGCGGATATTAACGGCAAAATTAATCTTTTGTAGTGCGAAGTTTAAAAATTTATCAATATTAATTTGTCAGTGAGTTGAAGGCGTTGTTGGACGAGAGAAAATGAGTCAGCTAGTCGAAGAAATGTCACAAGTAAGGAGTTTCACCTTTTAAAAGTGTCTGAATTTGCCAAATTATTTGGTAGCTATGCACAACTTTTCTGTGAAAATATGTCCAGTATGTTTTTAATTTTAATGTATGAATACCTTCAGGGGGAGCAGTGGTGTCACACAATGCATTTCCTGAAATTTATTTAAATAATTTTTAAAACTGTAATGTCTTGGCAAAGAATATATATATATATAATTCCCCTGAATTGTCTCCTTTGTTTGCAGTCACCATCAGCCACACACTGGAAAAAGGTGAGCTGTTTTTTTTTTTTTTTGGTTCAGCATAAATGGAGGGAAGTGTTTTTCTTGATGTGACGGGCGCTTCTGATGTTTTCGTGCGGCTTTGTGGTGTTTCAACAATGCTGCGAAATGCTGGAAACTGGATTTAGTCTCTCTTTTTGCTTCCCTTCTGCAGTGGCCTACCTCCTCGTGTTCCATGCTTGCTTTGTTATGTTTTCCTGGACCTACTGGAAGTCTATATTTACACCTCCTTTCTCCCCATCAAAGAAGGTAAGAGTACTTCTTAGAATTGGGATGATTTTATTTGAAACATCTGTCAATATCTCACCTGTGTAGTGTTACAAGGGCCTGCACAGCACTTGTGTTACAGTACAGCAGGTAAACATGGCTAATATTAAATGAAGAGGTTGGAAACCTTGTGAGCCTGAGACGTTAGGGTGGCACGGTGGCGCAGTGAGTAGCGCTGCTGTCTCACGGCACCTGGGTGGTGTGAGAGGGTGTGGGTTCGATCCCTGCTCAGTCTGTGTGGAGTTTGCATGTTCTCCCCGTGTCCCCAGTTCAAGGAGATGCTGATCAGGTTTACCCATAGTGTGTGAGTGACCGAGAGAGTGTGTTCCACTGATGTATGGATGAGTGACCCATTGTAAGTAGTGTGTATCTAGCAGTGCTCCCAATATCAGTGTTTGCTGTTGGTTATCTGGGCTGCTTCCTGTCCCAGTTTCAGCTTTCGTACTTGGACAAGGAGAGGTATGAACTGGAAGAGAGGCCCGATGTACAGAAGCAGATCCTCATTGAGATAGCGAGAAAACTTCCCGTCTTCACACGCGCAGCATCTGGAGGCAGGTGACCTCGAAAGAGCGCGGTGGATGATGCTATCCTGACGCACCCTCACTGCATGTCTGCGGAGACATTCTTTTTCCCCCACACTTGTGTAGCCCTCATAAACCTCAAAGGGGTCAAAGAACATTTTAAAAAGTACCAATCCTTTATGTCTCAATTTTATTTCTGTAGCTGCTGAATCAGTCTCAACTTGTAACAGCTTCATTAATCTTGCCATTTTGATGGTATGTATTCACACCAGTGTTGTTTGAGTGGTGTCTGTCATTTTGTAGATGCCTGTGGTGACAGTGGCAAAGGGGTTGTCAGATTACAGTAACTGAGATCCCTAGTCGCTTTGCAGTGATCATTACAAATCTAAAGTATTCTTCACATAATCTCCTCAAACTGTAATCAGTCTGAAATACGACACCACGTTTTCCCTCTGAAACTTTTGGGCCTGGACATATATGCAGCTGGGCCACAATCCTGCTTTTTACTAAATGTTGTACATTTTGTTTGGATCGCACTAGTACTTTTTGGCACTGACAAATATAGAACTGGAACAGCTGCTGGACTGCAGCCCACCGATGGCAGGAAACAGCAGAATCTGTGGCCTGAACACCAGTGATTATGGTTAATCTGTGTATGTAGAGCGAGTAGGTGATGGAATGGCCCCTGCTGGCAACTCACATTCCTCTGTATTTCCAGCTATCAGGTTCTGCGACCGCTGCCAGGTGATAAAGCCAGACCGCTGCCACCACTGCTCTGTCTGCGAAACGTAAGTGTCTCCTCCTCATCCACACCCTCCTGCTTTCATACTGCTCTGTATATCTGAAGAATAAGGGTTGGTGTGCATCCATTTCTTCATGGTTGGTTGGCACAGGGTGACCAGAGAATGTCAGAGGAAACAGGGACTTTTGAACTGGGCGGGTCTGAATCTGGGCTTCGCTCTTGAAGATGACTACTGCTGGTCGAAACCCAGAATTACTCATCGTTGAAAAGCTCAAGACCTTTTCTGTGGCATTTTCTTAAAAGCCAAAAGTGGATTATTGCCTGGAACACTATCAGACACAAGAAGCATTCACAGATCAGTGAGATTCTGGTTGCTCTCTGTCACTGCAGTATGTGACCCAGGCGTGGGCAAGGCAGGCTTTGTACTGCTGGCTTCGGGTGATTTCACTCCTGGAACAGGAACTGCAGGACAGTGATGAAAAGCACAAGGAGTCACTTGTCATATGATAGCCCAGTTAATAATGTGCTCCCTGTTTTCACTGTCCGTCTGGTGCGATTTGGGCTCACTCATGGTGTGTACCGTTCCTAGGTCTGCTTTCCCTTCGCTGTTACCTGTGTGTAACAAGAGAAAGTCATAAAAGCGGGGGTCTTGAGCTGGACACGTATTCCTCATGTGCGACTACTACGAATAACATTGCCTTTTTTTTTGGCAAACATAAGTAAACAGGAAACCATTTCGCAAGACCAACGGTTAAGCCCTGTCAGCCTTTTGAAAGAATCCTGAGCCATGTGAAAGGTCTCTGGATGACTTGCACTTCAGTAGAGAGTTTGTGTCTAGGGTTATCCTTACAACGAAGCACTCATACTTTATTGTAAACGTAACCATGTCCTGTGTATCGACTGTTCTGTTCTGCATATTTAGTGTCCTGCACTCGTCTCACACTGTTGTGTATTTGCGCTTTATGCAGTCTTGCATACTGTTCTGTGTCGCATCATGGTCCTGGAGAAACATCTCATTCCACTGTATACAGGCTGTAAAGAGGAATGACAATAAAAACCCACTGGACATGACTTGATAACAAGGATGTCAAATTTGTTTGTTTCAGGTGTGTCCTCAAAATGGATCATCATTGTCCATGGTAAGCGGTTGTCTACTGTGTGCTGAAAATAGAAGCCTTCTGATCATGTTGAAGATGATCTTTTGCATTCAGGTTGTCTGCACCCCCTCACCAAAAAAAAAAAAAAAAAAAAAATTTCTTCCCTTTTAGGGTAAACAACTGTGTGGGATTTTCCAACTACAAGTTCTTTCTGCTGTTTCTCGCATACTCCATGGTGTACTGCATCTTCATTGCTGCAACATCCTTTCAGTATTTCCTCAAGTTCTGGGTGGTGAGTGCTGTTCCCTTTTTCTTCTACAGTTCACTGTTTGAGAGCGTGCCACGTGACTCAGAGCTCAACGTTCACGTGGTGGATCAACGAATGAAAGGGGTCCGTGAAGCTAATACCCTCATTAGGCCAATGTGGTGTACAGTATTCTGCTGTGCCTTTTGAAGAAAGGGGAGGCAATAGTTAGGCTTTCTTTTAGTGTAATTAAGTTGATTGTATATTGATTATGTCTATATAAACCAGAGGGTGTCGTGACTAGACGGGTTGGGTTAGCTTACCGAAGGTCCTACGTCTGCCTTGATTCTAATACTCACCTCCACCTCCCAACTGTCACAGGGGGAGCTGCCCAATGGTCCGGCCAAGTTCCACGTACTCTTCCTCATGTTCGTGGCCCTCATGTTCTTTGTCAGCCTCATGTTCCTCTTCGGCTACCACTGCTGGCTGGTGGCCAAAAACAGGTCTACTTTGGGTGAGTGGGGAGTGGTCTCTCAGTCTGCCAGCGAGGGGGCTCCATTGACCCCACAGGCTTGAGATGAAAGCTCAGAAGATGCTGGACATCTGAGAGTCTTCAAGTTAAAATAAGCATTTGTTAGAGCAGTGGGTTTAGTTGACTACTGCAGCTTTTAAATATTGAGGTTTTCAAAGTGGTGGCTTGAATCCATCGAATAATACAGAAAAAGTTAAAATTAAGTCAAACTTTTACAGCTATTCTACTTAGGAACAGTTTTCCCACCGTTGTTGTATTTATGACTTTCAGCTACTAAATTCAGCTACTCCAGGTAAGGGGAGAGTTTTGCCCCAGGTGGAGGAGTTCAAGTATCTTGGGGTCTTGTTCACGAGTGAGGGAAGAAGGGAGCATGAGATCGGCCATAGACTGGGAGCAGTGGCAGCAGTTATGCAGTCGCTGTACCGGTCTGTAGTGGTGAAGGGGGAGCTGAGCCATAAGGCGAAGCTCTCCATTTACTGGTCGATCTACGTCCCTACCCTCACCTATGGTCATCAACTCTGGGTGATGACCAAAAGAATAAGATCGCGGATACAAGCGGAGAAATGTAAAAACTTGGGGGCTCTGAGTCAATTTTGCCCAGTGCTGTCCAAAAACAGGCTCAATTGGATGATTTTTTTTTTTTTTTTTTTTTCCCCTTTTTTTGTGCAGCAATCGCCAATACCTGCAGTAGCACAAGTTCACACACGCTAAACTTAACATAACTCTGTGTTCTGACACCCCCCCCCCCCCCCCCAGAGGCCTTCTCAGCTCCCTTTTTCCAGAGTGGACCTGACAAGAATGGTTTCAATCTTGGCTTCCGTAGCAACCTGCTACAGGTCTTTGGAGAAGAGAGGAAACTCTGGCTCCTTCCCATTTTCACAAGGTACGTCTTTTCATTTCATTGTTCCAGCAAAAAGTGTTCTTCATGCCTGGAAGCTGACAGGAGCTGACCTGGCAGGAGATAGCCACAAGTACTGCAGCTCAAGAACTGTATGGCATAGTTACATACATGTTTGCAGCATGTAATTGTCTTTTACCATGATGTAATTTTAAAGCATTGCTAGGTTTTGTTCAGTAATCTCTAAGTTCTAGCCAGATCCCAAAAGCTGAGGCTTCATTATGCTGTTTACTAGATAGTAAAAGGTTCATCTTCAGCACAGTGAGTGTGGGCTGAAGGTGAATACAGGGAGGTAGGAAAGAGTTCACCCTGAAGGGGTATTATGCATCTGTAGACCTCTCCCTTTCATTATGTGACTCTTTGGAGCCACTGTGATGGGACAGTCTCTCTTTGTCTAAGGTCAGTGTATTCACTCGCATATCATCGCTCACTTGGCAGCCTGGGTGACGGTCACTACTTCCCCATGAGGAGCCAGAGTGAATCCCGCAATCCTTTATTAGCTAATGAGGAGCGCTGGGAGGAGGATGGCGGATCAGATGAAGAGGGTGCCGGTAAGTGGAACCTGCCAGCTGGGGGAAGACAGATACTGTTTGGGCCATTTGGATCAAAGGTTCATCTTGCCTGCACCTATCTACCTGAATACAGTTAGTTTAGATGCGTGACCAGAAGCCCTGCTGACTAGAGGCACCCAGAATCTAGCAGGATCATGTGACTGACGAGCGATCTGAGCAATACAGGTGCAACTGAGAAGATCCCACTGCACTTCACATCTAGAAAACCATAAGCATATGTGGGTGCCGAGAGGTCATTGTCCTTCCTCCAGTGAGAGATGTTGGCATATTAGCACATATAGTACATAGGCCAAAGGTGAGACCTTCATATGCTGGTGCTTGGCTTGATTCCTGGGTTCTCGTCACACAAATCTATTGCTTTAGTACTTGCTCCGCGCCGCACATACACAACCCCCCCAAACCTCATAGCAGGTCCCATACAACGAAAACTGATACAATGGTTTGAGAAAACATACATTTTTTTCATCTGTATTATTTAGAAAAATGGCATTTTTGCCTGTTAAGCGGTCATTGTGTGTCCATAATGTGTATTTTATTCTTTAGAACAGCTTAGAAGGTTTGGAAGAGAGACACACACTTGGTGTCACAGATATATATAAAATATATATATGTGTATAAATATATTGGTGTGTGTGTGTGTGTGTATATATATATAAAATTATGATTGACTTTGTGGTTTGATGTACTGTGCTTTTAATGCAAAGGATACTTTACATATATATATCTGTGACACCAAGTGTATCTCTCTTCTATATCCCTCAGTGATCTGTCAATTTTGCTATTTCCTTGCAATTTAACACACTCTTTTACTCTTAACAGAGCAGCTATATATTTCTCACTTCCTATGACAGTGTCAGCCATTCACAACCATCCATTAAGATCAATCTAATACCACAACTAAAGTAAAAATAGTATTACTACTGTTAATTTGTTTAGCTGACACTTTTCTGCATAGCAACATAGTTTTAATCTTCTTACAGTGATTTCCCATTTATACAGGTGGGTAATTTACTGCATCAATTCAAGGTTTGTACCTTGATCAAGGGTACTACAGCAGATGTGGCATTTGAACCTGACTTCTTTTGAGTCCTTACGGAGAGAAACTGCACATGGAATGATTAACTTGATTTAAATCGTATGAACAGCTTTAATAAAATGAATACCCTTATGCTACTGTAAATAGATCTTGCTGTCAAATCAAGATCTAGAGTCATTTGTTAGTAACACTACACAGCACCTCTAATGCCTGATTTATATAATTTTCTTAACCTTCTTCCTGTAGACATTTAGAAAATATCGTTTTATATTTTGAGTAACTTGTTCATATGGAACAAACTAAAAATATTTTTATATAATATACTTTACTCATATATATACTAGGGTCCCCATTGCCTTTGACTGGTCATTCAACACATTGTTTCCGTAACTGAACAGGTAACTTAAATGTCTGAACTGGTGTGACACAAATGTTTAATGTGACAGTGAAGCTGGGTTTCAGCTGTCCTGTATAATGTGTCTTCAACAAATTGAAGACGTATCGCCTTCCTTCGTCCCGTCTTCGAGTACGGAGAGCAAACCTTGAGCTCTGATTACTAAGTGGATCAGTGGCAAGACATCCCTGTGAATGAGTGAGGGGTTTAGAGATACTGAAGTAAACCACACCTCTTGTTTTTCAAGGGGCACAGGTACATCTGTAAGCCTCTTTACAGAGCCTGCTCCTGTTTGAGATCTGTAACTCCGGATTCTGCTTAACACAATCTGCTATGTGTAGTGTAGCAGGTAGCCTAGAGGTGAAGGATGTGTGGCATATGAAGTATACCAGTTCAAGTCCTAGGAAGGTGCGAAACAAAAATGGCTTTAGTTAAATACACACCTGTATAAAGAAGTGGTGCGTTTTTGGATAACAGCCTCAGCTAAGCAGCAAACATGAGGCACGTTGCAAGAATCTGTTACCCATGCAGGGAATAACTGCTCCTGCAAATGTCATTTGTGAAGACAATTATCTAGAAGAATTTCCTTGAAAGGCATTAAAATTATGATTGACTTTGTGGTTTGAATATACTGTGCTTTTAATGCAAAGGATACTTTACCAGTAGCTCAACAGAGAGGGGTTATAAGCATTTACCAATCTGCAATTGAGATTTGCCACATGAGTGTTACTATATCTTTATATATCACATTTAAAAGCAGCTTCTCAAAACACTTTAAAAATTAATGCAAACAGAGAGAGAACATGCAAAATCCCCACAGACTGAGCCAAAAAACTTGTGAGCCACCAAGGCTAGTCATTGTTCTGTCCAGGAGCAAAATAAAGTGACGACAAGATGATGAAAAGGGATATTTAAAGGAGCACACAAAACAATTTTGCAGAAGCAACTTTGAACATGTGGGTCTTCACCCTGGATTTAAAGTTGTCCAGACTAGTTATTATATTCTGGACTTGTTTTCAAATAGATACGGCAGGAATTTTGCGTGTTGTGTGGAGGGTGGGAATGGACTAACCGTTATGGCTTAGGGTTGCTTTAATTTTTTTCCTCATTTAAATTAACGGTGCTTTATTGTTCTTTTTCTGAGAATTGTCTTCATGACCGGATCTTCAAGAATGAATTTCACTCATTATGCAAATATAATTATTCAATTCACAAGAGATGTCAAGAAGGCTAACAGTGTAAAAGATAATCATGGTCTTCATGTTGTTATAGGAAGGCATGCAATTTGTTTGTGGTATAGTTTATTTCACAAATATTCCATGTAAGTAAAACAAGGGGAGAGTATTTTCTGGACTGCCTTCACTTTTCAAAACAAATCAGAGTTAAACTTATAAAGGTATAATGGGGATAAATAATGATCATCTTTATGCAATTCTGCCTCCCTCTAGTGGACATTTACCTCACAGTGGACTTAAAAGGCAAATTTACTTTATCTTCGAGCGCTAAAAGAGCTTTATAATAACTAGATGTCAATGAAAAATTGTTTTGATTATTCCTGAAATGTGCTTCATGAAAAATGCACTGAAACCTAAATATATTAACTGCATTGTATGTCTTCACAGTAAATTTTAAGCCTTAAAAATGCATATTTTCCAGCTCTACATTGTTGTTCTGAAATTTTCATAACGAGTTGTCGACTCACACTTATATGAAAAGCCTTATGTGATCAGAAATTTCTATTCAAAGTACGAGTTTTGCTGATGTTGAACATCACACAAGCGGAGCCTCTCCTGATCAGGTGTCTCATAGCCCTGTACCTGCTCCGTAGCATCTCAGATTTTGTGACTTTTTCCTAAGAAAAAAATCTATTAAAACTTGAGCCCTAAAGTAAAAGTTTTAAAGGAAGTGCTGAAAGAACTTGGAAAAAAAAAAACAAAAGAAACTGTTACATGTCAGTTTAATCGTAATAGTCACCTATCATAATATAAGCCCTAAAGTGCTGAAAAGTTGAAAAGGCAAAGGAAAACCTCACTTGTCTGTTTATTACTTAGTGATAAAAGCTATGCCTTGTATTACTTAGGTTGGGACTAAGTGATAAAAGGTGTAGAATTCTCTCCAAAGGCAAAAGACTAACTTTGCATAATTTGATGTTGTGTATATATTCATCACAAATGATACTTTAAGAGCCTGCGATGAACTGGTGTCCTGTCCAGAGCGTACCTTCCCCCCCCCCCCTCAGCTTTGTGCCCAATGCTCAGTGTGGCTGTGCTCAGGACAAGCGGTTACTAAAAGTGGATGGATGGATGGATGGATGAGAATAAGAATACTTCAATGATTAAAGAAAGTAATTGCTTTAAGTATGGTTGTATTAAACTATTTTATACACTGCATTTAAAAGCGGCTTCTCAAAGCACTTTACAAAAAAGAAAATGCGGTTATAACACTATAGCAATTTAACATAAATGTTGGCATTTAAAAAAATCACTCACTGATCACTGTTGTCCTAATGCAGGGGGGCAGTGCAGTGAGCCTATCCCAGAAGTGCAGGGTACAACCTGATTGGGACACCAGTCCATTGCAAGGCTCTAAGTCCATCTCTCTTTTTTTTTTTTTCCCAGCACACATACACACTAAGACAAAACAATTTAGTTTAACCGGTTCACATGAAGCGCGTCTGGGAGGAAACCAGAGCACTTGGAGGAAACTGACATGAGCATAGCGAGAACGTGCAAACTCCACAAGGGCTTATGAATATATGTACCCTTTTTTTATACAGTGGGCTGATTCGGTATGACACTTTAACCTGATTACTAAATTTACTTCACTTAGTTGTCTCTGACTCAGTGAAAGTCTGTGGATACTGTACTTCTACCATAATAAAATCAACTGCCTATAAGTCTTTGCTACTTCCTCTCACATTGATCGTGTCAGCTAATCACAACCCTCAATTGGGCAAATATATGAAAAAGGAAACGGCACATTCAATATTATCATTTAGATGACACTTCTCTCCAAAGCAACTGTTAAGCTGCTTACTCTGATTTGCTCGTTTATAAAGATAGATCATTTGTGCTGTATCGATTTCAGGGTAATAACCTTGCTCAAGGGCATCATAGCAGGAGATGGGATTCAAGCATACCAACATTTCCTTTAACTTCTAGGAGTAGCCTTGCATAATACATTATTTGTGCACCATAGTAGCACGGTGGCACAGCGAGTAGCGCTGTGTTCGATCCCCATCTGTCAGTGTGGAGTTTGCATGGTCTCCCCGTGTCTGCGTGGGTTTCCCCCCACAGTCCAAAGACATGTTGTTCAGGGTCACCCATAGTGTGTGAGTGACACAGAGTGTGTGTTCCACTGATGTATGGATGAGTGACCCATTGTAAGTAGTGTATCTAGCAGTGAAAGTCACTGCGGTGAATAAGGTGTGTAGGCTGATAATACTACATAGAGTTCTGCTAAATAAATAAATGTAAATGTGCAAGAGTTTTAACCATAAATTGAAATATGTGGCATTATGAAGTTATACAATCCATCATAGTATAAATTAAAATAATAAAAAGAAACTGCATCTCTGAAAACAGCTCAAAAGTATAGTGACTTTATGAGTTCATGCATGTTCTGTTATACTGATCTACCTCACCAGGGCAGGTAACCATCAGGCAATTTATACTGACTGTCAATTCCATTAAATTTTTTATGATTGGAAAACTGATGCTTTATACACGTGCTCAATGTTTTTCCATATGCGCATGGTCAACAAACAGTGCGGGCACACAAGCACATACCTTAGAGGGAGCGCTGCTCTAAACCACAGCAAATTGGCACTGGACAAGCGGTTAGTGTTAATGAATGAAACACAAGCTACAAATAATCAGACACTGTCTAAAACGGCTTGTTCCAAGCGGGGTCGTGGCAAACCGGAGGCTAACCCGGCAACAGAGGGCACAAGGCTGGAGTGGGAGGGGACACACCCAGCATGGGACGCCAGTCCATTGCAAGGCACCCCAAGCAGGACTCGAACCCCAGACCCACCGCATAGCAGGACCACGCCAAGCCCGCTGCACCACTGTGCCCCCCTCACTACAAATAATTTTTGATGAAAATTTTTTTAAATATTTGGGGTTATTATTGTTATGCAGAAAAATACATTTTTTTTGGTGCACTTGTGCCGTATGAACATTGAATTTGTGAATTCTCAAAGATACAAAGATTTCCAGGTTTTTACATTCATTTTAATTGCATTTTCTTCACTGATCTATTTCTAAAACTTGTCTGTTGGAGGTCAAAAATGGCCTTCATTTCTGCCCATCTCCATTAAAGGAAGCAGAACAAACTCTGATGTTGAATGGATACTGAAGGGGCATCGGGTCGCTTTTCGAAGGACACACTGCATATTTTTCATTTATTATTGCTATATCGGAGTTGTACAGAAACCACCCAGCAAATAAACTGAAGTATGTTCCTATTATTACACTGTTTTGACAGCAAGGAGATGATTTATATGCTTTCAAACATGATGTATCAGTTGCTTCCTCAGTACTAGATTTGACATTTACTGTGAAAAACACAGTATAAGGTGAAACACCTTTTTAAAACCTTGTCCCCATGCACTCCTCCATTACACTGCAGCTCACCCTGCTTTTACTGCACTGTCTGATTCTCCCATTTTGTTTATTTTAACTTATGAACATATATTTAGAGACAAATTAAGCTTGTGTCACTAAATATTTAACTGCTGTCAGGAAAAGTGTTTTTAAAAAATGGTGCTCATATTGTAATCACAGGGGCTAATTTGGTTGTGAGTAGTGCTGTGCATTTAAAGGCATGTAACCTTATGTGCAATTGAGATAATGTTCTAAGGGATCAATTTCCAGTATAGTGTCACAAGAGTCTAGATGTGGGAGGAGTGAATTTCCAGTTTAAAGACGTTAATGTTAAACTGTAAGATGTTTATTAAAATATGAAACGTTATCTGTTGTGGTGTGGCTGTGTATGCATGCCTGTTCAGCTGCTGTATCTTATCTCATTCAGCCATTCAGAGGGACCCTTCTGTCACCATAGAGATGGATTCCTAATAGGCTGGGGTGCATTGTTTTCAGATCAGGTGAGTTTTGTTTTTATTTGGCATGTTTCATAAAAGGAGAAATACCTGTCAAGGTGAGCTGTAGATGTCTCTTTGCACACAAGGACACACCCCCTTCTTAGTCACCTGTGTAGACCATTTGTCCCTTTCTCTGATACTGCAGAAATCATTCAAGATGAGTTCAGCATTGAAGCAGTGCAGTTAGATGAAGATGATGATGCTGCAGCTTCTAAGGACTGTGCAGAGTTCAGAAGAATTCCAGACAAGCTGAGAGATGCAAGAAACCAAACGGGTCAAACAAGTACCTTGCTGGGATTGTTCGTAGGGATTATTGTGTACCGGATGTGTTAATACCCGTTCAGTGTCCGCAAAAGGATGAGTATGTGTTTGCGTGTCCTGTGTGAAGGAATACAGGATATTCAGGAGCACTGCTGATTTCCCGTTTCTCTGTACAGGTGAAGCAAACTTGCGTCGCCGTGGACATGAGAAAGCATACTGTATACTGTCAGGTATTTGAACTGTATTTCATGTCTAGTCAAATACCTTCTGTCACTGTTCCCCTTATTATTTTTCCTCCTAAGTGTTCATTTCAAAATAACTGGATTTCTGTGGATGGCTGCAATATGAAGCCAAAACTGATTAGACTTTTGTGATGTGCAATCATCAGACTGCGTGATGCCCAGGGTGTGTGTGAACTGAGCATTGCGCTGACCACACAGGGAGCCCTAACTGCTGCCTCCTGTACTCCTCTCCACTCCACACCGGTGAAGTGCAGCCGACCGCGCTGCCTTCTAGTAGAGATGAACGGGAGTACAACCACCTCCTTCAGTGTCCATCTCAGCCCTAGGGAATTGTGGGATTTGAGCTTGAAGTCATTTCTGTGAGAAACCACCACACTCCAGTCAAGCAATTTATTAGAACATTACTTATGAAAATGATTTAATGAATCGTAAAGCGAGGTCCTTATGAAGAAATGTAAGCCTGGAACTTTTATAACCCATTTCTGTCTTATTCTGAAAGTGGTTTATGACCATGCTTTTGCCATTAGCCTAAATGTTGGAGATGGGTTTTTTCAGTTCATCTCGGGAAACAAGTTAATTCGGTGTTTTTGCAATTTCCTTTCTTTAGCTACCTTAATGTTTATTTTTATAAATAGATGTTTGAATGACCAATGGAAAATTGAGTATTTCTATTTACTAAATACTGTGGCTGTATGAAACGCACATTTTTGACAGTGCATTGCTTTGTTGGAAACGCATCTGTATTAGTGTAAATGACTGCAAAATGAAACCGGGGTAAAATATTCAAATGGAAATGTATTTATTGATAATGTAAATGGTTTTAAAAGGTTGCCTGGTAAGAAATATTACAAATATAAAGTTGTTTTCCTGTATTTTAAATTTTACCTGTGGGATTTATTTACTGCTTTCCTTGTGGTGGGAGATTAGAGCAGGGTTATAAAGAAATTAATAAAGTGTGTATGATTATTTGTAGTGGTGTTTAGGAAAAGGCTCTTCTAATGCATCCTTCCAGATTTTTGAAGCTGTTTTTTTCAGTACTCAGTCTACATGGTTTTACTCAACTTTCTTGAATAAGAGCTGGAGCAACTACAATGTGTATTGTCATTCAGGTCATCTGACGTTGCTACCCTGATGGAAAGGGGTCATGTTTTGGGGTTTTCTGTTTCTGTTGGACGGAGGGCCTGTGTATGTTTACTATGTGAGGCATGCTGGCAGTTGTCCTGTGACTCCACCCATAGACCTAGGGCAGGGGATGCTTTACAGAAATACTATGTTGGCACTGTCTCACCAGGTTCTCTTGCAGCATAGAACATTGGTCTGGGCAGTTATTTGGAGTTCTTTATTTTCAGAACATTTTAATTCTCGTATCTTAATCTGCTAAGAAAACCATTGCTATCCGCAAAGAAAGTTAAATTTACATGTACCATCCATCCTCTGTGTAAATATGATTTGTAATAACACAGATATAGTTTACTGGAATATACAATTATTTTATTTTTAGATTTTTCAATTCTCATACTACCAAATGTTAGTCACAGCTGCTATTGCCATGCGTAGGATTTTAAAGTGTTATTTGATCATGAAAAGTTACTTAAAATATTACCCTTTTAACACAGCTAGATATTTCCCTGGAAATATTTGGGTTAAAAAAAACCTGCTGAAGGGTATAAAAGCAGCCCATCTCCTGGGATTTAAGGGTCCATTTCTTTAACCATTATGTTTATTCCAGGGGAGGATTGCTGGAAGTGATTACGATGAAGGGTTGAGGTGTTTCTTGGACATCTGGTTTGCCTCGTTCTTTGTTTTCCATGTGTTTTGTGCAATGCCACAGGAGTATGTATTTACCACAGAAGCACTTCTTGTCTCTCCTGATTTGGTTGGTTATACATGTTTGTTTAGATGAATTTCCTGTCTGTGTGTTACAGATGCAATTATGTATGATGGCAGTAATTTGAAATACTCATACTAAACGTGTGGAACTTCTGATTTGGTACACAGCTAGTAAAATGCTAACAGATGGAGCAAGAACATTCTGATGTACTTGCCACATCTTTGTATTTATAAAATAAATTTTGTTGCTTACACAATTGTATATATACTTGTTACCTGGAGTGTCTGAAACCCACAAGTTCTCATCTGTTGACAGCTAAGCTACATTCGAGGAAGAGAGCAACGCAATTCCCTCACTGCGATGGCGGAATAAAATGCAACGTGAATTTTATTCAAAACCGATTAAATAAGATGGTTAGCCACATTAGCTAGAAACAACCACATCATTCCCAGAAAGACCTGAATGGAATGTGCTTTTCTTTGTCGGAGCAATACTTGGCGTTATCATTGAACAGCTCACGTGATCAGGCATGTAAAGTGGCCGAGGCAGATACTAACCATGCAGCTCTTAGCAAAAAGGGAGGATGCTGCCGAAAAGCACACTGGCAGCAGTTCCTGTAGCGCAGCCTAACTGATGGACAGTTAGTCTGTCCCAAAATACTTCTGTCCAAAGTGGGTCGGAGCCACCGGGTGCACCTCTGTAGTCAGTATAGTGATGTCCGGGAACTCCTGGACGATGGAGGCGGCCCCTGTCGACACAAACACGATGAGAGTTCTGCAGCGATTTCAACCAGACGATGCCTTAGGACAAACAGTCTAAGGGGTGGTGGCCTACCATGGGGGGTGGAGAACAGGCTGAGGAGGATGATGTGTTTTGGCTGGAGGCCGTGCTCTATCAATACCCGCGCTGCTTCAATCACTGTATTACCAGTACCTACAGGAACGCAACCAGAAGAGAGTGAAAGGCAGAGAAAAGTTTACTTCTATGTATCTCACGAGCACAAAAACAAAACTGCTCCACCGCGCAACTCAGAGTAAAACCTTCAAAGGTGGCATCCGTTGATGAAAGGCATGTGGGAGATATAAATTTTTGTCTACGCTTGTTTTGGTCTTCAACATACGACAGCCATCCTGTCAATGTTATCATTTTCAAGTTGTGATGTTTGGTCATGTTGTCCACGGATGAGTGCTCCATCTGCTGTACAGTAACGCTGGCCGCACTACCGCAAGGCACCATATTTCTTATTGACTCACTGCGTTTTATTTACGAAAACATGTTGTTTACAAAACGTTTCCTTTGTGATTGCATTCAAGTTACTTTTTATTTACAATGACTAGCAAGCAAAAACATTCTGGTAGAGCAGAAACGAAAAAGCAGAAGAAAACATTCAGAAACGAAAACAGCGCAGCACAATAAATATTCTATATTAGTATTAACACAATGTGTGAAATTAGTGGAAAATCATTGTTTATATACTGTATTCTTACACTGCCTGTAATGCAGTATCAGGGGGGTTTATGACTTACAACAAGGTTCATCATCAGAACTGAACCCAGCCTTAGATCGAGGACCACCTACAACTCAAAATGCGAGTGCAATATTTCACGTGCTTACTCTACAACACCGTGATGCATTCTGCGTCTGAAATACGCCCATCGTGACTGCTCTCGCAGCAGTTTACGGAATGGTAACAGTAAAGTGGATGTACATTAGAGACAGAAAGAAGTAAACGATAGCCATTAGTGTGCTATTTTTGGTGGACTTCATTATGCTATTCATCACCTCCATGGCTATTGAGTAGGCACTGTACAATTTCCTTCAGAAAGCTGTAATTATCTTCGATGGTTAAATGATGCTGAATTATGTTGGGAAAAAAAAAATGGAAAGCACAGCACTGGTCAGAGTGAAGGAAATTGAATAGTCTGGCAATTTCCTTTTCCCCCCACAATGCTCTGGAATTGTGAAAAACCTGCAGCAAATAGGTAAACGTCCCAGTTCTTTTGTTAGAAAAGTACACCCTGCATTCCCAACGCAATGTCACGGAAAATGATGTGCTCTTATTGCGATTACGGCAATGCCCGGGAAGGGTCTCCAGGTCTTCCTGATTCATACCAGCTCACTCCCATCCATCCAGCGGAGCACAAGTACGTACCTCCAATAATCAAACACGAGCGCTCGAACCCTCTCCGGTGGGTCTGGGGTTTGAGTCCTGCTTGGGGTGCCTTGCAAGCGACTGGCATCCCATCCTGGGTGTGTCCCCTCCCCCGCCAGCCTTTCACCCTGTGTTGGCAGGTTAGGCCTCGGCTCCGGCTCCCCGCGACCCCGTATGGGACAAGTGGTTTCAGATGACGTGTGTGTGTGTGTGTGTGTGTGTGTGAGCGCTCGAACCCAAGAGTTAGTTACTCGGAAACCACCAGCAATACATACTGATGCACGACAGGTTTAATAGAACTGGAAAGCCGCAGAAAATTCGATTACTCGCATCCACTTGAGGCCACACCCTGCACTCACTGAGTATGGGGTACATGAGCAGCACCTTCCTCCTGTAGATATCAGGGGGGAACTTGGCGTAATACACCTTGGCCTTTTGGGTCTCCTCGTCACTCTGGATGAGGATCTTGCCGATGCGGATGGACCTGCAGCAGTCTCTCAGGCCCTGTTCCATGGCTTCCCCTGTAGGTGTGCATAAAATCTGTGCTCCAGTCCGCATCGATGCATCTCAGCTTCATCTTTTTCTCCCAAAACGTTTTTTTTTTTTCTACAAAGCTGTTACAAGGTGCCCGGTAATCAATATTCCACATGGGACCAAACATCAAAAACTGCACAACTGTAATACAGAAAAGCAAATATTTTGTATTTATAATACATAATGCCTCTATTGCAGATAGTTTGTGTTGAACGAGCATCTTGCTTGCAAAAGCGAGACACAAAACAACCATTCTTGTCTACCTGTCAGGGTGTTTCAGAAATATCCTCTGACAATAACGAGCAAACACTACACACCTCCTCTGGTTTGTTCCATAATATCAGTAAAGTGTGTGATGCTGTATGGTTTGTCACGCAGTTTGAAACGACAAAATCAAATCTGGCTTCCCAGAGGCCAACGCTGCTGCGCTGATTCGAGGTGGAATTAAAGCCAGTAAGGCTGTTTGCAGCATGATTCTCACCACTCCTCATGATGCTGACGCCACAGTTGCCCTTCTCGAATTTAACTCCGTCATACTTGTGCCCTAGAGGAAGGCCAGGGAGGAAAAAATAAACGCTACAACCCGGTGCTTCAATCCCGAATGTGCACACCCACCCTGCAACCCGTCAGGAAATGGGGTGTGGATTACCTGTGGGTGTAGTCACTGTGCACTCTGAATATGGCAGCTGGTTGAGTCCCTCCTCAACCACAAGTCTTATCTGTATAAAGAGAAAAACATAAGAATAATGTACTAATCACACAAATGCAACGAAACTATAGCTGACATTAAAACACGTCAATATTCGGAGGATGTACAAGCATTACTGTTATGTTTACTGTTTATGTTCTTGTAGCTTAACAAGTGGCATCTTGCCAGCTGCTATAATGTGTAATCTGACTGACAAGCGAGGTAATAAGATTAATGATACTATGGTCAGAATTGAAAGAAAAAAAGTGGTAGAAAGGGGTGTGTGGTGGCGCAGCGGGTTTGGCCGGGTCCCGCTCTCCGGTGGGTCTGGGGTTCGAGTCCCACTTGGGGTGCCTTGCGACAGACTGGCGTCCAGTCCTGGGTGTATCCCCTCCAGCCTTATGCCCTGTGTTGCCGGGTTAGGCTCTGGTTCACCGCAACCCCACTCAGGACAAGCGGTTTCGGTCTGTGTGTGTAGTGTTAGAAAGTTCAGATGCTCCAGAAGTTATTCATTCTTGCCCCATTCTTACCAGTCGATCTGCGCAAAACACAAAGTCCCCCCTGCTGGTTGCCCTGTTGACAGAAACACATGGATAAAAACCCCTCACAGTGCTGTCTTCTTTATTATGGAGCCAGTGAGTCAGCATACATATCACTGAAATGACTTGATGACAAATCACTTTTATGGCAGTTCATAACTGATTCAGAATTCATATATGGACCCATTTAAAGAGACCCAACACCAGGAACGCCATGCCAGTGGGCACAGTCACACAGACATTGGAGAGGCAGCTGCCAGCCCTTGGTTAAGAAAGCAGGAGGTGGACTGATGAGCGGGGGGGGATCGGACTGTTCACAGCATACAAGTGGTCCAGCAATACAAGAGCAGTAGCGTGTGAATCCGGGCTGAACAGTTCACCCATCCCGATAGGTCGCCCTCTCAAAATGCTCACTCGCTACCAACTGTCCATTCCAACAGCTCACCCATCCCCACAGGTCGTCCTCTCAAACCGCCCCCCTCGCCCCGACAGGTCATCTGTACCAACTGTCCATTCCAACTGCTTGCCGTCCTGACAGATTGTCCATTCAAAGAGCCCCCCTTTGCCAGGACACACATGCCAACAACTCTCCCATCCCAAGTCATCCGCATCAACGGTGCCCATCCCGAACGGTCATCCGTGCCAACAGCTCACCCATACCGCCATGTCGCACGTGCCGACAATTTGCCTATCCTGGCAGGATACCCATGCTGGCACGTCGTACATACCAACCCCGTCCACCTCACGCGTCATCCATCCATGTCATCTGTGCCAGCAGCTCATACGTACAGCTGAGAATGACATCAGATCTCTCAGCAAAAAAAAAAGATCACAGTAGTCATTTCCAAGGTCGTAGTCATAATGTCAGTGTGTGTTCAAGTGAAACTCAAGAGATTCCAGGACCACTTGGATCACTCTCTAAAGCAGAACGTCAACTTGACGGTCAAGTGCTCGTGGCCTTACTTGTCTCTGATGATGGTCTGCAGCTCTCGGATTTGGTCATTCAGAGGTAGGAGCTTCACCTGCGGCCCCAGCTGCCACTCACACGGCTCTCCGTTCACCCCATCCACGCCGCGATCACGCGCCTCTCCATCCGCGGCGTTGTGCGCGAAGCGGACCTGTTTGTACGCGTGCTCCGAGTCAGGTTGGCTCGCGCTCTTCAGCTGCTGGTTGTGGCAAGGCATGATCGTACTCTCTGTCGCGATCCTGTTGCCCAGAGCTGTTTCCATAGAACACGTACGGATATCTCGTGGAAATCTGCACACCTTCGCTGAGGACAGAGAGAAAACAAACAATTAAACCGTTCTCTCTGCCATCCGCTTTCCTGCGTAGGACACTGTAGTTGCGCAGCAGCTGGCTCTAGTCTGACTCTGGGTCGTGTTGCCGGACGTCATTACGCGCATGGCGCATGCGATGCGCGATTCAATTTTTATCGACTGCTACACTTCTAGATCATGTTCCGGATACATTTGGCGGATATATTTGAAGTTATACAAATCAGTGTACAACTTCGCTTTTATTAATGAACATTATAGTATAAAAAGTCACGTATATATACAGACATACTGCATAAGATTGTATGTTTTAACACAAAATAATTTTAAGAGTAAACAGTCCCACCAGACTTAGAATCAGAGAATGTGCAACAGACCCACCCAAAACAAACGTGAACAGATTTGAACTTCAGGCAAAAAAAAAAAAACTATCATCATTAAACATCTCATTCATACCGGCTACAGGTCCGTATATCAGAATCTTATGAAGTCTTTCTTAAGCACGCAGCAGAGTAATACCAAGGCCAGCGTGTTACAAACGGACGGTGAAGATGGCAGCACTGTTGATGTCAGTGAGAAAACGTGCTTCTCAGGAAGGCGGGCTGATTCCGGATGTTTACGTCATCAAGGGGCGGGTCGATCCTGGACGGGACGTCACAAGGGGGCGGGGAGAACGTAGAAGCCGCGCTCCATTCAGGGGGCAGAACGAAGCAGAAGCGGAAGTGGTATGGGAAAGGGGGCGGGCTGAACCCGGACGTGATACGGCGGCAGGGGCTTAGCATTCGGCAAACTTCGGAAGCTGTGGGACTTCTGTGTCTTTTTCGTTCATCATGGCGCCGCTGCTTATTCCTTTGCAGTGTGACTTCCACTTGCAGAGACGAAAACTAGCCTTTTTACTTAGACAGGCGAGCTTGTATCACAGCCTGAGACACGCGGACGACAGGAGCGAAGTTCGACGGAGGAGGTGGTGCCAGCAGCAGCAGGTGGGTCACTGGCGGGGAGAGCAGGAGCCGGGTGGCAGCGCACAAGGACACTGACTGCGCGCTGCCGGCGAGCTGTTGTCACCTGAGGGCAGCGCAGAAACCGGCTGTGTTTGGGTTTCACGCGACGGATTGTTGTCCCGGAACGAGTTGGTTTAGAGACGCAGACGGAAGAAGAGCGAGTGGAGCGTAGCCGCTACGCCGGGCAAGCGCGCGGGCCAGGCGACCGAGTCGAACGAAGCCGTCCTCAGTGTTTTTATATATAGATTAGATATAGTCAGGGCTCGTCACGTACGTAAACAGACCTCGGCTATTCATTCTATTGATCGTAAACAACTTTAGTTTTCTGCCCAGGACAGGTCACGGTGGTCTGTTCACGTGCAGGTGAGCCTCGACGCCCTCGTGAGGTGAGGTGAGTGGAGGGCACGCGCTGGAGCCCTTCTTTGTTCACGGTTGGTAGAGTGTGTTTTTTTTTTTTTTTTTTTTCTTTTTTTTTTTTTGTATCCGGAAAGTCGTGGTACTTCTTGGCTGATGTTGTTTATGCCGGTACAGGAGTACCGGCGTACGCAGTTAGGACCTACGTCACACACCAGACCGCGTACGACTGTTTTTACGGGTTTTATTGCTGTTCTTTTTAAACAAACTTTATTGATAAAAAGCAACAATTAACAATTACATAAGTTAAGCGGTGTTCTGTATTTTTGTGTTTTCGTGACCGTTTTGGTCACGTGACACCCGGTGGACAGGCGCATGCGCTGTGCGATATGGGACCTCGCGCTACCAACCCCGTGACGTGCTGCTTACGCGCAGCAAGAGGTCAGTCCTCAGGTAGTGATGTGCAGCCTCTCTCGTGTGGTTGGTACCCTTGTGTGGGACAGATACCATGCATGATGACTGCAGATGGACAGCAGGTGGCGTGGCGGTTATGGACATCGACGCGTAATCTGTGGATTGTAGGCTCCAGTCCCGTTACTTTCTGCTGCTGTCGTGCCATGGAACCATTTGCTTACACCGAGTTTGTGTTGATGAGTCAAAACACTGTCGGTTGCTTTTGACAGAAGCATCACCTAAGCACCAAATGACAAGTGACAATAGAAAAATGTAACTCCTTGAGGTCAGTGAGGTAGGTGTCAATGGCGAGAGTCGCCAGTGTGTTTTTGTCTGTTACTCCTTGTCTCTTTTTCCACCTCGTGTGCAGTCCCAGATGTGCAGCTTACTTCATGGGGCATGTTTAAACAAAAAGAAAAATCTTCCTCCCCCACAAATGTTTAAAACGAAGGTGGTAGTGGTAATCAGAAACTGACCCCCCGGTCGCACCAGTGGACTTTGCCACCACAGTGACAGAGCCGTGCAGCTGAGTTTCGCAGAAACTTCAGACAGGAATAAAGTGCACACATGCACACTGGCTGAAGCCGCTTGTCCCAAGCGGGGTCGCAGCGAACCGGCGCCCAACCTGGCAACACAGGGCGTAAGGCTAGAGTGGGAGGAGACGTACCGGGACGGGACGGCAGTCCGTCACAAGGCACCCCTAGCGGAATTCGAACCCCAGACCGACAGAGAGCAGGCCCTGGCCAAGCCCGCTGTGCCACCATACCCCCCAAGAATAAAGCAAGTGTATGCTATTAGGCATGGTGCTAAAGTTATCTCATCTGTGACTAGACTGATACAGCACAGTTAGCAACTAATCTGTAATGATCGCTTTTTGAAATATGCATTGTATAGTTAAACGATTGCTTATTTTGTGCCCAGTTAATTAATCCTGCTTGCAAAATTTCATGTAAGACTCTCATGAGTTGGTTATTTTACAGTCGTGCTGGTTTCTCTTGTTTACCTATTGATGTAAGCTGCCCTTGACAGAGGAGTCAGCTAAATAAATGTGGCATTTTGTTGCACCACAATTTTATTTGTACTAAAGCACTCCACTTGTCCTAAAGCTTTGCTGCTCTCTACAAATTGTGTCTTGCAGTTAGGCACAGGTGGGAGGAGTACTGTTTGGACGAAACCTAGATGTGAAAACAGCAGACGGATATTAGACGGTGCTAAGGTAAGTCTGATGTCTGTGGTTTGGCTGCTGAGGGTTATATGCAGTATTAAGGATACCTTCTGGAATGTTACATTTAGTTATGAATAAGTGTTTTATTAAACTGCGTTTTTACAGCATCACCTCAACACTTGACAGTAGCTGCAATACGTGCTGGTTGCTTGTATTTCTTGGATGTGCAGCATGTCCTGGTTTAGGTTTAGAATCTATCACGGGTGCATGAGTGATGTGAATGGAGCCAGCGGTAAGCGCGTCTGCGTGTCTTTCAGGACCTGCACCTGTGGCAGCTGACGGGGAAGCGGACATGTTGGCACGGTCATGCCGGTGGGGGTCTGAACGCAGATCCCAAGAATGTGGTAAGGCTTCCCAGCCCTCCTCTGTCCTGTATGTCAGAGGCTGCTTAGTTTCTGCTAATCTGGTAGAACCAGCAGCCATGTGCTGTATGTTAAGCATTATCAGTATTTAACATCATACTCAATTCTGTGGTTTAATGCAGTTTGATAATTGTGTATCAGAAAATGTATAATGCAGTAACAAAATGGTTGCAGAAAGGGAATGAATTGATTTACTAGATGGGTAGTGTTACGGTGGCTTTTATATAATGATATGCTTGAGGTGAATAACCCTCTATATTTCAGTGATTATACAGTGAGTACTTCTTGAAATATTGCGGTAGTTTGAGAGTTCAAACTTGCAGATACTAAATGAGGCATGTCAACAAAAGTCACATTTTCATCTTTATGTGAAAATAATCTCATGGTGTCTTGTGGAATGAATCACTGTGAGGAGTGTAATCATTGTACTGCTTCCCTTTGTATATTAAATAGGTAAGAGATTTCTTCTGCTCCCACTGTTACATTTTATTGCACTGTTACAGTGCTTCTGTATTATCAGCACACCCCATATTCACTGAGGCAGTTTTTTTCTTCCTAGTTCTGTCTATGGTTTATTTCCCGTTTATACTTGTTATATAATTAAGGTTTAATTTATTTGATACATTTTAATTGGTGTTTAAAATTGTGCGCACAGTGTAATGAATATAAAACAAACCAGTACACATCTTGGTGAAGTTACCCCAGCGCTAACTCACCCGTGATCCATAACTGCATAAAAACTGTAATCGGAGAAGGAAGGTAAAACAATAATAGAAAATACTAGTAACTGTATATGAATGTATTTGGACTAACATTTGGACAGACACTAAAGCAAGCAAAGAGGAAGGGGGTCGAAGGTGAATAAATGACAGAAAAGAAAAGGAGAAACGGGAAGATAACCAATAATAGATGACAGAATTTAATTCAGCACATTATTATGAATGGAGAAGGAATAGACAAGAGATAAGAAAGAAAAGAACAGAAAAATAAGGCCTTTTTAAAAGATTTTTCAGTTATTAAACTGAAGCTGTAGTCCAATCTGAGATTGTCTTCACTGAAGGGGAAGAAAAGGAATTGTTTGTTCCCGAAAAATGTGTTCTTGCCGACAAGACTAATTGAAATGAGTCGACATGGTTATTCGAACAATTAAAACACGGTTTTGGATTCCACAGATGAGAATTGATTATATGTGAATGACTGAAGTACTGATATTCACTCTTCCATGTAGGATGCAGTCTGTAATGGTATTCTTTCTTTTTACAGATTAGGTACTGTTTGTTTACAACTGGATTAAGCCAAAATGCAAAACAAATATGGTTTTTGTCATTTAAGAGGCATCTGAAATAAGGGTTTTAGTATCATTGGTCACGGTTGAAAAGCATACAGAGAGCTGGTAATGAAGCAACAGCAGATTCTTTGGAAACTTATAGTGGACTTTGCGCATTGTTTGAACTTCTGTATGATTGCCCGAGCCTGTCCTTCTGCTTCATCTAGTCCCATCCTCATCATGTGTGCTTCTTACATTTGAGCAATTTGCTGGCGCATCTGAGAACATCTGTGCAGCTACAGGGACCAGGGGAGGATGACGATGAGGATCAGAGAGCTTGTTCCACTGTTGCTGTAAAAGGCTTTGGAAATGACCCGTGCCAAGATGATGGTGGGCAGGGCCACACGGTGACATTTGTTGTTTCCTGTGCCCTAGTGCTGAGATAGCAGCAGCACTGTATCCGAAAATAGTATACTAGTCACAGCTTCAGGGAGAAATGTTAAGCCAAAAAATACATCAGTAGCACCATACTATTGCTGCTGCTAACATCCGCCTTTTTCCATGCCTCACCGCTGCTGTGCTTTTAGACTTGAGGATTTCACTGTAGAACAGAAGACCCCGTACTCTTCCTGTCACAGCAAATGGGAAGACCTGAAAGAGGTTCAACGCAGGCTTGTAGAAGGCCGCTGTCCATTAACGTGCATTGTGATTTTCTGTGAACAGCTGAAAGAGGTGGACTCCAGGAAAATCCTGGCGGCGATGCTGTCATACGTGTGGCCCAAGGACAGACCTGACTTACGGGCACGAGTAGCCATCTCTCTGGGCCTGCTGGCTGGAGCCAAGGTAGGAGCCAACCGTCCTGTTTGTGGTCATACCTGTTTCAGATCTGTTCACCACTTGGCTGTCTGCTTTGTGCACTTTTGTCCCTATCCATTTTCCTTCATTTACATTTTGCCCTGTGAAAAGTTCAAATTTGTACCGTCTTGGTGATGTCACTCTGCATGCAATCAGTTACGTTGATTTAGTTTCAGCATAATCTCCTTGTAACTTTATTTGCGCTCCTCTCTTGCTGTAAATACATTATAAGTAGTCGATTTATAACACGTGCGACTTGCAACAACTCAGGCTTGTGACAGCTGTCCCATAAATCTTATTGTATAGTTTCTGAGTCTCGATGTTTGGCCTTATCGTCTAACAACAGTGTTCCATCTGCTGTACGATAACATTGACTGGCTGCAGTGCTACAAGATGCTGTTTAACTCAGTTGGTGCATCTGTGAGCAATTGTGTTTTAATTCCAGAAACATTATTTTATTTACATAGTGTTTTTTTCTTTGTGATTCGCTTTACTTTTATGTAAAATGTCTAGGAAATGAAAACAGGAGTGTTCTGGTGGTGCTAAAAGGAAAAAGCAAAAGAAAACAAATTTAAAAATGAAAGGGAAAATAGTACTGCAACACAAAATATAATACTGTATATGTACTTTGTTATTCTATGTTGGTGCTTTAACATGAATAACATGAAATTTGTGAAAAAGCATTACAAACCTCGTTTTCCACAAGCATTCATGCATGTTGTTTATATATCCTTATGGTTCAAATAATACACCAAAAGGGGTTTGTGCCTTACAGCAAAGTCGACTTACAGCGAGGTTTTCGGAACAGAACCCTGTCTTTAATAGGAGACCACCTGTATGGCCATTAACTCAAGTCTTTTCACACCGCTTAAAGTGTGGCACCCATGGGGTGAACCAGGTGCAGACTTTAGTGGTGGATGCCAGCCACTTACAGAGCAGTGCTGTTCCCTCAACTGCAATGACAACTGTGTAAGTGCCTGCTCGACCGCAAGCGTCACCATGAATGATGTGAGGGAAAAGCAGATCATAGAAGCCAGTTTGTGTTCCCCAGGCCACCCCAAAACACAGAGTTGAAGCCCAGCTCCTCATTGAAGGGTACATGGTAGTTTACCTGTGTGCAGCTAAGGAGCTCTGCCATCTACTAGTAATTAGTTTGTCCAGCCCCCCTCCTGTCTACACAGTAACACAAATCAGCCACAACATCATTTTCCATCGTGAAAGTAAGGGCCGTACCATTTCTGCACTCCAGCGTATTTGTTTTCTTCCCTCAAATGGCTGTATATTAGCTGGAATCGTTGACCTTGAGATAGTATTTCTGAAGAGCTAAATTGATTTCACTTTGATGGCGGAGGCAGCCCACGGTCTCAACAAATCAAAATCTACTGCAGTTCATTGCCATGAAGAAGCGTGCCTTGGACCCTGTAAGCACACAGTCTGGATTTTCTAAGTGCTGCTACTTTCACATCTGACTGGGAGGGTCTTTTCACTGCAGTTCACAGCCTCGCTCTTGTGAGTATCTCAGCGTTCTGCACAGAGTCCAGGAGGTCGCACCGTGATTATACATAATGACATGGTAATTCAGGACAAGAGCTAAGAGCGCTTAAGTACATCTTGTCGGTAATGTGCGAGTCGGCAGAATGCTGTGTGTTGATACCATGTGTGTTTAGGGTGGCGTTCATCAAGCGTGGTCCCGGTGCATCCCTGCATGGTTTTTATGAGCTGTTTGTTGAATGAATGATAAGGCTGATATCACATTAAAGTGAAAGCATGAGCTAAAGACTCTAATATGTATTAGTCACCGAACTGGCATAATGATGAACAGACAGTTAAATGAAAATATGTTGCAGGCTCCAAGTTTGGCCCCACTTCTCTGAATAATACGTGTACGAATTTGGGGGAATATATATCTTGTAATTAATATTTGTGAATTAATGGTGAGTGAGCTTTGGGCCAACAGTGTACATTTTTGCAAGGCTTGATTGAAAGGTGTTGGGATGATGCCTCTCATTCCACATCTGAAGACTGCTCAGGGCTGCTGACCTTCTCCTTCGCACACCATTATGTGCATGCACGCGCACACACTGCCTGAAACCGCTTGTCCCAAGCGGGGTCGTGGCAGGCCGGAGCCTAACCCACCAACAGGGCGTAAAGCTGGAGGGCGAGGGACACACCCATGACGGGATGCCAGTCTGTCACAAGACACCCCAAGCAGGACTCGAACCCCAGACCCACAAGAGAGCAGAACCCGGCCAAATCCGCTGCGCCACCACGTTCCCCCACTCCATTGCAGGGATCCAAAAATTTCTCAGAAGGAAAGCTTTTTTTTGTTTGTTTTCCTTTTTGTCATTGTCTTTTTCACCCTTCTCATTAGATTAAAAATCTTCTCCTCCACATAATGTATAATCTGCTCCATATGCTTGGTTGAATATTTCAAAGGTCACTTGACTGCTTTTCCTGAGCATTCAATCTCATATTTTGCTAAACAGCTGAAGGAACATCACTCTCAAGCAGCTGTCCCAAAATAGGGGATGAATTATCGGGTATGATAAGTGAATGACTAAAAGGAATTCAATCCTAGCACTGCTGAACAGGTAGACTGTGACATTTGTGGTGGTGGGGTGGAGTGGGGGGGGTCATCATAATGTATTTTTCTGTGTTAAATACTGGGTCTTTTACCAAGCTTTGTGTCGTATTCTTAACAGCCGGTGTAACGTGAATTTCAGCGTGTTACCAGCCCTCTTCCGTACAGACTGTGGGAAGCATAGATGCAAGATGGTACACATTTTATAGACAAAATCTGTCAGAGAATTGGAAAAACTACGACTGTGCTGCTATTAATTAGTTCTTGGACCGGGTTTTCACATGGGGCCATATTTCCATCTATTTTTCCACATTCTCCCAAGGCGTGGGGATTTGTGGCCCTTTGCGTTTTATGATCCTGTATGTGCAGGATTAAGATAAAGATTGGCAAGGCGGTGCTGAAAAAGGGCAGATAAACTCCAGTTTTATCATTTAATCAAAGTTGCTCTGTCCCGCTGAGCTTTCGGTCTCAGTTGCCCCATGCGGGGGAACACGCCTCCGAGAATGGGCACTTAGCTCCTATTGCTTTGCGTGGACTGCCTTCTAATGTTTCACGTGGATTCTCCCCTCTGTCGTTTGCTAATGTGATAATTTGAGGACTGCATTCTGTCCTCGTCACCCCTCCTTGTGATGTGACGCAATAAGCCATAACGTATTGTCAAAACACTCTTGATGCACTTTAGTGTGATTACAGCACAGCTGTCTCAAGTCTGCCTACAATGGGGTAAACAGTCATCCTAAGGCAAAGAAAGTATCATTTATGACTGTGGAATCCTGCTTAGACACAAGGGTGGCACAGCAAGAGGGCGTTGATTCGATCCTCGCTCAGTCTGTGTGGACTTTCCATTTTTTTCCCCCCATGGCTGTGTGGGTTTCTCCAGGTGCTCTGGTTTCCTCCCATAGTCCAAATACATGTTGTTCAGGTTCACCCATAGTGTGTGAGTGACAGAATGTATTCCACTGGTATGGATGAGTGACCCAGTGTAAGTAGTGTATCTAGCAGTGTAAGTCACCATGCTGAACAAGGTGTTTAGGCTGATAACACTACATGGAGTTCATCGGAAGTCGCTTTGGAGAAAACTGTCTGCCAAATGAAGTAATGTGAACTTAGGCCTCACTAATTTACATTTATTTATGTACCTCATATTTATCTCCAGAGTGATTTACAATGTTAAGCTACTGACCATTATTTACCCATTAATAAAATTTTTTTACTGGAGCAATTTAGGGTATGTATTGTAAAGGTACTGCATCCGGAGGTGGGATTCGAACTTAAGTCCTTTTGAGTGGAAGCCGGTATCCCCAATGCTCAAAACTTCTTCCTTATGAAGTCAGTTGCTTAGTATATCTGCTGCCTGACGTCCTTTGTGGCTACATAGCTTAGATTGCTGGAAAAAAAATGAACGGAATGTGTGTTTTTTTTTTTTTTTTTTTTTTTGTGTGTGTGTGTGTGTCAGTAATTAGAGCCTGGTACACTGCTGTGTTGTACACGACATTCTGCAGTCAGTTTACAGCAGCACTACAATTTTCTAGTTGCTCGTGGCAACCTGAACCACTTGTGATATCATCCATAAATGAAGCTGTCAGTTTTAATACCCTTTTATTGTGTCATTCATTTTTTTATACTTTGCATGCAGAAAATATGCAGATTATGGTGATAAGAGAAACTAGGCCCCCAGCCTAGTTGTAAGCAGGTATAGAACAGTGGTTAAGGGTATGAAGGTTCCCAGTTCAAATCGTTTCTCCTGCTATTGTGCAAAAGCTAATTGCCACCAATTACTTGAGTAAAAATACCCATCTGTACCAATGGGTTACATACCTTTTTAGAAAGTATCATCTAAGCTACGAGTTCCCCATTGAAAAAAATAGGTAGCAACAACAGTAGCACCTCTTTGATGTCTAATTTTAAAAAATTAGACATTTGGAAGTGTATCGTTTGTAATTTTATCTTTTAGTACTTAATTCATAAATATCTCATGTAAATTTTTGTGGAAAATACCATAATGAATTGTCATTTCTTTGTTGCTACGTGTTACATTTACATTACATTTATTTATTTAGCTGACAATTTTCTCCTCTCTGTTTTTCTTTTTGACATAGTCAAGCATGGCTAAAGACAACTAATACTACTAAAATTACAGTAATTATTTATATTTAATTTATTAATTCACTCTGAAAGCACTTATCAAGTGCAACTCAATTGTTTTGTCTTGGTGTTCAGAATTATACTGTACTATACTGTATAAAGCTTAGACTTCTAATGCTATACACAAGCCTACCTCGGAAAATGAGCAAGAGAAATATAACCGCATTTGCATTTATTTGTTTAGCAGACGCTTTTCTCCAAAGCGACTCCCAATGAACTGTATGTAGTGTTATCAGCTCTCACACCTTGTTCACCGTGGTGACTTGCACTGCTAGATACACTACTTACAATGGGTCATTCATCCATGCAGCAGTGGAACACACTCTCTCTCACTCACACACTATGGGTGGACGTGAACAGCATGTCTTTGGACTGTGGGAGGAAACCAGAGCACCCGGAGGTAACCCACACAGACACAGGGAGAACATGTAAACTCCACACAGACTGAGTGGGGATCGAACCCATGTCCTCTCACACCACCCAGGTCTTGTGAGGCGGCAGTGCTATTTGTGAATTCAGAACACGTCTCTTTAGTGCTCACTACTCTCTGGAACTCCTATGTACTCCATAAATTTGCGTTATAATATCAGTCACAATTACCTTTATGGTTCCTGTCAATTCTACATACTGCTACTCATATAATGTTATTGTTAATGTGATTTTTTTTTTTTTTTTTTTTATTAAAAATGTTTTCTCCACCAATTTTACATGCACCTATCTGTGTAACGTATGTAGATTTACACACTGGCGTCAAACAAAGTGGCTGTATGTAAAGAATTGCGTGTCTCTATCTCTGTTGGGGAACAGATGTAGCTTTGGGGAAAAGCATTTGCTTTAAATGAACAAATGTGCATGAACATGGTCATTAGACCAATTATGGTTGTCATATGAGAGGTCCTTAAAGGTCACCTTTATTTTAGCTGCCATTTTAGTGTCATTAAATGACAAATGGAACATGTTGCAAACATTTCTAATTTTTCTTTAACAGAAGTACGTGCATAAATATGTGGTGTTCTGCCACATATATCTAACAGATTGTATAGTTGTCACTTGTGTACCTGGTGGGTTTGTCCTTTAGGTTCAGGCAAAGGAGCTGACTGGGGATGGGGTGGCAGTAGCAAGGCAGGAACGGGTTCAACAGCAGCCTGGCACAGACGGGGAAGGGGAGAGAGTGACGGACGGACGGACGGACGGGTGGGTGGGTGGGAGGGAGGTGAGAATGAAGCCACAGGTAAAGCTGTGCTGGGTCGCACTCTCCGTGGCAGCCCCGGCTCCATCACAGTAATTGGCTATTAAGTGAATCGCCAGTCGGAGCAGAATTGAAATGTCGCCGTGCTCTCGCACTCCGAAAGGTCACCTTGCGACAGAGAAACACCTTGCTCGTCCTGATTGGCTTCGCTGTTCACAAGCGTGCCTCATGGCGCTCTTGCTCCGGCTGCTTTTTTTTCCGGCTAGTGCATGGCGACGCTTTGTCAGCTTTTTTTTTTTTCTTTCCTCTCTCTCCTCAAGTGTCCTCAAAGAATGTCATTTCGGTTATGTGTTTTGTTAATGAAAGATCATGTTTTGCTGATTGGCCGTCATCTGTATATGGCACATTTGGAGCAGCATAAAACTGTTTATTATAAAGACCAGCCGTACTTTCACGGTGAACATGTGACCTAGAGTCTGGGACAACCCCCACCCCCTTGGGCATTGTGACCAAGTATTAGTGCAGTTTACTCGGTGTACCCAAGCTGCTGTGCTTTGGACGGCTGCACATGCACCCGCACCCATCACAGCCTGCTGATTGGATGAATCCATTCCTGCACTGTTATAAAATTCCCCGGCAAGCTTTTGGTCATCATGTGGAAATGGGAAGCGCTTTGCTAATTGTTTTGTATCTCTCTTTCGATCCCTCACCCACCCACTCCCCAGGTTACCAACATCATGGTGCCCTTCATGTTTAAATATGCAGTGGACGGCCTGAACCAGATGTCGGGAAACCTGCTGAACCTGAGCGAGGCACCAAACACCGTGGCGACCATGGCGACGGCCGTCCTCATTGGCTGTAAGTGCTGCCCCGCTATCTCCTGGCAGGTGTTGACTTCTTCCCAGAAAGGTGAGCGTGTATTATGTAGAGGCTGACCTTTCGGAGCACATTCATTTTAATGTCACTTTTTTTAATCCTCTTTTATTTTCTGGTGATTTCCTTTCTTTCGCCTCCACAGTGGATGCAGTCCAGCTCTCCTGTTTGTGTTCTTCATTAATTAATTTTGCGCTGTTGCCGGCACCGCGTTGACAGGCACAAAGCCAAAGGCTTGTCAGTAATGGGCCGACCATGAAGACAAGATTAGGGGCTTTGTTGTCGCACTGTCTTGCTGCACAGGGACCCCGGTACAGAGTGCGCCTTTGCTGTGCTTTCTCGAGCTGTGTGCCGGGGGTTGATTTGATCAGGCTTTTATTCAAGCTCCGGTAGCGAAGGCCTCCTGCTGTGCGCGTGTGTGTGTGTGTGTGTGTGTGTGTGCGTGCGTGCGTGCGTGCGTGCGTGCGCGTGTGTGCATGCGCACAAATATGTCTGTGCGCACTTAGGTTTCAGAACGTTGCCTCTAGCCTGCGATTTAAGAAAGGGATGGGGAACGAACATAAGCGGTGTCAGCAACGGTAAAATGGAAACCACAAAATGTTTGCCTGAGATTTTCTTTTGTCACGGCTGTCCCTTTGATTGGTTGATTGATTGATTGGATCCCGCCTAATTGCTCTCGGAGCAGCTGAGGGGCTGCGCCCGCTCGACTTGATGTGCTCTGCGCTAGTGGCTATCCTGCTTTTAAAGGGCTATTTTTGCCTCCTAATGCCTACTTTTCTCTTTTCCTGCAATGGAGCGCTGTGTGAGTCGGCGTCAGCGGGGACCTCATGCAGTTGTACACATGAATATGAAAGCTTGGCCCGATTTGTGAAGTTTGCCGTGTTAGTTGGATGAAAAGGAGAGAAAATCAAATAAACGCTTTGAGCAGTTCATTTCGGCAAGCAAATCTCCCTTCCATCGGGTGGAATTCGCTGGCGCGTCAACTTCCTCAGGAGCTTCATACATTTAATGAGCCCGTTTAAGGGTGCCGTACAATGCGGATGCAGAATTAATTGGTGTGAGGGGTGAGTTCAGCTCCTGTGGCAAGCAAAGGGGGGGGCAGACTTTTGTGAAATGATAAAAGTCAAATCGGATTGGTACGTGGTTCTTCCGAAGCAGTCTGTGCCCTGACACACTTTTAAGTGTTTCGTACCCAAAGGGCTCCTCGGGGTCAGTTAAACAGATTTTTGCCAGAGTTTCTTGGCCATGACAAGTGGCACCGTGTTTGCTTCTTGAAGGCCTGAGGCCACACGCACCGCTGCTTGCGTGATCGCAGCGAAAGCGACACTTGTTTCAGATATGTTTCCGTAAGAAATCTCTCGTTTCCAACAGAACGGCAGCTTTGTAGTTAAGGAGGTGTGCGAGTGAGACCTGATGTCTGTCACCTCGAATCGGTCATTATTTTGTGCCTTTGCAACCGGCGTCGGATTAGAACCTACCGCCGGACGTGCAGCTCAGGCACTGCTGCTCCACTGTAAATACACAACAGTAAAGCGGCAGTAATTTTAACTGCTGAAGTGGGGAAATGCGATGCGGAGCAGATGAAGACGCTGACACCCAGCTGAAAGGTAGTGTCACTAGGAAACGGTGCTGTTTGTGGTCTCCGATGTGAGCACAGCACCAAGGTACGAGGGCAAGATAACACTGTAAGGCTTCTTTGTGTAGAAGTCGCCCTGCTGTTTTCTTGTCAGCAGCTAGAGGCCTTTTCCTGAGTTCTTGCGAAAAATGTGTGCGCCAACACAAGGGATGTTGGTTTCAGGAGAGGAAATACATGAATAAAATTCACCGTAAATCTAGTGATTCTAGTGAAGTACCGCATTCTGTAAAAGGTGTGTAGCTATGCTAACTCTAGATCTATTGTATGAAGCCATTTTTTTTGCATTGCATACGTGGATACACCGGTGTGTTGTGGGAGTTTGCAGTGTTTGGGGAGATGAACGTGAGCGACATACAACGATTATAAACTAGTGTTTGTCTGACACCTTTATCCAAGGTAACTTAGTGTTAGATACATTGCACTGAACACCCTACAGTTGTTCACCAAACTTTACACAATGTAATACAGAAACACACGCTATGGGCAGTTCAGTCCATCTGAAATATGTCTTTGGATGGTGGGAGGAAAGTCGCTTAACGTGCAGAGAAAATGCAGACTCCAGACAAGCTGAATGGGGATCAAACTCATGTCCCTTCTTGCAGCCCAGGTCCGGTAAGATGCCAGTGTGATCTGCTGCGCCGCTGTGCCACCTTTACATTCTCTTAAACGTGTGCCAAGTCCCTTCTGTCTTGTCTTCCTGTCAGATGGGGTGTCACGAGCCGGAGCTGCTCTCTTCAACGAGTTGAGGAATGCTGTCTTTGGGAAGGTCGCCCAGAGCTCTATCCGCAGGATAGCCAAGAATGTCTTCCTGCACCTGCACAGCCTGGATCTGGGATTTCACCTCAGTCGCCAGACGGGAGCGCTGTCCAAGGCCATCGACAGGGGCACACGAGGCATCAGCTTTGTGCTGAGCGCTCTGGTCTTCAACCTGGGGCCTACCGTCTTCGAAATGGCTCTCGTCAGCACTATTTTGGTAAGAATATTCCACATCTAGTAGTAAAGCTGGAATGTAAAGTAGGTTGTGTTTGTCGTCTTCAGTTCTGTCGTGTGTTCTCTGCAACCATTTCTCCCTAAAAAAAAATCGTCCCTTAGGGAGCCACAGACAACAACCCTAGTGAAGTATGAAATGTATCTTTAGTCTTACGACCAAAATTAATCAGCCTTCTTAGAGGCTATGAGAACCAGTTGAACATACTGAACATTATCTCGTATCTTGAGGCCAGTGTCAGATATCCCACGTTGCTCCGTAACTCCATTCCATAAGCTATTTTACTTCCTGCGTAAGAGTTCAGCTTCATTGTTCCCAGGAAAGCTTACAGAGATTTAAGTTTAGGATCAAAGTCTTTTGTCAGGCCTTGTTTTCTCTTGCCCTTGAGGGCAAAAAATATATGGAGGGGAAAAGAACTTAAACTTAGGCCTAATCAGGTCCTGCAGGTTTTTGGAGCAGCCAAGAACAGCGTGTGTAAGTGTGTTTCTGGCCTCCTTTCAAATGAAAAGGAACACAGCAGCAACTGTAACGGTAAGAGACTGCTGTAACGCCAGGCCTTTTCATGTCAGGGTGATGGGATGCTCAGTTATGAGAGATAAAGGCTGTATCTCAGATGCTTTGTGGCTTTGTGGAGCTGCCCTTGGCTACAGCACCCTGTCCGTAATCCAGCAGCCTGGGACTCTCAGCGTGCCTGTCCTTCTTGCTTAGTTGCTGCTCGCCTCTGATTCTGGGAGTGGCACAACAGGCTGGAAGGCCAGGCCTTGTGCGTCCCGTCGAACCTGCCACCTTGTAGGTTATGCTGAAAACTCCTGTCTCCATGCGTAGGGGTGGGCTTTGTGCTCATGTAAATACTCGGTCATCTGTTGCCCGGTCAGCCGATTCTCTCAGGTGTGGCAAAAGTGTGAGCACCTGATTCTGCTGGGTATGCTCAAGCACGAAAGGTAGCAGTGTATTGATTACAGTGGGTGTGGTCATTGTGCAGTTAACACCGTACGCATTCAGCAATGGCAAACTTTATAAATAGTTCCATTTTTCGACCATGTTCGCTCGTGCTCAAGTTAGAGACCGCTCTGATGAGTACGTTTTCGTTAATGCTCATCTCTGGTGCCGAACCTGCGTAATCTGTGATAAAGATTGGCCTCTGCGCAGGTGGCACAACTTGTGCATGTGCATTGCTTAGTAGTGTGCAATGAATAAATGTTGATATTCATTAAATATTTGGTAAGACGGACCTAAATTGTACATTATAATCTATCCCTAAGTTTAAATAAAAATGGATTTCCATTTTTTTGCTGAAGGGCAATAAAAATACAGTGGAAATTAATTGTAAAATAGATAGTACATGTATGTTCTCTTTATATTTTATGCTATAGTGTGTTGCTTATTTTCTGCATCATGTGGCTTTATGGACACAGGTAAGAAATAAGACATCGTCTCCATCAAATACTATGATTAAAAAATGTGGGTCAGCTGTGGCTGACAACCCCAGAGGGAGATGTGATTGTGCTCTCGTGTTCCTCGAGTATTTTAGGTTTTTTAATTTTATTTTTTAAATTATTTTCCCTTAAAATGTTGCATTGAAATGGCAAAAATGGCTCATGATGAACCAGACTTTGCATCTGCTTTGTATTTAAACTTATTCACTGGCTTCTGCAGTGATCTGACTTCATGTGAAATGGACTTGATGTACATAGCTTTCAGCTGAGTTTATTTTATTGAGTACTCTTCTAACCAGAGCGAACCAGGGTGCTGAAATACAGATATAACACAAGTAATTTGCAATAGAGTAAAACAGTGGAGAGGAAACAACAAAGTCGCAGACAAATAAAACACCGAGGGTCCAAGCAGCAGTGGCTACCCACCCCTTGTGGGCATTTTACTGTGGTGACAGGGGACCTGTATGTTTAGTAAGTATGACTGTCAAGTCTATGCTGTAGTCCATAGATGCTATAATTTGTTGTGCAAGTCCATGGTTTTTGGTCTTATTGGTCGTGTTACTTTATTGGCAAAAGCCATTCATAATAATGCCAAGCATCCTGGGTCGGCGGTGCCTCCCGTGCCATTGCAGAGTACTGGTAAAACAAAAGAGAAAGGGATAGCAGCAAACTCTACAGCTCTGGTAAACAACAAACAAGAGTGCAGTGAATAAACTGAGTATCTCTACAGCTGGTAAACAAAGGAAAAATCCAGGCCGAGACAGAAGGAGCATTCCTGATGCTGCCTGGCAGGTTATTCCAGAGTTTGGGTGCTAGAGGAAGTAAGCTGGAAGAAGGCCATTAACTACCTAAGGATTTCATGATCTGCTCTAAATTTAAATGGAAGCCAGTTTAGCGAATAAGGAACCAGAGTTTAATGGTCATATTTTCTGGTTCCATGACAATCCTTGCAGCAACATTGTGAATCAACTGCAAGCCGGATATGGCCCGATACGGACAGCCCATTTAATAAAGCATTACAGTAATTGATCTGGCTCGAGATAACTGCATGGACCAGCTTTTCCGCATCTTGTCTTGATAAAAAGATCTTCAGTTTACCTATATTTTTCAGCTGGGGGAAACAAGACCTAGATAAAGCAGCAATGTGAGAGCCGAAGGATAGATTGGTATAGAACAAAACGCCCAAGTTTCTAGTGCATTCAGAGCAGTTAAAATGTAGTCTTTAGTGCAGAAATGATTGGTTTGCAGAGTACAGTATTCCCACCAACCATGAGTATTTCTGTTCTTTCAGCATTCAGAGCTAATAAGTTATTGCCCGTACATTATTGTAATTCAATGGAGCAATTACCTAAAGACAAAGCGTGCAAGGCCTCATTTGGTTTCACCGAAACTAGAGCTGACTATTGTCAGTGTGAGAATGAAAGCTAATATTTTTCCCCCCAATAACATCCCCAGTGGTAGCAAATAGAGCGAGAATGGTAACGGACCCATCACTGAACCTTGGGGAGCACCATAACTAACCTTGCACAAGAATGAAGAGGTACCATTTAGTTTTCTGCACAAATTGCTGACAATTTGATAAGTACGAACGGAACCACTGAAAAGCACTTCTTGATATTCCAACCAAATATTCAGTCCTACTGATTAAAGTATTGTGGTTAACAGCGCCACTCATCAGACTTAAGTCCAACAACATAACTGAGGTATTTCCAGCATCAGAACAGATGAAAATGTCATTTACATCGGTGGAAGCTATCTCTGTGCTATGACCAGGGCAGAAACCAGGCAGAAATTATGTTGGTTCACTAAATGTGATGTACTGTAACGTACCTCATAGTTAAATATTTTTAATCAACATCTAGTGTCTTGTGCTGTCTCCCGTCTAACGGGAGATCTGAAAGAGTCGCACAATATCATTGTGCTTCAAAAATGGGTAATTTCTGTTTGCGTGCAGGTTATTTCAATGGGTTGCCTCTTCCTGTGTAAATTCACTGCTCTGAACTCAAAATGGTTGCAGTGTTCTTCCTGTAGTCACAAGTAAAAGCTGTGAGAACCTTGCGTGTCCTGGGAACGTTATGATGACGCGCTCCTCACTCCAGCTGGTCCAGTAACACAAAGTCGCGTGTTCCCTCAATAAGCTGAGCACGCACGTTCCATTCTGTATTTATTCATCTCCTGATTTTCCCCAGGCTTGTCATCCAATAAGTCATATGACCTCATGAAATGTGTCATCCAACCCCCCAGCTCCCACAAGTGAGTTTGATTGTGATATTTCCCTTGGTCAGTCATGTAATTATCACAGTCAGAAACAACTGTCGCAATGCCAAATTCCAAAATACACAGTATTACATAAATCAACATCTAAATTCTTGCTGTGGAGCTGGAGTTATGCAGGGTTAATAATATGAATTATATTTTGTTGCGAAGGCAGTGCTTTTCTGGAACTGCTCCTTAGTATTTCACTGTTATGAGCATGTGGCTGTTTAATTTCTAAGGGTGCTGTGCTTCTCTTCCTCTTCAGTATTATAAGTGTGGCGGCCAGTTTGCCTTGGTTACTATTGGGACCCTTTCAACGTACGCAGCATTCACCGTTGCGGTCACACAGTGGAGGTAAGCCGTTTTCTGTGCCGTTTGCGTGCATTGGTATTTGCGTGTGCCCTGGAGTTTGTGTTGGATCGGTCATTCAACAACATTACTGACTGTAGACCTCGTCTTTAGGACCCGTTTCAGGATAGAAATGAACAAAGCTGATAACGACGCTGGAAACGCTGCCATCGATTCCCTTCTGAATTATGAGACTGTGAAGGTGAGCCCCGGTCAACCACCCCACCGTTTGCGAGGCACGCACACTGGTGCAAACATCAGCACTGCCTACAGAAAAGACCAGCCTCCAAGCAAGGTGTCGCACATCAGCGTTTTCGGTTTTTCATAGGTTCACCGCGTTTGGCTCTTTGTTGTACTAAATATCAGACATGCCTGCAGAGAAGTTTCATTTTATGAAAATTAAATCTTAATCAGAACCATCATTCCCAAAATCTACACTACATTATATAGAGGAAATGACAAACCCTCATTTTCACTACCTTCGGCATTTGAAGGTTTTAAAATGGCAATTATCTTACAGTTGAGCCATTCACTTGTAAATGCAGTTCACTGCAGGGCATACATGAAAATATGAAAATTAAAAATTCTTACTGTGTGCCGTGTATATTCAGCACCAAGTGGTGACATTTCTTAAATAATTGAGCGTATTTTCTTGCTACATCTGTGTTGCTGTTTTAAAAAAAAAAAAAAAAACTTTCCCTGTTAGCCTGGAGTGGAGACGTATGTTTTGTGCTGTTCTTTATTTGTTGTCACAGATGTGATTTGGTGTTAGCGCAGCTTATTTTAGTATCGCTGTAAGTCAGTGTGCATATTTAATTGGATCTCCTCCCACTCAAAATCCGTTTCGCCTGCACAAAGGCTTCCGCTGGATCCCGACCGGAGCGTGCGTCCGTGTCGTTGACGTCACAGTCGAGCTCGTCGCCGCCGCACAGCGCCCGCCCTTTGATCACTCCTTCGTGTTTGTAGCACGCGTTGCGCTTCACCCGTCTGCGGTGCCACGAGATGACTGCAGCGTCCACAGCACTTTCTCGCCTCTGAAACGTACTGTTTTGCGCTCAGCCCCTGCGTTCTCCGCAGTGGGGCGCTGTGTCGAGAGCCTGCTGTTCAGTAGGTTAACGTACTTTTTAACGCCGCTCAACTGACACGTGTTAGAACTGTATTTCTTCCATCTGTTTCTGTAACGAGCCAGGATGGAGGAAAAGATGGAAGAAATCTTGCATGAGTCATGATTTTGTTGGAGTGTACTTACTCCTTTCTCAGTTGTTTATTCTTTATCCATTATTGTGGTTATTATTATGGTTTACTTTTAATTGCACTAGGTTTACTGTTATTGTTTTCACTCACACGCTCACTTTTGAGAACTGCTTGTTGTGGTCAGGGTCACAGGAGTCCAGATTCTCTCTTGGAAGCGCTGGGCTAGTGAGGCCCCTTGGAGCCAAGCGTTCATTTACATTCACGTAAACCTTTCTTACATATGGGTGGCACGGTGGCACAGAGAGTAGTGCTGCTGTTTCACATTGCTTGGGTGGTGCGAGGGGATGTGGGTTCGATCCCCACTCAGTCTGCGTGGAGTTTGCATGGTCACTCTGGATGAGTGACCCACTGTAATTAGTGTCTCTAGCGGTGTAAGTCACCTTGGTGAATAAGGTATGTGGGCTCATAACACTACACAGAGTTCATTGGAAGTTGCTTTGGAGAAAAGCGTCTGCTAAATAAATGTAATGTAAATGTAATGTGTTTGAGGCCCTTTTTCATTGTTGAGAGAGATTCAGCAGTTCTGAGTGAGAGAGGTCATGCCACCACATTGGAGCCAGAACCAAAAACCTTGGTGCTTTCCATAGAGCCTTTTGATGTAGAGCCTCAGCACTATGTTGCGCTCCAACTCCCAGAGCTGGGAGTCTGACAGCCATGCTTTAAGATAATCCACACAGATTAACACTAACCCAGATGCTTTTTTTTTCAGTACCCTGCTTGCTGAATAGTCCACAGGTTGCTAGCTGGAAACATACATTTTTTATGATGAAAATAAAATTAAAAAAAAAAATCCCTTACTCTTAAATTATGGATCTGTGCAAGTCGCCTTCTTGTAACAAAATATGGACTGACAGAGAAACAGAGGACTTGTTCTCTTTCAGAGCCTTCGCACTGAACGCTTATTATATTGTTTCATCCAAAGAGTTTGTCCCTTGTCGATGTGTCACTTTGGTACAATAAGTACAGGATGAACGCCCTCGAAAGTGAGGCACAGACAAAGCCATATGACGTAGCGCCAAGGATTTGCCTGGTGCGCGTCCGGGAAAAGGCTCAGGCAGCAATGTCAAATGAAGCTCTGGTCCCATTCCAGCCGCACACATCTCTGTAGGGCATCTTAAAAAGGCGGAGAGTGGAACAACTCAATCGCGGAACACTCCCCGCGCCTCGGGGTGCCAGAGGGAATTAAGATTTAAGCCACCGTATCTCTCGCTGCAGGTTGAACTCTTCCCCCCCCCCCCCCACACAGTTTTGACAACGTGTTTGCTTTCTGGCTTCACAACCCCCACATGCCACGTTACCCATCCCCCATGCCCCCCCCCCAGTATTTCAACAATGAAAAGTATGAAGCAGAGAGGTACGATGGCTTCCTGAAGACCTACGAGTCAGCCTCCCTGAAGACCACGTCGACGTTGGCCATGCTGAACTTTGGGCAGAGCGCCATCTTTAGCATTGGCCTGACCTCCATCATGGTGTTGGCCAGCAAGGGCATCATGGCAGGTAGGAAGCAGCTTCCCCCAACCCCCGTTGCCCAGGTACACCAGCCGCAGCTGCTCGCTGAAACCACTGACCCAAAAAGGACAATTTTTCCAGTTGTAATATCTGTGAAATAATGTAATTTATGCAGATGAGACCATAGTTAATGAATGATAAAGAGCTGGTTAGTCTTCTAGCATTCAGCAGTTAAGCTTAAAAACTTGTGGTATAACTATTGATTGTTTATCCTGTACAGCAAAGACAGCCCTGGTTTATGACATTCTGTGCCCTCTCGCTCTGTTCAGGCACCATGACAGTTGGGGATTTGGTGATGGTCAACGGGCTGCTCTTCCAGCTTTCGCTACCTCTCAATTTCCTGGGCACTGTGTACAGGGAGACCAGGCAGGCCCTCATTGACATGAACACCCTCTTCACCTTGCTCAGCGTCGACACCAAAATCAAGGTAACCGAGACATGTCGCCCTGTCGTTGTGCTGGTTTGTCAGCTCGCTCGTCGCTTTGCCGTTAGCTATTTCTGGTAGAGCGACAAGCGGAGGGAGGCGGTTTCCAGCGCTAAATAAAAACTGGTTGGTGCCGAACCAGAATGTCAAAAAAAGTTGTGATGACAGGAAGGGTCCTAGACCCCCGCATCCCATCACAAACGCATCTGCAGATGAAGCCCACAAGCCAGCTTTGTTTGTAAACGATGCTCACAATCAAAAGAGCGGCGTGGGCATTGACATTTTGGTTTTGTTCGAGCAGACGATTGCAAGGCGCCCGCTGCATGTTCTGTGATGTCGAAAGGAGAAGGCGGGTTGTGACGCCGGTCCTAGACACCCCTCAATTACGTTGTGAAAATCGGTTCGCAGCGTTTTCCTGTTTTTAGCTGTTATGTACTAGGGCTCTGGAAATGGGAAAATTATTCAAATGAATGAAAGCTGTTTAGGTCGTGAAAGCACAGACGCCAGCTGTAATAAGTATATTCCAGACACGGTCAAAATGGCTGTACTTCATTCCACTTAATCCAGATGGTCACGCAACTGTCAATTAGTAGTCCATCAATAAATTAAATCAAGAACACACTGCTCTCACAGTGCCGCTCCGGGCTTTTACAGAACGTCACGCAAAGTCTTTAACTCCTCGCACTCGGTTGCTCAATCGCGTACAGCTATAATTCACTGAAGTATCCAGTATAATCTAGTGGACCTTTTTATTACAGGAGGCCTTTAGAAAACATCAGGATGGGAGGAAAAAAATTCCATGCGATGGCGAGGTGGCCGAGCACATTTGAGCTTGATGAGGCTCACTTTTCACGCGGCCCATTCGTATGCAACCTGTAATTACCATTATTAAAATCTGTCCAATTGTTTCCAGCAATCGGTAATGGTTTTCATTGTGCTTCTCTGCATGACAGCACAGCATATCAAGCCATTACTGACCCGCTAATATGATTTTGAATTAATGTAGATGTAAAATGAGTGTAAATTCCACACTGTTGCGCCGTATAGGCACTCAGTGATGTGCGTGTGGGATCGTTTCTGGGTGGCAGATGATGCCGTGTTCGTGGCGATGGTGGTGTTGGGGTGCGAGGGGTCCTCCGGATGCCCTGACTACACCTTGTGCGCTTACTCCTAGGAGAAAGACCTGGCCCCCCGCTGGTGGTGTCGGCCCAGGAGGCCACCATCCGCTTCGAGGACGTATACTTCGAGTACCTGGAGGGGCAGAAAGTGCTCAACGGGGTGTCATTCGAGGTGCCCGCCGGGAAGAAGGTCGCCATCGTAGGAGGCAGTGGCTCCGGGTGAGAATTTGCCACATGCCATGTGCTTTAAACTGTTGGAAGGACTGTGGTGTGACCTTGCAGCGCAAAGCCCGTGCCCCCTGGTGTATCCCTAATGGTCTCTCCCTTTCATGTGGACATTGGCCAACCTCTCTGGTTATATGAAATGTCACCAGCTGCTGTCTCTACCTTTAAGTGAGCATGCTGCGAATGCTGCTCCCTCTCATCACACAGGCCTGGGAGATCAATATGCCTTTCTTCCACAGCGGTCCCTTCATTATGTGTATAATAACCCACCAGTGTCGCATCTTTGTGTGTCCCAGTTTAGGGTCAGTAGACCCCCAGTCTGCAGCTCGCCGCTGTGTGGTGAATACGGAGGTCAAGTTGTTTTCTTTTTTGCATGTTCCCCTCCACCCAGAAATAAGTGTCTGTCCCTGTGCTTCCTGTGTCTGTTCCAGGAAGAGCACAATTGTGCGCTTGCTGTTCCGCTTCTACGAGCCCCAGCAAGGCAACATCTACATTGCGGGCCAGAACATCCGTGACGTGAGCCTGGAGAGTCTGAGGAGGGCCGTGGGTGTTGTTCCGCAGGTCGGTGAATAGACTGGTGCAGGGAGTGGGTTTGTAAAAGGCACGCAGGCAGGCATCTGGGTTCACGTCTGCGAGTGTGCCTCTCTGTGGAAATCCCATTAGGAGAGCTCCTCGGCTTACTGTGGCAGATGATTCACGCTGATGTTGCATCATTTAGATCTGATGGAACGGAACCATTTTTGCTTTTCCCCTTCACTGTGTGAGCCGGTAAAGAGGTGTGCTTAAACACGCTGCCCTTTGACACACTCGCCTTGCCCCCAGTGCATCATGTAACAGGACTGCCTGCCTGCAAGGCCTCTGTGTGATAGGATCTGTGTTTTCTCTTCCCCACCGGGTTTCTCGCAGGATGCCGTGCTCTTCCATAACACCATCTATTACAACCTGCTCTACGGAATGTCCACGCCTCCCCTGAAGAGGTGTACAGGGTTGCCAAGCTTGCGGGTATCCATGACGCTATCCTCAAGATGCCCCATGGGTATGAGACCCAGGTGGGGGAGAGGGGCCTCAAGCTCTCAGGTGAATGGAGGTTCCTGTTTTGGGTGGCTCACCCCAGCACAAAGGTGCTCTCTTTGTCTTTCAGGTGTAGTTTATGATTTACACTGAAAAACGCATGGGTATGATGGGCTTTAAGAACGCGTTTCTTTAACGAACGCGGCTTTTAAAGTGTGGCTTATGCTAAACGATTTTCTTTCCTTTTACTCTGCCTGATGAAAAGGTAGCAGGAATAAATTAAAACTTTTAGTTCACATTAGGAGCTCATTCCCCCTCCACCCCCCTTCACGGGGAAGGCTGGAGTTTTTGCTGTACAGGTCAGACAGAAGCAGGGGTGATCGCAACCTGTTCCATGGCGAGGGCTATATATATCAGCCGGAGGCAGGCTGTCTCCGTCAGAGAGCGCGTCGTGTCCGCGCCCGGCGGCTCACCTACAGCTGAGCCAAACACCTGTTACACACGCTTCTGTTCCTCATTAACGGCTCGAGCTGCTGAGGTCAGAACGCGGTCGTTGGCTGCTGAGCCTTTACAGAAACCTGACTTACACTGAGAGGCGGAGGGAGGCAGGAAGCGGGGGAAGGAAGGGAGGAAGGAAGGGGAGAGAGAATGAAGAAATGCTACTCCTATCGTTCATGGTTCTCTCCATGTTCTGTGCGTGTTGGTCCTACCAGGAGTCACGACAGGTACGCGTGTCAGTTCCGCTGGCGCTCAAGATGCATTTGTGTGTGCTTTAAGGGGGGGAGAAGCAGCGCGTGGCCATTGCCCGGGCCATCCTGAAGAACCCGCCCATCCTGTTGTACGACGAGGCCACGTCTTCCCTGGACTCCATCACCGAGGAGGTGAGCAGTGCCCTGTGGGATAGCTGTCTCCTTAAGCATGCTTTTTGCCAGGCTCGTTGGAATCGGTTAACCCTGTTAAAGGTACCCTGTAAATCAGAGGCAGTGAGGGAAAAGCTTAGTTCCTAGAGATGGAATGAATTTCTCCAGCACTTAGTATATATTTTCCACACTCTTTCATTGTTGGTTTTCTTACTCTGTAACCTAAACTTCTGGAAAATTCTGTGTGAATTTTCTATTATGCGATTTTAGATTTGTGTGTATTTAATATATATATATACACACACACACACACACACACACACACACACACATATATATATATATATATGTTACCATACATCTGCGTGGAAGCACACACTTTTTTATGTAGATAGTGCTACTAAAGTTATTGCTAAAGCAGAACTTTATTTGCTTTGCTAACTTGGACTCTTTCTCCTCTCAGAAGACATTTTTCATATCAGTGCTGTCAGTCACATCAGTATTTGCAGTTGCAGAGGAAAATAAAAGGTTTTTTTTTTTTTTTCTTCCTCCAAAGCCAGGATGCTGCTTATTAGATATTGCGCGGCAATTCCAGCAGGGCTAGCGAAACCTGGTCAAGGAACGGTGTGGTGCTGTTGTACAAAGGCATTGTTGGCATTCGTTGTGTTAGAACTAACTGCATTTATACTCCTTATGTAGCTACACTTGAGTAATCTTTCAGCATGCGGAGTCTGCAAAGTAAATTCAGATTAAAGTCCAGCGAGAGATGAACACATGGAATGCAGAGTCATTTGCACAGACATATGTATATGGGGTGGGAATCCTGAGTACCTGCTCAACACAGCCCACTGGCTAGCTCCGTCAGCACCTCCACTACGCTGCCCGCGGTTTGACCACTTTCCACAAAGTCAGATCTGGGCACGTGTTCAGGCTGGTGTTCAGTAGGTAGGCAGCATGGGGTGTAGTATATAGAGCTGTCACATTGCAATCAGAGGACCCGGGTTTGAATCCCACCTCCTGCTGCTGTACTCCGAAGCAAAGTACTCACCCTCATTTGATATAGTAAGAATTGCCCTGCTATAAAAATGGGTAAATAACTCTCGGTGGTTTAGTATACAAACATAAGATTGTAAGTTGCCTTGGACAAAGGTATCAGCTATAAATTAATAAATAATAAGTTAAAAGCAATGTTTATCTGTCATGAAGTGAGACAGACTTGAAATAGTTGGCTTCAATCCGTACATAAATTTTAATTTTCACATGTCCCGGGGGTGCAAAATATGTGATTCTTCTTTCTTCCCCTACCCCTTTTCAAAAAATTTTCTATTATTAAGAACAAAAAATGTGTCACTTGAATTATTTACCTTTAATTAAAATTCAGAAAAAGAGCAGCACAGAGCACAAGATGTCTTGGGGGTTTGCCATTGTGCAACACCTTAAAATCCACCTTGAATTTGGTGGGTGTTTTCCACTGTGACTTAATCTAAGAACAACATTACTGGTGGGGAAAAATGTGACAAATATGATAACAGCAGTATGTTTAAGATATCGACTCCCCCCCCCCCACAACTGAGTCAGCTTTAACAGATAACCTACCAGGAATGATACGTAGGCCTCATTCAACGGACAGTTTAACAGCAGTGTATTAAAAATAAAACGTTGTTAATTTGTCACACCTGAAAGTGAATTTTATTATCTCCTTGCAGAATATATTGAGCGCCATGAAGGAGATGGTTAAGGACAGGACGTCTGTCTTCATCGCCCACAGACTGTCCACCATTGTGGACGCTGATGAGATTTTAGTCCTGAATAAGGTAAGGATAACACTCTTTGCTGTCCACGATATGTACCGGTGTAAACCTGTGCCATGAAGAGCAGAAAACCATATTTGGTGCGGATGCTATGGACCTGTCATCTCAACTTCTGACCTCAGTTTGCTCATTTGCAAAGGTCACATGGCCAGCGTCAGTCTGCCTCCTTCATCACGGACCAATCATGTGCTGCTATGGAGGATTGGTAATTACCGATTGGATAGATAACCCAACACCCGCCCTGGCAGCCAGCAATTGGCAGGCAGTTGTGTCAAAGCCAGCTGTGATAGGCTGTCGATTGAAGCCCCACCTGGTCCTTGAGGGGAGCAGCGGAGATGTTGCACGTCTTCTGGTCACAGACAGCGAACTACATCCTGGCTGCAGCTGGTTCGCTCTAGTTGTTTAGAGGTTCTGAATATAGACAGACTGAACTTTCTCCAAATTTGACACTTGTAATTGGTACACAGTAAATTAGATTGTTCTGCCCTTCATGTCAATTGACAGATTTAAATGTTTCATTAGTTATGTTTCTCGGTTTCCTGCATCATCGGTAAATTAGCTTCCCTAATCAAATTAATGTTACTTTATTTTTAAAATACTTCTAATAAAGTAAGGGTAAGATTATTTAGAAGATGCCCCACAGTCAATGAATACTGTATGTTGACTGGTAATTATATAATCCTGGTTTCATGTAATTGTCTACAGCAAATTTATTAGACTAATTAAGCAACTGTGGAATTGGCTGAAATGAGGATGAGCGTGCACTGTGGCTCCTCATGAGCTTGACTCACCTCGTCTAGCCCATACGGAGCTCTGCGCCTCAATTAATTCATCTAAATTCATTATGATCACACCAAGGAGTGAGTGCTTCCTCAGTGGATCTCACCGGTGCGACCGCATGTCCGCGATTGCGCACCCTCCAAGATGTCACAGCACAGGCAGCAGTTTTTCTTCTGCGTCAAAGCCTCTTTTGAGCACTGCATCCAGCTGGGAATGACACGTTCACATGCAGGCCAGGAGGTCACTTTTGGAAGCCGGTGTGAAGTGGTTTGCGATGGGTTAGCAGGCACAGCGAGGTCCAGCAGGGCCAGCAAGGTAGCAGTAGAATAAGCATTGCTGGGCAGGGAGTCTCGAGCATGCCAGGGATGTCGGGAAGCCTGACCACCTCTCATTCCGCACAGCGTGCAGATTCGTCAAAGACAGCCTGCAGTGGCCCAGTGACCGGGGGGCGGGCACAGCTGAGCACTCTGCTGTCAGTGCTCAGAGCTCACTCGGAGCATGTGCAGCGACACGGACGCCTGTTGTCCTTAAATTCACTCCCATTTCCTCAGCACTCTGATCTTCATTACTGTCTGTGCCTTGGAAAGAGCGGAGGGTGGCAGGAGGAAGCGGGTGCCCATGCTGGGGGTGGATCTTTCGTCTTCCAGGCTGCAGACGCCAGATGCTCCAAA